>NC_138888.1:4012958-4612958 GCF_965194825.1 Balaenoptera physalus
ATTAGGGATGAAAAAGATATGATAGGAAAATAGTAAGCAAAAGAAAGTTATTATAACAATATTACTATTATAAAGAATATTACTTAATGCAAAACTACCCTGAACAAGGATAGAGGTACTTCATGCTGGTAACAATAAATTCTCAACCAAGTACAGATATCATCATGAAGTTGTATACATTAAGCAAAAGAATTTTAAATACATAAAACAAACAATTACATTTTAAAAACTTACAAACCAGGGACCTAATAACTTATTTATTAACTTTCTCTCAATAACTCGTAGTTTGAGTTTTCAAGTCAGCTGTGGAGGAATAAGTTTCTTGTAGCAGCGACTGTCCAGCGATGGAAGCGTCGAGGGTGATTGGTTGGTGACTGGTTCCTCACTCAGGGGTCAGTGACATTTTGGCGGTCTCATGGTGTTTGACCAAGCCCAGTTTGCCAAGTTTCCTGTTAATTTTGGAAGATACCTGGTGTTTTTCAATAGACTCTTTTATTGCCTGAGATAAATCAACAAATAAGCAAAAGGAATAAGTGGATAGATATGTGAATAGACATAAAATAGTAGACTAACAATAATCATGGATAAAGAATATTTGAACAAATAAATTAACATACCTTATCATATATCTATATAAATACATTTACAAATTTACCATTTACACAAAAATTAAGAATATGTATTATTTTTAAGAGCACATGGAATACCTAGCAAGAATAAATGTGAAAAGACCCATAATCCCAATATAAGGAATATGAAGAGGATATAATTACAGACTCTACAGACATCAGAAAGATCTTAAGATGATATCATGTGCAATTATGTCAATAAATTTGAAAGCTTAAAAGAGATGGACAAATATATAGATTTGGTTGGCTTTACTGGTAAATGTTTATCCTCTCTGACTCAATAGTTATTGGTTAAATGAATGGATGCTAATAGCATTAAAATAGCCTCTGCACTATATCTTCTTAGCACTGTGAGTTATTACAAGCCTTCCTGTGCTTTATTAGATTTGTAGGAATTTCTCTAAATTTTTTGTTGTAGTTTTCTTTTTTAATGTGGAAACCTATTTTCTACATCTAAGAAGTTGATTACTATTCACATGAAATATTTTTGTGTATCAATTGATATTATTACCTGGAATCAATGCGTTTGATTACAAAAAATTAGCACCTAATACATAAAATAAAGATTTTAATGTACACAGATATAAACCATTTAAGGACAAATTTCTTCTCTGTGGGGAAATACCACGTATCCTTTTCTTCACAGACGCTGGCTCATGTATCTCTCAGTATGGCGCCATTGCAGCAGTTAAAATGTGTACTCACAGATGTGCCCAATAAGAGAGGCTGTCATCCACAGGCACTTTGTAAAGTCGGTTATGGAAACAATGGGGAGTAACTACTCTGGAACTTGGGAAGCAGCAGGTTTTGATTTTCAACTGAACTACTGTCTTCTTTTCTAGGGTTTTCTTTTCCTCTTCCTCCTGTGATTCAATTATGCTTTTCATCTGTGTTGCATACAATGTGATTGTACCCTTCTAGATTATTGCATTTTATGAGATGGAGTAAGTTGCATGGTGCCCTTTGGACCCCACACTGGATTTACGTTGCTTTCTTATTTGAGAACTGCTGCTGTACGGCATTTCCATTCATTCCCTGGAATTGTAAGTCAGGCAAGCTCAGGTGCGTGGGGCTGTGGATCACTGCTACCCTGTGTGCTAACAGATCGAAAAAGGCATAGGGGCTGTCTTTTATAAATGAAAATGAAATGCAGAATTCTTAGCTTATGAATGCTTTCCTAATACTTTTCTGATCAACAAAATTGGATTTTCATGGGAACTCATGCTTGTTTCCAAAAGTTTTTGGCAAATATTACCAAAGCAATTTAACAGTTTCCCTTGAAACTTGAGAAAAGTGGATGATTCCCTTACTTCTTCTCCAGTATCTTCAACATCAACTCCTGTCCTTTTGGGAAACAATGGGAAGTAACTTATTAAAATAATGTTTTAAATTCTCATTTCTACTATTCTTTCTCTGAATCCACAAATACACGCATGCACACACACTGTGTGTGTGTGTGTGTGTGTGTGTGTAAGAATATGTATAGGTAAGAAAATAACAAAATGAACACCAAAATGTGAAATATTCCATAAAATTTGCGTCATCCTTGAGCATAGGCCTTATTAATTTTCTCTGTTTGGCTACAATTTCAGTGGCCCACATCACATATTATGAAATAGTATCTTTCTGAAGGATACTTGATGGTCTTCAACTCTCTTACTATTATAAACTATAATTTAAATAAATCAATATTCATAGAATATGCTGCACGTTTAGAATATTATGAATAGGATACTTTTATTATAGAATGCTTGTGTTTCAGAGTGCCTGAAATGTATGTTTTGGTTGATATTGCCAAATTGTGTGCTCTAAAGTTTGTCCCAATTTAATCTCTCACCCATAGATTTATAGGAGTGTCTACTCTGTAGTGATACATATTCAGATATGTTCGGGCATTTAAAAAATAAACTGGTGGCACTTATTTGAGATGCCATTGACTCTACATTTATAGGTGAATAAATATAGTTATGATATTATACAATCTACATACTTGAGTTTTTTAATATTTATTTCAACATCATTTTGGGGGTTTTAATAAATTTTCTAATTGGTTATTGCTGGTATTTAGAAAAATGATCATTGAAATATAATTGTAGAATTTGACACCTTTCTGCTGCCATCTGCTGCATAAATGTTTATGTGTGAAACCTCATTGGATACTGTGACCTTCATTATTAAATGATGCATCCCTTGATCTCATTCAACACATTCTTCCTGTGGAAAGTCTATTCAGCTTTCTTTTTGTGAACATTTTTCCTGGAGATTTTCTGCTCATTTTTTTGGGGGGAGGAGAGGGTTCAACTTTTTGTGTTTGACATATAATAAAATTTCATTTCTTAACTAGGTCTTTGAGTTACTTTATATTGATAAATGGATTTATTCTGTATTTATTTATTGATATTGAATGGATATTTGGACTTAATTCTGAGATCCTGAATTTGCTGTGTTTTTTTATTACCTTATATTTAATTAGATTGTATATTTAATAAGGTTCAACACACTCCACAAATGAACACTGGTTTTCCACATAAAGTCCTGGTGAATTAGAAACATTAATGCTAGCATTTGAAAAACTGATTCTCTACTTTCTGCAGTAGTACCCATGCTATGTGTCTAGTAAGCTTGGAAATTCAAGAAGCAATAATTCAACCCCCTAAAATATGGGTAGCACCTGGCTTTATCAAATAAGCACTGCTTGTGTTTATTTGTTTTTAGTATTAGGTCCTTATCTATTAAATTTAAAACTTGGGAAGAAAAAGAGGTCAGTTGAGTTGCTTGACTGTTCTTTCCACATCAAATTATGTTACTAGGCCTATATTAAAAGTGGAAAATCACATTCTGAAATCCATTTCCAAGATTATTAATTTTATATGCTGCTAATCATGCTGCAAACTCCAAAGGAAAAACTATGAATAATGGCCAAATATTAGTTACTGAGACTAGAACAGAAATGAAAAAAAAAAGTCTGTTTATTCCATAAGTAATTTGTGGTGCTTCTGGCAATTGATAGAAATTTCTTGTTACTAAACACTAATTGATTTGTCAGCTAGTTTACTTTATGGACTGGCTAGATGTTCTTTTTTTCTCATAAATATTTTATTACTTTGGTTAAGTAAATAAGGGTTCTTAAATAGCTTGCGTTTTGCTGTGTAGCTTATCTATGAATTTCAATGAACTTGGCATGGGTCTCTTTTTGGGAATCCATGAACCCCCAGGAAGTCGGGCCTCCTGTGGATGCAGCTGGAATGAGAGCCTGTGATCTGATGGAACCACCCTGGAAACTGTGTGCAGAGGAAGCTTTCTCAACGTTCCAGGCATGGAAACAGAGCTTGGGAAGAGCTCCTGTTGCCAAGGAGCCACATAGCGCATCATTCCTTGTTGTAGAGATATCAGCACATGCCCCATGCCCCATGCTGGGTTCCCCCAATACTCGCTTTTGATTAATCTCCCCTTCTCTTATTTAAATTTGGTAATTGCATTTGAGAGAATTAAAATGGATTCTACAGATAAATATCACTACTGGAACAGAGGACGTGGAGGAAAAAGACCTCATGTTACTGAAAAGACACATTTGAGACAGGGCAAAAATGCTAGGCTTGACCGTGAAGAGCAAAACCTTCTTGTAGATGATTGTACCTGTAACTGGAAAAACAAGCAGGGAAGAAGCTCATAGGATAATCTAGTCCTTGTCACTGGGTGACTGCAGCAGTCTTCACAGTGTTCGCCTACCTCTAGTTTCTCTGTCTATAAACAGAAGAACATCATCTCCCATAATTTTGATGGTCATTTTGTCACTTCTCTGTGGAGACAATGGCAGTTTCATTTGCCTGTAGGATTCTATCCAGATTTCATCCACATCCGTGTTTTCACCTCCCCTACATGGTTCTCTACCATCAAACCATCTGCTGACTTTTTCTGGAATAAGGCTTTTTTGCTCTCATTTTGAAGTTTTATTTGTATTTGTGTATGTATGTATGCATGTGTGTGTGTATGTGCATATGTATGTGTTACTTTTATTCATCCCATTCAGAGTGGCTTCATTTTCTCCCTCAATATTTCTTCTCTTTTGGAAAATTTACAACATTTACAGTGCTATTATAACTGCATCATCATTCCCTATAGCTCCAGCTTAAAAGGTACACAGGGTCAGTTCATTTGTAATTGAATTACAAGAGTGGTATTTTGTTGTTGTTGTTATATTAAATTTGCAATCAGAATAAAAACTCTACATCTGGTTTTCACATACAACAGCTCTACTGAATGGCATGCACTTGAATTTTATGTAGCAAGGGTATTTGAACAGTTAATTTTCAAGTGTATCTTCTATTGAATGTTTTGTTTCAAGAAAGAGTGCTTAAAGCTTTTTGGACTTCAGTTTTTGATGTAACTGTAGCCTTCTTTATGGGAAACCATAAGCAACACGGTGGGAGCAGATTCCCCAGTGGGGTCTCTCGCCACCTGCAGGTGGCTGCTTTATCACATTAAAGGCTTGGATGTAGGACTCTCGTGTTCTCAGATATATTGCATGGGCAGCATTTTCTAGAGCACTGTACAGTAGAAACTAGAAAAGGCAGTATATTTCCCTAATGTCTGTCTGGTTATATCACTTCTGTATTATTGTTGAAAGAAGGTTTTTTTTTTTATGATGTATGAAGTTCACAATATTTATAGATAAATTAGTACACTTATATTATTGTTGTGGTAATGTCTATTTTCATTTGGAAATATCAATAGTTAAGTATGCACATGAGGCAAGACTTTTGGTTTACTGCAGTGTTCAGTCCTAGTTTTTACTTTTATTCTTTTTTTTTTTTTTTTCTTTTAGATTTATTTTTGGCTGTGTTGGGTCTTTGTTTCTGTGCGAGGGCTTTCTCTAGTTGTGGCAAGCGGGGGCCACTCTTCATCGCGGTGTGCGGGCCTCTTCACTATCGTGGCCTCTCTTGTTGCGGAGCACAGGCTCCAGACGCACAGGTTCAGTAATTGTGGCTCACGGGCCCAGTTGCTCCGCAGCATGTGGGATCTTCCCAGACCAGGGCTCGAACCCGTGTTCCCTGCATTGGCAGGCAGATTCTCAACCACTGCGCCACCAGGGAAGCCCTACTTCTATTCTTAAAGCATTAGGATTTGCTCTCAATTTTATGGACCTAAGCTCTGAGATTTGCAGAAGTGGACAGATAGTTTATATTTATATATGGCAAATTCTTACACAATTCAGCATCGATGTCATATTATATTTTATAAATGATAAAAGCTCTGTACAAAGGCGGAAAAACAGTGGGCTTGGATTGCCCTTTCCATTGCTGAGCCATGTCATGCTGGTTTCTTCCCTTTCTCTGGATTCATTTCCTCATCCTAAAATAATGGCATCTGAGTAGATGTCTTATCAGCTTCATTGTTAGTTATCTGTGCCCTTCATTTTTGTGAATAGAGATCCATCTCATTTTTTACATTAGACATCTAGTAACAAATATGAAATTATAAAATACTAAAGTATAGTTAACACCACAGTGACATTAAACATATTTTAAAACTTCTTTCAAAATTCTAATAAAGGTGGCCCGTAAGCAATAGGAATCCCATAACTGAGGTCGACCAACTTATAAGAGATCATTCCTAGTAAAAAAAAGTTGAACATGTGTATTAATAGAACTGACCTATTTATATACACACATTTCTATTTTTATTGATGTATGTGAATACTTGAAGTGAAAAAATGTTCTACGTTTGGAATGAAATTTTTGAAAAATGTCACTGTTTTTAACCATAGCCAATTGGAAAACTCATTCCTGTGAATAATTGTAAACCTTGCATATGTGTTTATCCTGAGACTATTTTTATTTTCTCTCTCGTTATACCTTTGTTAAAATTTTGTAGGTAATTTTTTATTGAATTATAACAGTGGTAGTGGCACCCTTCTATGAGTTTATATTTTTGGTATGCATTTTCAAACATCTGGGCAGTGAGTAGCTATTTATTTTGTTTTCCACTGATTCTACATAAATATTCAATAAAGAATAATTTTATTTACCAGCTATGGAACTATTTATTCTACAGCAACATTTTTCTCTGGTTTTTACCTAAATTTCATCTTGTAAAAATCTGACTTCTGACGTTTTTTGGCACCCTATTTTTTCATAATCATTTAGGAATAACTGAAAATTCCTTTAAAATACCAAAACTCTAATCCAGAAGGAATGAATGAATTCCCAGGTGAACTGATATCCTGTTGTCTCAACTTATTAAAAAAGACAGATTTTTAAATAAACATGAGAAATTGTTTGTTAAACAATTGTTGCCTTCTACATATGCAATTGCTGTATTGTTATTTAGGGATGCTATGTGCATCCACTAACGTTACTGCCATTGTTTAGGCCATGTTTATAACACCTCCAAAATTTTCTTTGGAGACTGGAACATAGGCATCTGAATATTTTAAGTGGTAGTAAACTTTTGTCTTGCGTGTGTATGTGTGTGTGGGTGTGCATGTTTGTTAACTATTGTTATCCAGAGTAAAAAAGTGCTTGGTGCTCAACCTGTAAAATGCTATTTGGGATTGGAAATGAGATGTGCTTATAAAATAATGAACTTTATTTCATCTGTGTCTTGTAAGCTGTTTCTGAAGTCAGTTCTCTGAGAAACGTAATAAAACCTCTTTGAACAATAGCAGCTTCATTGTAACAAGTGCATACATAGCCTTTTGTAAAGAATGGTTTACATGGAGTTGTAAATGATAAAACAGCGATTCAGGTTGGCTTAAATAAAAACAAAATCCGTTAGATTAAATGACCAAAGGGACTGTCTCCAGGCATGGCTTGACCCAGAGATTCAAATGTTACCTGCTCTTGTTTCTACCTCTTGGCCTACCTCAATTATATTGACTTTGGTTTCTTTTTTTTTTTTCTTTTTTTTTTTTTTTCACACACACACACTGTATTTTATTTTTACAAGAGATAAATAGACTGACACCAAGCATTGTACATGGATGACCACAACATGACTTTGATTTCTGACTCCGTTTAAGCCCCGCAGCCAAAAGTTCAAGTTGGACGAAGAAGAGTTTGCTTCTTCCTGGCTGCTTTAAAAAAATCCCGAGATTTACTCTTTGAGGATCAAATTGGATCCATGGGGATGGAATTGCACTATTTGATACTATCTGGTCCATGTATCTTATCACTAAATCTACTGGACGAGAGGAGTTTGACATGTTATCGGCTAGTCCTGGACCACGTTTTCCATCCCTAGGCTGGTGTTGGAGCCCTAATCCAGTGCCTGCAGTAGGCGAACAGGACACTTACTTGGTCCCTCTAAGCAAAATCACTGTTAACCTAATTAAGGAAAATAGATGTTGGCTTGGGTTGAACAAACGAATAGCCAGAAGGTGATGCATCTGAAGCCAAATTTTTTGACTTATATTGCCAGAGAATGGCTTCCCATAATTGTACAGTTAACTAATAATATAATAATTTACATATGAAGGTCTGTAACAAAAAGTTAGATTTAAAATTAGTTTTATTAAAAGTCATAAAGAAATACATGGATTCAAATTCATGCTTATACTAAATTTTATTATTTCCTCTCCATTCATCACACCCTGTAGAAAAACTACACATAAGGGGCTGGCCTTATTATTATTTTTTTTTTTTCAGGAAAACTGTACTTACCTACTCAGGCACAGCTGAGTGTTTAGAGATTTTTCCCAGTACGATTTGAAAATTAAATAGTCTAATTTCTTTATTATCATTAATTTAGTTAAAATCTGTAGGATATCCATATATTAGCATGCATTTGTCTTGAAGTTTTCACTCTTTTGGACTTTCTCTTATAATCAACTTGTTCTTGTCCTTTTATCTGATAAAAGATAGGTTAATACTTATAAAGATTTTCACTATTATATAAGTGACAATTTAGTGTCCATTTCCTTTTTCCATACTGTACATTTAGATTAATTCACAAAGCATACCTTTTCTGAGGGATAGTAGCTACTCACTATTTCTCTCTTTCCATTATAAAGTAATATAATACTACTTATTTTCTAATTTCCTGTTTCGTCATTACATTCAACCCATTATCTCATGAAGGTGCTCTGAGAGGATAGAGAGAATGGAACAGTAGGGATAAAAGAGCAAAACTTGGCCTTGCTTACCAGCGAATTTTTGGGGGGACTGATTGATGGAGTTTTGCATTATTGGTACTTGTATTTTGCAGCACTGGTGCTGTTTTTTATGATCTAGACATACAACACTTAAGCAAATTGAAAGTCAGTTTCAGAGGGGAAAGAAAAATAATAGAGAAAGGGATATACATTTTTAAATTGAATTGAAGATATGTCGTTTGTTGCCTAATTTAGGATTCACAAAGATACTTAAAAAATTCCTGAAAATGCTCATATCCGATAGCCCTTGGTCTTCCAGTGTCTCGCCTCCAAACCTAGCAAGTCTTCATTGTTTATGCCTTAAATTTTCTTAGTGTTATCTTTGGTTGCAGCATTTGCCTCACTGCATCTGACTTATATAGTCATACATGTGCCCTGTTTGACTCTGAGCTCCGTGACAGCAGGCACTGGGTATCACTGATTTTATATCCCAAATTTCATCTACTCAGGGTAGCCATTCAAAAGTGTACAGAATTTCTTATCAGTGAGTCATTTCCAGAATCACTGTTTTTCTATGCTTCCAGCCACCCACGTATCCTCCTGAAAAATAGCGCGTAAGTAAGATGCTTCCTAAATCAGTGGACAATTAAAGTCAAGTTACAAAGGGCATTATATGTAACATGAAGAGTTCTTTCACTTATTTTTCAAAGGAATTAACAACCATCTATAGTGTTTATAATGGTAAAAAATTAGAAACACACAAAAGCAGAGAGAAAGTTACTACATACTTATACAGCTTCAAAAACTATCAACTCATGATTAACCTTGTTTTATCTACACACAACAGCACACACACACATTTTCTCCATCTCTAAGATTAAGGCAAAGGCAAAATGTAAATTTATTTCATCCATAAATACTTCAGTGTGTACCTCTAAAAAATAAGGATTCTGAAAGAATATAACAATACCATTATCTCACTAAAGCAATGAAAATAAATTTCAATATTAATAACCATCTAGTCTGTGTTCAATTGTCTCATGATTTTAAAATTTATTTTTGGAATTGGCATCAAAATAACATTCACACATTGATATTAGTGGATGTGATTCTTAAGCCTCTTTTAATCTACATGTACACCTGAGTCATCCTTTTCCTTGCAATTTTATTTGTTGATGAAACTGGGTCTTTGTCCAAAGACTCTTGTGGGGAAATCACTAATTGCATCCCTGTGGTATCCTTTAATATGTTCATCTCCCCCTGAATTTCCTGTGAATTTGTCGTGAGATCTATAGGCTTAATCTGAAATCAAATTTTGGCAAGAATATGTCTTAGATTGTGTTGTCTGCTTCCTTCTTCCATCAGGAAACATGAATTGTTACCTTTCTTTTGTGATAAGAAATGTTCATAAGGATGTTTATAAGCTTGGTCCACAGTTTCATCAGGTGTCATAAAATGCTGTTAATCTAATCATTATTCATTTATTCATTCTTCATTAATTAGCTGGGACACTATCAGGAAAAAATTCTCATCATATTTGGTTATGCTGTGATAAAGCTCACAAAAGAAAGACAAGGTAGAGGTTTGACTTTTTTTTTAATTGAAGTCTAGTTGATTTACAATGCTGTGTCAATCTCTGCTGTACAGCAGAGTGACTCAGTTATAAATATATATATATTCTTTTTTTATTCTTTTCCATTATGGTTTATCACAGGATATTGAGTATAGTTCTCTGTGCTACACATCAAGACCTTGTTGTTTATCTAAGGGTTTGACATTTTTCAGCTTTTTAAAAATTTAGTTTTCAAAACAATGAGTATGTAATCTAGCATCCCTAAAAGGTAACCAAAAAGCTTATTTGTTCATTTATTTTAGTACTTTTAAGAATGAAGCGATTTAAACATTGTTGTATTAAATCCACTGTGGTTTATTATACTTACTGATGTTCAGATTTTGATCTTTTTTTGGCCCGTAAGAGCCTCTTCAATTTGGCTACTGGGTCCTTTTATAAAATTTTATTTTATGGAAATATAAAATGCATGTATAAAATGCATCTATCATTCAGTGTATAGCTCACTGAATTTTCACAAATTTAGAACACCCAGATCAGGGACGAGATGGTTACCAGAAAGTAAGTGGGGAGGGTGGCTGGAGATACTATTTCTGCTCATTTTACAAAACCGTTTCCATTCATCACAAAGGGGGAATATGCAAAAAATCTCTCGAGAACAAACTGGTTAGCTCTGCTTGGTAGAATTGGGAGTCCAGGGTCTTCCTTCAATCAGAACAATCTGGTACTGGAATGTGTTGACAGTTTCTTAAAAGAATTCCAGGACCTGAGACAATTAATATTTGCAGATGATGAGCAATTTTTATGGGGGTAGTTCTTTCACAACTTATTTTTATTAGAAGAGTTCCCCCCTTACATAATCTATTCTTGACAAAATTTCTCTTCTTATATATGGGTCATATCTCTGTATTCTAATCTGCACATGATTTTCCAGTTATGTATTTCAGGGAATGAATCTTCACTTACCTAATCAGCTAAGGAATTTTCAAACAGGAACATAAGTTGAGGTAAAAAGTAGGAAACCAATATTTATTAAATACTATCATGTGTCAGGTGCTGCCTTTGGTACTTTATATAAGTTTCACAACTAATCTTTACCGGAAGCCCCTAGGGAAGTAATAGTCTCCATTTTATAAATTAAAAAACTGAGGCTTTAAAAAAAATAAAGTGGGACTTCCCTGGTGGCACAGTGGTTAGGAGTCCTCCTGCCAATGCGGGGGACACGGGTTCACCCCTGGTCCAGGAAGATCCCACATGCTGCGGAACAACTAAGCCCATGCGCCACAACTACTGAGCCTGCGAGCCACAACTACTGAAGCCCACGCACCTAGAGCCCATGCTTGGCAACAAGAGAAGTCACTGCAATGAGAAGCCCGTGCGCCCCAACGAAGAGTAGCCCCCACTCGCCACAACTAGAGAAAGCCCGTGAGCAGAAAAACAACAACAAAAAAACACAGCCAAAAATAAATAAAAATAAATACATTTAAAAAAAAAAAAAAGTAAAGTGACTCATTCAAGAGCACACAATTGGCAAGTGGTTGATCCCAGAACTAAAATCCTTTCTTCTATAACACACTTTTCCCTCTTCAATCTCAGGCTGCAAGGGGAGACACTGTAGTAATAACCTTTTAAAGTGGACTGTAAACTTGCCCCCAAGTGTTCTGGTATATCTCATTGGTAAAAATCAATGTGTCCACAAGCGTCAATTCTATTAAATTTATGATGGTAAATTTACTTTATTGGTATTAATTATGGTACTAAATTTACAATACCCTATCCCAAGGAATCAGTACTTGCCTGTATCTACAGAGTCCTGAAGACATAGGAGAGACACTGAGAGATCCCCTGTACAATGCTTAGTCTACACTCACTCTGCCTACAGGTAATCATCACAAATGACGGTGAGGCTCATCCCATTAAAAGTGAAGTCACAGAACCAATGCCAAGAAAGGTCCAGAAGGATGTTCCTGTGTGGCATGGGCCATTGGTCTGCGGGAAGGCTGTTTCTCCTGGGGTTACTTGGCAAAAGATAGAATCATTGGAAACATTTTCTCGTGGATAATCTGGCTTTGAATTTTTACTATACCCCTAGAGTTTCGCTGAGGATATATGGGGAAGTGAGTAACAATCACTCTCTATTTTTGTTATGGGACCACCTGTTACTCCCATCCTTGTAGCATCCAAAGGCAGCTCTGTCAGATAATAGTAAAATTATCAATGGAGGTTATACACTGGTGGTTGAGATAACTGTCAGAAGACAAGCATATTATGTATGCCAAAGGCGACTGTGATTCTATATTCTTTGTGGCATCAGTTCATGCATGTAATTTGCATCCCACAGTGATTTTGCCAGGAGTGCTTTTCATATTAGTAAAGCACTCTTAGGTTGAGGATTTTATCCATTGATAATTTTATTGTTAACCAATAAAATATAGTTTTTAATAATTGACTAAGAAATTGGTCAGAAACAAAATTTCGAACTGTCTGTTCCATGAGGTTAATTCCTGGGTTCTTGTTTACCAAAATCAGAATGTAACAGAGAAGTCCTTTGAAGCACGTGACCGAAAGAGAGCTTCTCTTCTCAGTTTTAACAGTTGAAGCAAACTTCTCCAGAACACACAGAAGCCTAAATGCAGCTCAGGCGTCTGGCCACTGCCTAAGAGAACAGCTGTTTCTGTGTCTCACTCTCCAGGGACAGAGAGCTAATACCTCGCTCACTCCTTCTCATGTGTTGTAATTCGGTAACTGAAAATCAATTCATCCACGAGGAAATGAAATTGATGGAACATTATCTCTTAGATCCAAATGATCTTCTTGTTTTCATCCTTTAAAGATAATCTCTGTCATCATTGCATATCCTTGCAGAGTATGTTCAAAGTAAGAGATGGTACCAGATAATCTAGGCAATTTGTAGTTGGATTATCATAGGTTTAGCAGACAGTACAGCAGTACAAAACAGTTTCACTGGGCTTGAATGCATGATACAGAGTTTGACAACTTTATTTTTCATTTATTCCCATAGGAAAGCTAAAATTTGGGCATTTGAACAGGAAAGAGTCTATAAACTCACCACCCTCTGTCTCTTCCGAGTGCCAGTGACCTTTCAGGAAATTAGGAGATGGATTTTCCCCTTTCTTCACTCTACATCAAAACTTTGTCTCAAGAAAGAGTTGTAGATTAATTGAGAGGTGTGAATGACTGAAAATTATATTACACTTTTGAAAACTGTTTTCCTTTTGGTAGGTAAAATAACTTTAATCTAAAAATAAATATTTCCTAAAGAACTTTAGGAAAAGCCTGTTCTGCCAAGGACATAATTTAGTAAATAAATGGGTGCCTGTTTTGCCCACTCACAATAACATACCCTCATTCTGGTATTGGTCTATGCAAGATAAACTTTCCCAATGTTTTTGACTTTTGCAATGGATTTTCTATTTCCCTTTAACCTTGGTTTAATTCTAGCAAAATACAGATCATTCTCTATTGATTTATGAATAGGAATTATAGTTCCAGGTATGGGTCATTAATTTTGGTCACTCAGTCAGTAAAAAAAAATCATTTTGAATAATTATCTCAAATCAAAACACAAATGTTTGGTTCTTGGTATCCTTGTTTTACATTTTTCCATATTGCTAACTTAATGATTGACATCAACCTACCAGTATTCATTTAACAAGCCTCAGACTTAAATCATGTGATTGGGAAGACAGCCCCAAAATAGGAAACTTGGTTCCCTTGTGATGTGATAGATATGAAATATTATATTATTGGAGGCATAGAGAAAGGTGTGTATCTTTACCTTACCTGTTTCCCTGTGTCATCAAATGACTTCAAAAGCTCTTTGGTCGTTTTTAGTTTGAAACAATAATTGGCCCATTGCATCTGTGATTTCTCCTCTTAAAACACACCCCCTCCTTCTTGTCTGACAGGATTCTCTTCTGTCCTTCTGGTCTTAGCTAAAAATACCATTCTCTCCCTGATATAGACACTTTTCACCATATTTTTTTGTTTTCATTTATTCATAACAGTATAATCCTATCTGAATTTATGTTATTTTTGTTTTCTTGTTTATTGTCTGTATAGCCCCATTTGAATGCAAACTCCATGAGAATAGGGTTCTCTTCTCCCTTATTCACTGAGGTGTGCACAGGGTCTAGATGAGATCAGGCACATAGCTGGTACTCCACAAATATATGGACAGAAGGATGGATAGATGGATGGGGGTGGTTGAGTTCCTATTACCTTATGTGCCTGGATTAAAAAAATAATACACTTTATTTTTTTACAGTTGCTTTAGGTTTACAGAAAAATTGGACAGAAAGAATAGAGTTCCCATATACTCCCTTTCCCCCTGCCCTCAGGTTCCTATTACTAACATCTTGCATTTATGTTGCATGTCTGTTATGATTGATGAACCAATACTGATACATTATTATTAACTAAAGTCCATAGTTGGCACTAGGGTTGACTCTTTGTGTTGTGCAGGTCTATGGGTTTCTCCAAATGCACAGTGCCATGTATGCACCATTACAGCATCGTACAGAATACTTTCACTGCCTTAAAAAGTCTGTGTTCCATCTATTCATCCCTCGCTCCCCTCCCTCAACTCTTGGCGACCTATGGTATTTTTACCGCCTCCATAGCTTTAACTTTTCCAATAATGTCATATAATTGGAACCATAGTTATGCAGCCTTTATTAGATATGGTTTTTGCTAATATTGTCTCCTAATCTGTGGCTTGTTTTTTCATTCTCTTAGCAATATATTTTGCAGGACAGAAGTTTTAAATTTTAATGAAGTCCAACTTATCAATATTTCTTTTGTAGATCATGCTTTTGATGTTGTACATAAAAACTCATTGTCAAACTCAAAGCCATCAACATTTTTTGATGTTATCTTCCAGGAGTGTTATATTTTTATGTTTTACATTTAGGTCTATGATCCTTTTTGAGTCAATTTTTGTGAAAAGTGTAAAGTCAGGGTCTAGATTTATTTTTTCCCCATGTGGATGCCCTGTTGTTTCAACACTATTTGTTGAAAGACTGTCCTTTCTCCAGAGAATTTCCATCGCTCCTTAGTCAGAGATCAGTTGACTATATTTATGTGGAACTATTTCTTTGTTTCTTTTTTTGACTTGCACTCTTTTTCTGCCTTCTCTGATTTTAACTGAGTATTTTATATGATTTATTTTTCTCTGTTCTATTAGCATGTCAGTTATACTTCCTTTTTAACTTTTTTAGTGGTCACCTTAGTGTTTGTAATATACAGTTACGACTAATCCAAGTCACTTTCAAGTAACACTATATTGCTTCATGTTTAGTGCAAGTACCTTATAACAGAACACTCCTAATTCCTCCCTCCCACCCCATATTATATTTCATTTCACTTATCCACAAGCTACAGTCACTGAGTACATTGTTGCTATTATTATTAGAAAAAACTGTTATCTGTTCAATAAATTAAGAATAAGAAATGAAATATTTTATCTTCATTTATTCCTTATCTAATACTCTTTCTTTTTAAATGTAGATCTGAGTTTTGAACCTGTAATTTTTTTTTCTCTAAAAAACTTCTTTTCACTTTTCTTACAAGGTAGGTCTACTGGAGGTATATTCCCTCAATTTTTGTTTTCCTGAGAAAGTCTTTATTTCTCCTTCACTTTTATATTATAATTTCACTGGATACAGTGAAGTTTTGGTGTTTTTCTTTCAACATTTAAAACATTACACTCAACTCCCTTCTTGCTTGCATGGTTTCTGTAGAGGACTCCAATGTAATTCTTATCCTTGTTCTTCTGTAGATAAAGTTTTTTTCCCTCTGCCTTCTTTCACAATTTTTCTCCTTGTCTTAATTTTTGGCAGTTGGAATATGATATGCCTAGGTGTAGATTTTTGGTATTCATCTTGCTAGGTGTTCTATGAGCTTCCTAGAACTGTGGGTTGGTGTCTGTCATTAATTTTCCAAAATTCTTAGCCATTATTACTTCAAATATTCTTTTCCTTTCTTGCTTTCTTTTTTGGTATTCTTTTTTTTTTTGAAATTAATTAATTAATTTATTATTTTTTGGCTGTGTTGGGTCTTTGTTTCTGCGTGAGGGCTTTCTCTCATTGCAGCGAGTGGGGGCCACTCTTCATCGTGGTGTGCGGGCCTCTCACTATCGTGGCCTCTCTTGTCGCGGAGCACAGGCTCCAGATGCACAGGCTCAGTAGTTGTGGCTCACGGGTCCAGTTGCCCCGCGGCACGTGGGATCTTCCCAGACCAGGGTTCGAACCCGTGTCCCCTGCATTGGCAGGCAGATTCTCAACCACTGCACCACCAGGGAAGCCCTGGTATTCTTATTATGTGTGCCTTACATCTTTTGTAATTGGCTCACACTTCTTGGATATTTTGTTCCATATTTCTCATTCTTTTATCCCTTTGCATTTCAGTTGGGAGGTTTCTACTGACACATCTTCAAGGTCACTGATTCTTTGGCCATGCCCGGTCTATTAATAAGGCCATCAAAGGCAATCTTCATTTCTGTTACAGTGTTTTTCATTTCTAGCATTCCCTTTTGTTTCTCTCTAGAGTTTCCATCTCCTTGCTTGTATTGCCAGATGTTCTTTCGTGTTGTTAACTTTTCCATTAGAAGCCTTATCATATTAATCATAGTTATTTTGAATTCCATGTCTTATCATTCCCAAATCTGTGATATCTGAGTGTGGTTCTAATTCTTGGTTTGTCTCTTCATACTTTGTTTTTTCCCTTTTGGTGGCATGCCTTGTGACTTTTTTGTTGAAGGAGGACAAATACATTAGGTAAAAGAACCAAGGAAGACAGTCCTTTGGTGTGAGGTTTTATGTTTATCTGGCTGGAAGTTAGTCTGTGTTTAATGTTTGCAGTAGCCGTGGGTTCCTCTTTGAGGTTAAAATTTCCTGTAGTGTCCTTGCTTTTGTTTCCCCTATTTTCTCTGGGTGTCCCTAGAACCTGGGAAGTAGGATCTGAGGCTTGCAGTTCTTTTAGCTGCAATCTCCTGTTACTATGTTGAAGCCTTATTGATGCAGAGGTAAAAGGTTGGCAGAGGAAGAATTCTATGGTCCTAAGATTAAGTCCCGGTCTCTTAGTGGGCCTGAGTTGGGTATTTCCCTTCCCCCAGATCAGATAGTTTTCAGCAAAACCCCAATAAGCTAGGTTCTAGTAAAATCATCTCCCTTGAGGGCAGACCTCGTGAAGGAAAACAGATGGCTCTGAACTTATTCCAAAACTGTCACTTTTCCTCACCCTCTGTAGGAAGTACTAGGGACTTTTTCTCAGGTCTTCATTCTGAGACCATTGGAAGCTCCTGGTAAAACTCAAGAATGTGTGAGGACCTTCAAGTCTGAGGTCTTTAACTGTCAGGCTGCTTTACACGAAGGCTCCAGCATTTCATCAATTACAGTTTAAAGTGTTTCTACTTTAAATGTTTAAGCAGCTTCAGCTGTGGGCTTCTGTCCAGGGAAGCCATAATTCTCTGTGTTTGCCTGTCTGTCCCTCCAGTTTTCTAGGCAGCAATGACCGCAATTCTCTGATGAATACTTAAAAAGTTGTTAATTTCATTTTCTTCAGCTTTTTTTCTTGTTATGGGGATGGGAATGATGACTTCCAGGCTCTGTACATGTCAGACCAGAAACCACTCAAACACTCAGCAAGGATTTTTTTATGAGAATTAGTTAAGTACCAGGAATAATTGTCATTTCATTTTATTATGGTAGATGGATGGAGGGAATCAGGGTGAGTATTGAAGTAATATCTATGTATGGACTGAAGCCATATCTCATGTTTTCCTTTGACATGTTTAACTTGTGCTGAAAATTATGAAATACGGATCTGGAAATATTGCTGTTTAATTTTCAATTACATGTCTAAATTCATGAATTGAAATTAGATTATATTTATATATATGTAATATAGACATATGCTATATTCCTTTATATTAATATTTATATATTTAATATATTTTATTTATTTACATTTAATTTCGTATATATTTATGTATACAATATTTACCACCTTCTGTAAGAGAAAAAGGAATTATAGGAGCTATAAGTCAACAAAACTATTAAATATACTGGGTTGAACAAGACAAGTCTGAAGCTCAATTTCAGCCCCTCAATCCAACATCTTTGTTAGTCAATGACCATTTTGTAGACGTGGCCTAACTTGATGGATAAGAGCACATGCTTTGGATTCAGACAAACCGGGAGCAAGTTTCACAACCACACCTGTGAGCTGAGCTCTGGGCCTCAGTTCCTCATTTATTCAATAGTAATATTAATAGCATTTACCACATATGACGCATTATTGTGAATAAATGCACACGGGTAACCTGGTGCCTAATAGGTTCTGAATACATGTTTTTATTATTGATGTTTCATCAGCAGCAGCATTATAGCCATTACCATGCATATTGTTTTTACTGCTCCTTGACAGTTTTGTCACTTTTTGTTCAACTTTAAAGGAATTAAAAAACACAGTTGAGCACATAACCTAGGTGTGCATCCCACAACCTCCTGGTTTCAACACTCTTCTGTTTCCCAAAAACTCTAAGATCAATATCTCCAGCCCAGAACTTTTTTCCAGGCTCTGGAGCCATATTCCCAACTTTCTTTTGTTTTTCTATATCTAGGAAACTAGAGAAAACAAACTCAATAGCTCATTTTCCCTACAAATCACTTTTGGCACATTAAATTAGCAAAGATTTTAAAATATAGTGAAGGCTGATAAAGAACAATGAGTTAGTACTTCTATATATTGCTATGAGTGTTCAAATTCTGTTGTGAGAGCATTTTAGCTGTATGTAACAAGATGATTTAGATATTCTTAACTTTTATGTCATTATTTCTACTGCTGGGAACCTAGCCTAGAAGAATAATTTAAAATGTGACAAATATTGCTCTAAATTTTAATTATTTTACCTCTATTTATAATGGAAAAATTGGGAAGAATCTGTAGGTCCAATTATTGGGTAATGGTTATATATATTTTCATAGTATAGGAAAGAGCTAGACAATGGTAAATGAAAAGTAGTCAACATAATCCATGTATATTAATGTTTCAGAATAAATGTATGTATGCACACTGAACGCATCCATGAGGGAAAAAACTGAAGTAAAAACTTAAGTTGTTAACTACGTTATAGCTTGAAATGAGGATATTGTCAACTGCCATTTTCTTCTTTATGGGTTTCTCTAATTTCACATTTTATAATGCTGATAAATTAAATATTCTTAGAATACTATAGAAGAAGGGGTAGCCTCAGAGTTCGGAACCATTCTGTTTTATAAAGACTGTCTGCTCTCTTGATACTTTTGTTCAAACGTGAACAGCTGGAGTCTCAAGCAGTATACCTTGTGATTTGTCTGTGGTATATTTTTAGGGTTATTATTTTAATGCTTATTTAGTGTCTCCCATACATCAGGCAGAATAGTACACATTATAGGTCTCACTTCTAGTGAGAAGAGTGAAAAATAGTCTGAGAAAAATGAGAGGGAAAGAGGATAGTGCGGGCTGAGCTCCCAGGTGGCTATGCCCAATTTTCTTGGCGGCTTCTCCTCTGGGGCTCTTATACCGCAGTTGGAATGTGCATGGAGATGTGGTTCTCCCGCCATGCCTCTGCAGCTCCTGGAGTTTTCCTAGAAAAGCGAGAAGGAGCAGAGCAGGGTACTCTGGCGTTGAGCAGGATGGGGGTGTGCCCGATGCTGCCAGGAGCCCATGAAGAGAGGGAAAGGGCAGAGGGGACCCAGACCGGCATTTCGTTTGCATAGTTCTCTCCGGATCACCACATTCCCCTGGAAAGTTAGATACATTGCTGTTTTTCTTTTACCAGTGAGGAAAGGAGGCTCTGAGAAGCTGACCAGTAGATGGCATGCTCTGCTTTGCTGGGATAATATAGGGATCTTGTCTCCACTCACACCACCCTCATTAGAGTGAGTGTGGGCTGCACCGGGGAGCTCCCTCTCTCGGAGGGAGAGAACTCAGGAGGCCTGTGCATCAGTCTTCTTTTCCTGCAATACCACAAGTCATGGGCTTCTTGCAGCTGTGATATTCCACTGGCTGGTCCCCTCCTTTCCCTGCAGTTAGGGTCTCTACACTGTTGCCAGAAAGCAGCCCTGAGCCTGCTTTTACCTTGCACAAAAAAACACCAGTGGCTGAGAGTCTGAAATCTAACCCAGCCTGCCATTCAAATCTCTCCACATCTGTCCTCAAGCAGCCTTTCTGACTTTCTTTCTCACATGTTCTCCTGCGTGCACCCTCGAGACCAGTCCAGGGACACCGGCATCCCCCTCCTCTTCCCGACGTCACTTGTGCCCCTACCTCCAGGGACCCTACTCCGGTTCTGCCTGGAACGCTCGCCCATACATGGCACATCTTTCAGGAAACAGCAGCAGTGTCGTTTCTCCCCAGCTGGGAAATATTTTGTCCATTACTTATGCTCTCAAAACATCTAATTTACATGCATTTGACTGTGTTAGTCCCTTTCTTCACGGTGGTGCAATGGGGACAACTTGACAAAGCACAGTGGTTTCTGAGCCCTCCATCTGCTTGTCGACCTTCAACTGCCCTCAGCCTCTGATTCCTCATCCACAAAATGGGGAGATCACTGGATTGGTGTTAGGAACACAGTGATACAGTCTTGTACCTGCCACATGGCAGGTGCTCCCAAATGTAAGTTAAGGAACTGCTACAATGTTGATCAGCTGCACTATTAAGTGCTTTCTGTGTATTAGATCATGTCATCTTTATAACTCTCCCATGAGAGGGCGTATCGTCATCAAGATGACGAAACTGGGGCACAGGGAGATTAAAGGACTCACCCACGCTCACGCGGCAATGAGGGCAGGGCAGCACCCATTCCCTCATGGTTGGTGGTGGAACCTGCACTTCTAACCTTGCCCGAGTGGGGCCCTCTTGCATCCCTGCCTGCCCCAAGCCACCTTTAACCAGGTAGCCCCAGGACAAGGGAGGGGCCAGAGACTCCTTTCATCCCTTTAGGCAGCAACTCTGGGGACATAAAGAAAAGTGAGCCTGTTATCTTCGGAATGTGGAGACAGCATCGTGGAGTTTTTCTGCAGCCAAAATGGTCCATATCTGAGTAGAGATGGGGAGCATGGCCTTTCCCAGCCTCTCCCTGTCTGTTTGCAAACAGATCAAAGCCACGTAGCGCTGTGACCCTCCACCCTCATCACAGCGTCCACTCCACAAATGTGCAGCTGTGTTAGTCGCCGCATTGTTCTATCACGAGAGGGTAGCATGGTGACTAAGTCCTGGCCCTTCAACTAAATTTTCCTCTTTAACTCTTCAGGTGGAATGAAGCTCAGTGAGTCCATCACATCCGTAATTCATTCTACACAGCACTGCCTTGGTGGGCTGCTCTGGCCACCTGGATCTCCTCCGTGTTTTCCCATCCTCGCTAATGACCAGGCATCTCCATCAGTCTTGTTACTCAGCCCCATGGGATGTTTAGTAATCAGGTCTTATCCCTTTTCTCATGCAAAAGACATATCACCAATGTAACATTTTTATGACATGTATTTTAGAAATGAATTTATTTTGCTATGTTTTATTTAATCCATTTTATCAGGATGACAGGAAAGAATACATTTATTCTGTTCTAATATAAATATTCATTGGCCAGTAATCCAGGGAATTACACACCAAGACAGAGAAACAAAATAAAGAAGTGTGCCTGCTAAATATATTACTGGAGTTGTGCATAATTGGAAAGGAGGAAGATGTACCTCCAGGTATTTATAAACTTTTAAAACATTATTTCCCAGAGGAGCCCTTACTGCCAGCTTCTCTTTTACACAAAGAAAAGCAGTGTTGTATCCCAGAGCCCTTCAGGGTTAGTTTTCTCAGCTCTCCCCATTGGGTGGTAACATTAAAATATCTATGTGCTCCGCTGAAAGACCTCAAATATATTCTTTTCCCCTCCTTCCACAGCTGTGAATGCAGCTCAGGAAACTGTAGGAATTGCAGCTTCCCCCCATTGTAATTAGTCTACTGCGCTTCAACCTTCCCGAGGTTTTCCATGCTCTTTATAGATGCCTTGTTTCCATTTCTCACGCAGTGAGATCAAGCAACACGCCCCCAAAGGGCTGTGACCCCAGCTCCTGGTCTCAGCATCCTGGGCGTTCCCCCAGGGATCACCCCCCAAGGCAGTGAAATTGCTCAAGGCAGCGCTAATTAATTTCTCCCTGCTTATCCTGCACTCCCCTCTCAGGATATCTGGTCTCGGAATCGACTTCCTGGTCTTGTACTTTGTTACAATCCAAATTAGCTTAATGCATGACAGAAATCTCATCTCGACCTGACCTAGAGGTAGCAGCCAGACTCTAGGCAGAAATCAAATACCGAGTCAGTTTGAAAAAAAAAAAAAAAAAAAAGAAATACTGCATCAGATTTATTTTCAGCACCTTTGAGACTGGAAAGGGAGAGAGAGAAGAAGTAGCGCTTCACTGCTGGATGAAGGTATGTGAGCATGCTCACAGAGTTATTGAATGTATTTTTTGGACTTTAACCAAATTTTGGCAAAATGCAAAGTGTTCATTTATTGACTGCGTGGGGGCAGAGAACATCATAAAGTAACAATTTAACTCATTGCATCAAATTTATCTCCAGTTTGCTCTTTTAGTTCTGCCTTGCTCTCATGTGTATATTATTTAAATTTATTAAATGAAGCGCCAAGAGACATGCAACACATCACACACCCCTTGGGTTCAGAACGTCTTCCGCAGCGTTTCTGCCAGTCTTTGGCATGCCTGTTTCCGGAAATGAATCAGAACCCCGAGAGAGGGCTAGTGGACATGGCTCGGTTCTCCTCGCCGCCAGCAGGTGGCAGCAGAGCCCGGGCGTCCGCCTGGCCCTGGGCTTTGGCTGCTGTAAACGCCCTCCACCGTTTCCATTCATCTTCACTTGTCAGATTCTTCATTAAGTGCTTTCTGTAGACCGACCCTGAAATTGCATCATTTAATCCATAATCTTATATTGACAACATTTCTCCCTTTTACCGCTTATCAATGACATTAATTCAGAGGAAGCAGGGACCACCGATAGCTCTGGGCAGCCCTCTGCAAAAAGGAGATATTCATTAAAGGCAGACGCACCGCAGGGACTGCCAACTTCCTTGAGATAAAGAAGTGGGTTGGAAGGGAAAAGGGGAAGCACGCCGGAAAAATAATAGGCACTTTGTACTTCTTCCCTTCCTTTGCTTTTCTCTTATGCGTTTCAGTTGGCATTCAAAACATAGATTTTTGGTTGAAGATGCATTTGCTTAGATGTCCAGTTGAATATTTTCCTACGTTTAATAAAACCCTATCTGATGTAATGTTTTAAAATGCCCTTTCCCCAGGATATACAATCAGAAATCGGTGTCTAGGACTGAGTCTCATATGGTAAAAATAAGCCCTGCAATACCCCAGTCCCTTTTAGTGAAGTCTTCGTGGTCTCACGATTGCACAGAAGAGACGTTTCTCAGAAGAGACAAGATGTTATCAAAGTGAAGGCTACTGGCATATACCATGGGTTTAATTATCAGAGTTAAACTGATGAGTGTAAGGAGGGGGGGGAAAAGGCAGTTTTTTTTTTTTTTCTCAAACTCTCTAAATTTCCGGAAGCATAAAAGAATGTTTTGCTTATTAGGAAGATTGTCATGCTCTCCAGAGACTCTAGATGGTGCTGAAGAATCACCCTGTACCTTCTGTACACCGTTTATTACAGTTCTTTTTATCCACTTTTTTTGGGCGTCCAGGGGTACTTACGTCAGAAAATATACTGAAAAGAGCACATATTTTAAAAAAAAAGGCAATGTTGTAAAATAAATCACTGAGAAGTCTGCAGCATCTGAGGTGATGAGCTAGCTGTGCATAAATGTGTTTAATTCCAGGCCCCATAGTTAGAATAAGTTTCAACTGAGTCAAAACGTTTTAGAAGTACTTACTGGTATTATGATGCAACATTAATGAATTATGCTAAATTGAAATGAGTTTTTCATGAAACTTACCAGCAAGTAAAAGGAGGCAGAGTTTGTGGTGATGTAGGTGCCATATGCCTTTTTGCTCTGAGTTAACCCTCTGGGTGACGGTGTCGTGTAGTTATACATCTGCGTGTGCGCTGTAATTTCCTTTTAGTGAAGAAGCAGTTCTTTGCACAGGGCAATGCCTGTGGTTCAAACACAGGCGCGCACACACGAGCCTACACACACCTGGACCAGGTTTCTTCAAACAGCAATGCCATATGTACTGTTTAGAAAGTATAGTGTTGCCTTTACAGAGAACAAAGTAGTTACTTTTGCCTTATTGAGAACAAAGTAGTTACTGTTACCTTTACAAAGTAGTTAAAAACATCTTTCTTCCTGTTGAGGCATGGTGAGTTGAGGAAAAAGAAAGCAGGACAAAACTAAAAAGAGAGTAAGGCATGACTATTTACAGAAAATGTCACGTGACTATTTACAGAGATATTCAGGCAGAAAGAGGTTCCTCGCCATAAATTACGTGGCAGTGGCCCCTGGGAGAGAGTCTTCCTCCTTCAATCCTGTGTTTGCTGTTGGGTAAGCTGTTGCCATTAACCTCTTCAGGGCATCCTGAGCAGGTCTTTGAGATGCACTGTGTAAATTCCTTTTCCACGCTCTTTTTTTTTTTTTTTTTTTTAATTAATTTATCTTTTATGGCTGTGTTGGGTCTTCGTTTCTGTACAAGGGCTTTCTCTAGTTGTGGCAAGCGGGGGCCACTCTTCATCGCGGTGCGCGGGCCTCTCACTATCGTGGCCTCTCTTGTTGCGGAGCACAGGCTCCAGACGCGCAGGCTCAGTAATTGTGGCTCACGGGCCCAGCTGCTCCGCGGGATGTGGGATCTTCCCAGACCAGGGCTCGAACCCGTGTCCCCTGCATTGGCAGGCAGATTCTCAACCACTGCGCCACCAGGGAAGCCCTTTTTCCACGCTCTTGATTTCATTATTTCTAACCCACCTCCCTTCCATTCACCCTCCACCAACAGCAAGTTTTACCTTCATTATTTCCAACACTTTCTTTAAATTCAGTCCCCCCCTTTCCTATCATGGAATAATCCTCTTCTTTTCAAAACACACACACATACACAAACGGTCACTGAATGTACACTGTGTACCAGATCCTGTCATGTAAACTCTTCATCCCATGACCGAACTTTAATCCATACATCATTCTTCCCCAGGAGATATCATCCCCACTTTTTCAATGAAGATAGTGAGTTTCTGAAAGGCTAAGCAACTTGCCAAGGACTCCAAGCTACAAATAATAGAGAGAAATTAACATCTAGACCCATCTGATTCAAAATCCTTTGCTGTTAATCCTATGTTATAAGGCCTAATTATATTGCATGAAAAAGAACAATATAAAAACCTAACAAACTAAAAACTCTATCCTACATCCTTCATCCACTTCCACTGGCCCCACTGTTATCAGTAATTAATTAATCAAAGTCTCGTTGAGCGCCTACTGGCATCAGTCACTGTTATCCCAAAGTCACGGCTTGAGAAGAAAGTCACATAAGTCTATGACAATATCCAGTGTCCATCAAGAGAGGGCCTGTCGAAGACCCTCAGAACATTCTTCAAAGATGCGTCTGCGCTGATTTGCCCCCTACATTTCCTGACTCAGCCGAACACAATCTGGCTTTTTAACTGATTTCTCAGAGATCAGTTACTCCCTAATTGTGGGATACAGAGGACAGGGGAATCTGTGGCCAAATCCAGAATCAAAAGCTGGCCCAGTTGGAAGGCCAGGCACTCACAGATCCGGTTGGGTCAGATGAATGGTTGGGGGAAAAGGTATAGATGGCAGATGCCCACGTGAATGCCTACCCCTGCCTTTGCAGCCTGTGTTCCCAAATCCTGTTAACCATGTTGTGCAATATTCAGGACCTGAGTTGTGCTTGCTTGTGACCTCCTGCCCGTTATTTTTCCTGAGACCAAGGTTGCAATCCCGGCTTTGGTGGGTGCTTATTTTATCAAGGTTCTCCAGGAGGAGTCAGTAGTTCTCTCATAGTTGCATTGATAACGCACGAGTCCCAGCTTTTTCCTATATGGCAGGTTTATTGTTCACTCTGCCCACAAGCTTATGGAAGACAACGCTTGAGAGGACCCCTCCCCCTGATATTTGGGCCGCAGTCATGTGTCCCACACCCAGGCCAGTGCGTCTAAACGAAGCTGAGTTCAGAGACGCGCCAGGGCTCCGCAATTCCAGGCCTCGCCCCCCCAGTCCTTGGGTCAACTTGGAAATTGAGGAATTGCTGATGGACTCGATGGGGAGATGAAGGACTTGGGCGTGTCCACATCCCACCCACCCTTGCAACCAGCCAAGTTCTTTTTTGAGTAATAATAGAAAAGAGTGGCTATATATATATTTTTTTAATTCATTTATTTTATTTATTGATTTTTGGCTGCATTGGGTCTTCGTTGCTGCGCACGGGCTTTCTCTAGTTGCGGCGAGCGGGGGCCACTCTTCGTCGCGGGGCGCGGGCTTCTCATTGCAGTGGCTTCTATTGTTGTGGAGCACGGGCTCTAGGCGTGCGGGCTTCAGTAGTTGTGGCGCGTGGGCTCAGTAATTGTGGCTCACGGGCTCTAGAGCACAGGCTCAGTAGTTGTGGCACACAGGCTTAGTTGCTCCGCAGCATGTGGGATCTTCCTGGACCCGGGCTCGAACCTGTGTCCCCTGCATTGGCAGGTGGATTCTTAACCACTGCACCACCAGGGAAGCCCGTGGCTATGATTTAATAAACAAGCAGACACGAATAGATTGTGATGAATCCAGGACACCTTGATCTCGTTTATAGAAAGAACACACAGCATTGTTAATTGAGAGCTAGTGTTTGTCCCACTGGCCGAGCAGAATGAGACGTTCCATTTTCCTAATGTAAACATGTGTGGTGTCATTGCTTTAGGCATTCCTAGCGTGGCCCAGAGGGCACGGTCGCTGTGACTCAGGGACACCAAAGGAGAGCGTGGGCTTCAGCTGGGGGTGGGATCCTGTGGGCAGGACGATGGAAGCAGAAACAGGAGCAAGGTCACCAAGGCGGGGAGTTGTGCCGGCTCAGATGTCAGAAGCAAGCGTTGAATTTAAGTGGAGAAGAGTAACCCTTGGGCAAAACCTTCAAACTTCAGCTCAACTGTTGGCTCTTCTCTGAAACCTTCCCTGATTTGCGCATCACTTTATACTGTAGTGTGTGTGAGTGTGTGTGCACACATGTGTGCAGTAGCTGAGTTTGCTACGGTAACAGTGACACCCCAAGTCTCACTTCCTCACCATAGCAAGCGTTTATCTCCTGCTCACGTGATAAACGTGGCAGCTGTGGATCAGCTACAAACACAGAAGCCCTCTCGGTGCTGCTCCAGGTCCCTCATCCTGGGGACCAGTCTGGACATCGGGGCTATTGGTGCCCGTGAAGCTCCTGTCAGATGTGGCACATGTCCTGTCCACTCACGTCCCACTCGCTGACCGAAGCCTGTGTCCCGCAGTCCCAGAACTGAGGAAGAGGGGGTTTGGCGAGTGATGGCGAAACACCAGGAGACTTGATTGAGAACCATAAGACAACCTACCCCATGCGTGGGATTGCTCCGCTGCGCTGCCTGTCACCTGAGTCCCGCTCGGGCCAGACGCCCTCTGAGACCAGCCTCTGCAACTTTATCAGACAGAGCAATGCCCTGCTCATAGGAAACATTCTTCGAGTGCTTATTTAATTGAATGGAACCGAACGATATTTAATTAAGGAAAATATATGATGAGAGAAGCCAATTGCCACGGAGATGACATAAAGATCCAACTCAGCTCCTCCACTTCGCAGCCCTGTGTTTCGTGCATGCTGCTTGATACATGCACCTCACTTTCCTTGTCTGGTAAAAAAAAAAGCAGCAAAGCCTGTCTTCAAGGGTCGGTGCAAAGGTTAAAAGCAATGCCTGCAACGCCCTGTGTACTTAGGAAGCCCTGAGCGCATTTTGCTAGGCTATCACGTTCCGTCCATCGAGAAGAATGTCATGGGCAGTTCGGTACAGGGTGAATGCTTTGAAAATCCAAGTCTTCACCTCTGTGAATGTATCACTGCCATTGGCTCTAAAGTTAGGAAGCACAGAGTTCGGTATTTGGAATGTCACCTATCAGATTATATGGCTGCAACGTACATGCAGAATATGTATATATCTGTGTATCAGAGAACTTATAGAAAAGATTTTCCCAAATGAAGAAAAATGTGTATTTCTTTTCATCCTGTAATAGAACATTAATGGAACAATGACATAAACACAAGGCATTTGGGAAAAGATGGGTGGGACCTCCTAGAAATGACAACACCCAATAGTTACAATGTGGTAAGAGAGCTCCACCAAAAGGGAAGATGAAGCCATTTGCCATGAATGCTTCTTTTTCCTCCTGGAAACCTGGTTTTCTTCCATGGAGCAATGCATGTTCCAAGCCTGTGCAGCCTACTGTAACAGAGTGCTTTGCATTAATGTGTTATCAGATGTCAAGAGACCTGTGCTTGGTTTGAGATAAAGTTTCTTTCATTATTTTAAAAATTTTATTGTAAGACATATATACAGAACAATGCACAGAATAATAGAATACTACCTTCAGAAATTAAATATTATCAGTATGGCCAAAATCCCCTTCCCCAAGTATATACCTTTCCAATGATCCTCTCTGATTTCTTATTCCTGAGAAAAATAACTTTGAATTTGGTGTTTATCATACCTACACTTATATAGTTTTATTTTAAAAATGCATGTATCATTAAACAGTGTAAGATATAGTCTTATATATTTTATGTATTACATAATTGATATTATTAGGTCAGATAAATCCACATTGATGTACGAGGCTGTCGTTCTTATATTTTCACTGTGGTGTAGTATTCCATTTTGTGAAAATATCATGAAATGTGTACTCATTCTTTTGGTAGTGGATATTTTTGTCATTTCCATGGGGAAAATATAGACAATGAGCATTCATTGTGTATGTCCATTTGTGAATATGTATTTCTCTGGAGTATTAAGATTAAGGAATAGATTTGCTGAGCTATACGATATTTGTTTCTTCAGCTTAAGTTAATAATGCCAATTAATTTTCAATGTAATTGTATAAAGTTGTATGTTGCTTTCCATTCTTGATAACAGTTAACATTTTAATTTGTGAGAAATGAATTATTGTATTTAAAAATACTTTTGATATTGACATTTTTTTATAGGTTTACTTCATATTTGGGTTGGTTTCCTTTCCTATGGTCTACCTGTTTATCTTTTCTACCCAGTTTTTACTGTGTTGTTTATCTTTTCTTATTGACCTGTTATGCTGCTGTTTACAATGTAGAATCCAGCGTGTTTTGTCAGTTATATGCCTTGTAAATGTCTTCTCCAAAAGTGAATGCCATCTTTTCACTTTCTTATGGTGTATTTTGATACAAAACTTTATAGTATTCATGAAGCTGAATTTATCAGTCTCTGTTGTGTCTATTTAACAAATAATTCCCAAAATTGTAAAGACATCTTCTATAGTTCCTTCCAATGTTTTAAAGTTGTTGTTTTTTTTTCTCTTAAGTATTTAATCTTTTGTGTAGGGTGTTATATACAAATCCATTTTACTCTTTCCCACTATATAATAAACAATTATCTTAGCATCGTAATTGACACGTTTGCATACAGATCTGTAATTCTATTTCTGTGTGAATTTTTCACGTTCATAACTTTATAGAATCTTGATATCTGGTAGGGCAAAATCTCTCACATTTTTCTTCTTGAGAATATTTTTGACTATTCTGAACTATTTCTTGTTCTATGTACATTTCAGATTCTGCTTGATAAGATCCATGATATGTTTGTAGATACTTTTAATTTTCTATGTAAAAATTATAAAATCAGGGAATGTGACAGTCCCTGTAACTCTTGTTTCTTTTTCTTGCTTTTATGTGCCAAATAGGACTTCAGTAAAATGTTGAATATAATTGGTGCTAGCATATACTATTTTCCTCTCCCTGGTCTTAGAGGAATTGTTTCAGACTTTTCACAGCCATGCATCTTCTTTGCTGGAGGCTGTTTGTTTGTTTGTATTTTTGTAGTTACTTTTCTTAATGTTAAAGGATATGGATTAACTTCTAGCTTGCTAAGGTAATTATTACGAGTGAATGATGAATTTTATCCAATGCTATTCATTTATGAATTACATTAATTGACTTTCTAATTAGAAACAAACATTGAAATTCTGAATTTTCTAATTTGAGCATAATACGGTTTTTCATATATTCCTAAATTAGATTATATAACATTATATTAGGAATTTTGCATTTATTATAATGATTCTGGTTATGATTTAATTTCCCACATCTTTCTCTCCATACTAGATTTTAGTATTATAGTTTTTCTAACCTCACAAACTGGAAATGATTTTCTCATTTTTTGTTCCCTAGAAGGGCTTGTATACATTGGAATCAATTTTGTCTTGAATGTTTAGTAAATTCTGTTAAACGGTATGGGTTTGGTGTTTCATTTGTGAGAAGAATTTAAATTATTAATTGAATTTGCTTAGGGATATAGGACTATTTGGTTTTCTATACCTTCTTGATAATTTTGGAAAGTTTTATTACTACAGAAATTTGCTCCTTTCACCTAAGCTTTCAAAGTCATTGATATAAACTTGTGAATGATATGCTTTATTAGCATTTTAATGTCTACAACACCTATTGGATTGACCTCTTTTTATTCCTTAATGTTTCTCTCGCTCTCTCTCTGTCCTTCATATCTTAGAGACATATTGGTTCAAATGCCACTTTATAACTTTGTTGACCATTTCTACTCAATACTTATTTTTCTCTTATTAATAATCTCCTTTTATCCTTACTATTTTCTTCCTTTAATTTTTAAAAATTTATTTCATTGGTTACTTCCCATTCTGACTTCTTAAGCAGATTCATTTTCAGTCATGACTGCAGCTAAAACAGTAATCTGAGGTAAATCTCTAGCCTTAAATATGTATGTGTATATATTTATTTTAACCTAATGTACATCTTTGATCTATGAGTTATACAAATTGTTTATCAGTTGCCAGAGGTTTGTTTCTTTCTCTAGTTAGCTTTTTAGCATTTGATCTACCTTGATTGTGCTCGGGTTGAGGACTGAATTTTTAGTATGTTATTCCTTTGAAATCAGTTGTCACTTGGCTCAAAGATTTTTATATGGTTAATTTTCTAAAATTCTCAGTGTGGCTTTTATTTTTTTTTATTTTTATTTTTCCACACACACACACTGTATTTTATTTTTACAAGAGATAAATAGACTGACACCAAGCATTGTACATGGATGACCACAACAAAAGCAACAATGATTGCAATTACCAAACATGAAACACACTCGTACTATGTCATAATATTGACATTCAGTCCAGTAATCCTCCACTGTAACAGCTCCTTTACTTTGCAGTGAAAATTGATTTGTATATTCTTTGCCTCTGAGTCCTTGTGGGATTTTTTTTTTTTTTTTAATTCAGACAGAAAGTCACAAAAATTATACTCATCCTCATCAGTTCACTCAGTCCCATGTAATTCATTTTTTTTTTATCTTGATATTTTGTTAGCACTTTTATGAGTTCATAAGTTTTTCATTAGAGTTCTGAAAATGCTTATTCATTCAGTTCAGCAGTACAGTCAGTTACCTGAAACCTGTACTTGTCAGAGTCTTTTCCATGAATTTCTTGAAGATGAAACCCTTTTATAGGAACATATTTGCAAAATCATCAGAGTACACCCAGAACTGTCTGTAAATGACAAAAGACTTAAAAATGACCACGGTTAAAGATTTGATGAAAGTTCATAATAATGCAGTTGACAAGAAAATTAGTTATTTCTGAGATATACATTTTAAAGTAATAACTAGGATTATTACTTATAACATTATACCAGAACATATAAGATTTTTAGAAATTTCATGTAATGTCTGAAACATTTATATTAACATATTTCCATACAAATAACCCAATGAAAGTTTAGTATTAGTTGTTTTGTTTGTTTTTTTATACTGCAGGTTCTTATTAGGCATCATTTTTATACACATCAGTGTATACATGTCAATCCCAATCGCCCAATTCAGCACACCACCATCCCCACCTCACCGCAGTTTTCCCCCCTTGGTGTCCATATGTCCATTCTCTACATCTGTGTCTCAACTTCTGCCCTGCAAACTGGCTCATCTGTACCATTTTTCTAGGTTCCGCATACATGCATTAATATACGATATTTGTTTTTCTCTTTCTGACTTACTTCACTCTGTATGACAGTCTCTAGATCCATCCACGTCTCAACAAATGACTCAATTTCGTTCCTTTTTATGGCTGAGTAATATTCCATTGTATATATGTACCACATCTTCTTTATCCATTCCTCTGTTGATGGGCATTTAGGTTGCTTCCATGACCTGGCTATTGTAAATAGTGCTGCAATGAACATTCGGGTGCATGTGTCTTTTTGAATTACGGTTTTCTCTGGGTATATGCCCAGTAGTGGGATTGCTGGGTCATATGGTAATTCTATTTTTAGTTTTCTAAGGAACCTCCATATTGTTCTCCATAGTGGCTGTATCAATTTACATTCCCACCAACAGTGCAAGAGGTTTCCCTTTTCTCCACACCCTCTCCAGCATTTGTTGTTTGTAGATTTTCTGATGATGCCCATTCTAACAGGAGTGAGGTGATACCTCATTGTAGTTTTGATTTGCATTTCTCTAATAATTAGTGATGTTGAGCATCTTTTCATGTGCTTCGTGGCCGTCGGTATGTCTTCTTTGGAGAAATGTCTATTTAGGTCTTCTGCCCATTTTTGGATTGGGGTGTTTGTTTCTTTGATATTGAGCTGAATGAGCTGTTTATATATTTTGGAGATTAATTCTTTGTCCGTTGATTCATTTGCAAATATTTTCTCCCATTCTGAGGGTTGTCTTTTCGTCTTGTTTATGGTTTCCTTTGCTGTGCAAAAGCTTTGAAGTTTCATTAGGTCCCACTTGTTTATTTTTGTTTTTATTTCCATTACTCTAGGAGGTGGATCAAAAAAGATCTTGCTGTGATTTATGTCAAAGAGTGTTCTTCCTATGTTTTCCTCTAAGAGTTTTATAGTGTCCAGTCTTATATTTAGGTCTCTAATCCATTTTGAGTTTATTTTTGTGTATGGTGTTAGGGAGTATTCTAATTTCATTCTTTTACATGTAGCTGTCCAGTTTTCCCAGCACCACTTATTGAAGAGACTGTCTTTTCTCCATTGTATATCTTTGCCTCCTTTGTCATAGATTAGTTGACCATAGGTGCGTGGGTTAATCTCTGGGCTTTCTATCTTGTTCCATTGATCTATGTTTCTGTTTTTGTGCCAGTACCATATTGTCTTGATTACTGTAGCTTTGTAGTATAGTCTGAAGTCAGGGAGTCTGATTCCTCCAGCTCCATTTTTTTGCCTCAAGACTGCTTTGGCTATTCGGGGTCTTTTGTGTCTCCATACAAATTTTAAGATGATTTGTTCTAGCTCTGTAAAAAATGCCATTGGTAATTTGATAGGGATTGCATTGAATCTGTAGATTGCTTTGGGTAGTATACTCATTTTCACAATGTTGATTCTTCCAATCCAAGAACATGGTATATCTCTCCATCTGTTGGTATCATCTTTAATTTCTTTCATCAGTGTCTTATAGTTTTCTGCATACAGGTCTTTCGTCTCCCTAGGTAGGTTTATTCCTAGGTATTTTATTCTTTTTGTTGCAATGGTAAATGGGAGTGTTTCCATAATTTCTCTTTCAGATTTTTCATCATTAGTGTATAGGAATGCAAGAGATTTCTGTGCATTAATTTTGTATCCTGCAACTTTACCATATTCATTAATTAGCTCTAGCAGTTTTCTGGTGGCAGTTTTCGGATTCTCTATGTATAGTATCATGTCATCCGCAAACAGTGACAGTTTTACTTCTTCTTTTCCACTTTGTATTCCTTTTATTTCTCTTTCTTTTCTGATTGCCGTGGCTAGGACTTCCAGAACTATGTTGAATAATAGTGGTGAGAGTGGACATCCTTGTCTCGTTCCTGATCTTAGAGGAAATGCTTTCAGTTTTTCACCATTGAGAATGATGTTTGCTGTGGGTTTGTCATATATGGCCTTTATTATGTTGAGGTAGGTTCCCTCTATGCCCACTTTCTGGAGAGTTTTTATCAGAAATGTGTGTTGAATTTTGTCAAAAGCTTTTTCTGCATCTATTGAGATGATCATATGGTTTTTACTCTTCAATTTGTTAATATGGTGTATCACATTGATTGATTTGCGTATATTGAAGAATCCTTGCATCCCTGGGATAAATCCCACTTGATCGTGGTGTATGATTCTTTTAATGTGTTGCTGGATTCTGTTTGCTAGTATTTTGTTGAGGATTTTTGCATCTATATTCATCAGTGATATTGGTCTGTAATTTTCTTTTTTTGTAGTGTCTTTGTCTGGTTTTGGTATCAGGGTGATGGTGGCCTCATAGAATGAGTTTGGGAGTGTTCCTTCCTCTGCAATTTTTTGGAAGAGTTTGAGAAGGATGGGTGTTAGCTCTTCTCTAAATGTTTGATAGAATTCACCTGTGAAGCCATCTGGTCCTGGACTTTTGTTTGTTGGAAGATTTTTCATCACAGTTTCAATTTCATTACTTGTGATTGGTCTGTTCATATTTTCTGTTTCTTCCTGATTCAGTCTGGGAAGGTTATACCTTTCTAAGAATTTGTCCATTTCTTCCAGGTTGTCCATTTTATTGGCATAAAGTTGCTTGTAGTAGTCTCTTAGGATGCTTTGTATTTCTGCAGTGTCTGTTGTAACTTCTCCTTTTTCATTTGTAATTCTATTGATTTGAGTCCTCTCCCTCTTTTTCTTGATGAGTCTGGCTAATGGCTTATCAATTTTGTTTATCTTCTCAAAGAACCAACTTTTAGTTTTATTGATCTTTGCTATTGTTTTCTTTGTTTCTATTTCGTTTATTTCTGCTCTGATCTTAATGATTTCTTTCCTTCTGCTAACTTTGGGTTTTGTTTGTTCTTCTTTCTCTAGTTTCTTTAGGTGTAAGGTTAGATTGTTTACTTGAGATTTTTCTTGTTTCTTTAGGTAGGCTTGTATAGCTATAAACTTCCCTCTTAGAACCGCTTTTGCTGCATCCCATAGGTTTTGGGTCGTCGTGTTTTCATTGTCATTTGTCTCTAGGTATTTTTTTATTTCCTCTTTGATTTCTTCAGTGATCTCTTGGTTATTTAGTAACGTATTGTTTAGCCTCCATGTGTTTGTCCTTTTTATGTTTTTTTCCCTGTAATTCATTTCTAATCTCATAGCGTTGTGGTCAGAAAAGATGCTTGATATGATTTCAATTTTCTTAAATTTACTGAGGCTTGATTTGTGACCCAAGATGTGATCTATCCTGGAGAATGTTCCGTGCGCACTTGAGAAGAACGTGTAATCTGCTGTTTTTGGATGGAATGTCCTATATATATCAATTAAATCTATCTGGTCTATTGTGTCATTTAAAGCTTCTGTTTCCTTATTTATTTTCATTTTGGATGATCTGTCCATTGGTGTAAGTGAGGTGTTAAAGTCCCCCACTATTATTGTGTTACTGTCGATTTCCTCTTTTATAGCTGTTAGCAGTTGCCTTATGTATTGAGGTGCTCCTATGTTGGGTGCATATATATTTATAATTGTTATATCTTCTTCTTGGATTGATCCCTGGATCATTATGTAGTGTCCTTCCTTGTCTCTGGTAACATTCTTTATTTTAAGGTCTATTTTATCTGATATGAGTATAGCTACTCCAGCTTTCTTTTGATTTCCATTTGCATGGAATATCTTTTTCCATCCCCTCACTTTCAGTCTGTATGTGTCCCTAGGTCTAAAGTGGGTCTCTTGTAGACAGCATATATATGGGTCTTGTTTTTGTATCCATTCAGCCAGTCTATGTCTTTTGGTTGGGGCATTTAATCCATTCACGTTTAAGGTAATTATCGATATGTATGTTCCTATGACCATTTTCTTAATTGTTTTGGGTTTGTTTTTGTAGGTCCTTTTCTTCTCTTGTGTTTCCCACTTAGAGAAGTTCCTTTAGCATTTGTTGTAGAGCTGGTTTGGTGGTGCTGAATTCTCTTAGCTTTTGCTTGTCTGCAAAGCTTTTGATTTCTCCATCAAATCTAAATGAGATCCTTGCTGGGTAGATTAGTCTTGGTTGTAGGTTTTTCTCCTTCATCACTTTAAAAATATGATTCTTGCTGTTCTTAGTTCAAGCTTGTTCATTGTTTAATCTTATTTTTTTTCACCCTTATCTATTTTAGAGTAAGATGCTAAATTATCTCATGTTATGGAGGACTTACCAATTTCTCCTTGTAGTCCTATTCATTTCTGCATTATTTATTTTGAGGTATGTTAAGGAGTGAATTCATGTTTAGAATTTTTTGGTTTTCCTGGTGAATTAACTATTTATATCATTATATAATTATCCTTTCTTGTAGAGTTGAATGTCATTCCTTAATATTTCTATTAAGTTTATGTAAAGTTCTTGACCGATGCATACTGTTTCATACTTTTACTTTAATATTGTCTATTTCCTTATGTTTTAGATCTGTCTCTTACACACAGCATAGAATTTTAGAACTGTAAAGTTTGATTACATAACTTCTATCTCCTAACTGGAGTACTCAGTCCCTTTTTCGTTGTGTTTAGTCAGTTATTTGGATTTACTCTACTGTTTCGTGTTTTCTATTCACCCTCTTCACCTTCCCTGTGATACTTTTCCTCGTACGTAGGCAGTTTGTGGAAGCGAGACGCAGCTCAATAATGTTGTGCTTAGCATCTGGCCATGGTGTGGGACCCAGGTCACTGGCACGGTAGCCCTATGAGTTTTAGTAATGTGTGCGGCTTCTCTGTGGCCACGTTTCTTCCTCTGCTAAATGTGAGTGTGACTATCTCGTAGGGTGGTTACGAGTACTAAACAAAATACATTGTGGAAACTGGCTCATGCACTTCCAGTCAGACGACAGATGTCCTTTGATGAAATTCACCTCTTCCACTCCATCCGTGGTGACTTGGAAGGCATGTCGGCAGAGCGAACAATAAAACTATGTTGTGGCCGAACAAACAATCCTGTTCTGCATAGATCCTACTCTTCCCAATGATAACAATAATAATAATAATATGAAGAAGTTAAGTAAGCCCTTAGTATGCGACAGTTGTGCACTTAATTCTTGCAACAAGACCTTTTTATTTTTACCTATGTTTTCTTTTTCAAAAATCTCTTCTGCTGAAACCTTAGAATCATGTGTTTTGTTTCGTCTGGAAGCCCAGGCCCTTATGAAGATTTAGCACCTTCATGTAATCTGATTACCCACATCCAAAGTCACAGCCCATTGGCGAGCTGGAGAGCAGGATTCAGTGTCCTGGTGCAGCACCTGGAAGCCACTGGTGTAATTCACATGCACTTGCCGTGGGATTAGGTGATTATCCACCAAGGCTGTTTTTCCGTGGACCTGCCATGGTGTCATAATGCTCCCCTGGGACGTGCGGAGTCAATCATAGTGCATTAGGACCGCTGTTTCTCCTCCCCGCGGCTACGGTTAACGCCTTTCTTCAGCCAGGGAACTGCTAAGTGGAGAAAGTACAGCATTTCTGTTTTCAGACTGCAGACCAACTAGAGCCCCCGATGTGTGTGGAAATGAAAGAGGCTATCATTTGACACCTCCAGGATGCACTGATCACCTGTGCTCCTGTGAACAGAGCCAGCATGTCTTTCCGCTCTTGGCTAAAGACATGAAATAGCATGTGAAGATTTGTACAAGTAATAGAATTCACTTGTAGTTGCTCTTCTGAGCAGTAATTTCCCCAATCAGATCTCCTTTGTGGGACTGAAACATGAAATAAATACGAACTGATTTGTCTGATGTCAGTGAAGAAAGTCTAAAACCGGTAACTAGTCTGCAGATATGAGAGAGAAATCTCAACAGCCCAATAAATTCTGTGCTTCATTATTTGTTATTCATCACATGAAAAAACACAAATGAAAAGACCTGACCTTTTCCAGGCAGTAGCACTGCTCTGACAATAGTCAATAATAACAGCTAATAGATGTGCAATTTAAGATCTGCCGTATGATGATACATTTGTAAACACTTTTTTTTTTTCCTACAGCGATGTGAGGAGCAATCTACTGTCAGCAGATATAAAAATAAAATATCTCTTTCCTGCTGTTGTTATCCCTCTCCTATAATTAGAATTCATGGGAGATTCATCCAGGGAGAGAGGAGGCCCAGGATTGGTGAGGAGGGAGCAGGGAGAGGAGATGGAGTCCAGGTGTTTTGTGCTCTCGCTGCTCAAGCCTTTTGGCAACGGAAAGTCTGTGCTTCCAAAAACGTTATGTTGACTTCTCCTTGGAAAGCGGTATCTATATTTGCCAGGAAGGAGATATAAAAAAATACACGCAAATTGGGAGAAAGGGCATAGGTGATGGTGATGTAGTTAGAAATCTAGTCCGTAGCCAGAGTCACTTTCAAGTCAAAGGCATTATATCTCAGTTTATAATAATTACTCGTTATGTGTCCTACTTTTAAGAAATTCTTCATTGTCCCTTCGGAGACAGACACATGCATTGAAAATCCTCGATAAGAAATAAAATACCAATTTTTGTCGTTCGAAGGATGCGAAATTTATCAGCTCACTAATTTCTTCCTGGATATAAACTGGCAGTCCCTTTTCTGGTACCTGCACATCTGGTACTTCATCAGGAAACTTGCCAAAACCATCAGAAATGCTTAACACAGGGTTTAGGCCAAATGCATGCTATCAATTCAGATAGCAACATGGAAAAATAAAAGGGAAGGAATGGTGCTAAATTGAATCAGACATTTAATTATCCTCCTTCTGTACATCTACACACACACACACACACACACCCCTCACTAGAAGCTTTAAAATCAAATAAAATCAAATGGTGCTCATCTCCACTCCTGAGCTCCACACCACACCCCACTTCCATGCTCCCAAACACACAGGCGTGATGCAGATACTGGCAGGGCCCGGGCTGTAGATCAAGATGAATCCACCCTGGCCCTTCACTGAAAGAATCACTGCCTCATGCGAGAGACAGACAAACAAATAGAAAAGTATCCTAGCTCCTCAAGTAGACATCTCTAGGATCTGTGGATGAAGAAAGTCTTACAAACGAGGCATCTATTGAGCTGAGCCTTGTCTGCATTCTGCCAGAGCAGATGCAATAGTCTGAAGAGACACACGGGCTTGGAGAAGCAGCCAGCGTAGGTGAGGAAACCGGAAATCATCCGCTACGTCTGAGCTCACGCAGGGCATTGGATGTAACAGCAGAGGGGACGCAGCAGGTAAATCCAGGTGCTCCACATACCCACGTGAGGCACTTGGTCTTTATTCCGCAGTGAAAGGCTTTTGGCTTGCTTGGCTTTTCTGTTTGTTTGGAGTAACCTCCAGTTACTGACAACGGCGATGTACTTGAGAATATACGATTTATCGGTTCCCTTTCCTTGCTGCCTCCTTCTTCCACGCCTCTCCTGACTTGATTGGGATGGTCTCCAAAATAAAGCGTCTACACTGAAATGCTTCTCTTAGTGTCTCCCTCGGGGAACTGAATCTATAACAGTAAAGAAGGCAGTGAGGGAACTTCTAAGATAAATTTTAAAGAGAAAGAATCCTGGGGACACAGCTGATGCTTGGCTTCGTAGATTAAAGTCAAGTGGAGGGATTATGATGAAATCTAGGCTTCTGGTTTGGGTCACTGGGGAAATGGCATTGCCAGACATGAAGAATGGGCCATCGGAAGAACAGCAAGGTTGAAAAGGAAAACTAACCATTTAATTTAGGGATTTGTGGAATCCGAGGAGCCCTGGAGATGTCCACAGTTGACATTCATAGCTAGCTGTATAAAACCAAGGTTTAAAGGGAATTCTGAACTAAAAGTTGATATTTCTGAGCCATTAGTATGAAGTTGAAGCCATGGAGGAGAGGCTTCCGGGGTCATGGAAGAGAACCGGGGGCACTGGTGTTAAAGGTAGAAAAACGATGTTCACCACAGCAAGAAAGAGGAGAAATGCCACCGTGATTGAGTAACTTGGACATAAGCACATCACAGAAGCCTAATGCAAAGGGAACTGCAAGAGGAAGGGGGGAGACTATGTTCAAAATGTCCTCGGTAGTCAATGAAGATGAGGAGGAAAGGACTGTGGCCCCGAGGTAGACCTGGGAGGATGCTGACCGGCTTTATTGGAGGGAGGAGGTAGACGTGAAGATTTAGCCAGTGGTGTAGCTGCGGCGGCAGTGCTCAGGTGTGGGCACTTGCAAACATTTTACAACCAGGAGGGCACAGGGTCAGACAAATCCCAATAGGTGCCGGCAGTGACTCTGGAGCAGGATTCTAGAGACAAGACACTGGACCAGGAGCTTCCTTTCCTATTGCTGGATTGTGGAACAATCTGGGTTCAGGAAGAGGAAGGCCAGGGTGGCAGGAAAGGTGAGGGCTCAGGGCAACAATTATTTATCATTGGAACCATACCAAATCATACCTGCCGACTCTCAGTCCTGTATGTCCTTGCACTTACATGTGAACCTTACATGTACATAATTTAAAAAATAATCTGGACCACACAGCAGCAGAACTGCCTGGGTGCAGGCGGCGGTTCCATCCTGGGAGTGTGGTTGCTTGTGCAGCCTTGAGAAGAGTTGCAGATGGCAAGTTTATAGAGTCAGGGCAGGGCTGTTGATGGGGTCTCCAGAGAAGGAAAACTTGCAGAAAAGGGAGAGGAAGGCTGGGATGCAAAGGTACACTCGGCAGAGACACAAATGAGTCAATGCTGATGCAAATGAGGCAAGTCCTAGTATGAAATCAGACCACTCTTGGGAATCAGCTTATCGATGTACTGTGTACCATGTACCTGACACGAAGGACTTGGTGAAACTTAGGTTCTTCTAGGCTCTTTTCTGGGGACGGAGGAGATATTTGACACCTCCTCCACCCCCCGGCCTATACCTTATTCTAGAAAAAGGTATGGATACAAACCTTTGGTCAGTTGTCCATTGTTCAGGCTAAACCTGCCTCTCCTTGATGAAGTGAGCAAACTCAGTCTCCCCGAGTCACGGTAGTTGGCTAGGCCGTCGCGGTCCCTGTAGAGAGGCTGGGTTCCCAGGTGGGCTGTGGCTTCTCTTCTAGTCAGGTAGAGTCTTGGCTGGCAGTTCAGCTCTCAGGAAGGATAGTGAGTACAGGACAGATTGCCTGCTCCAAGGCGCACAGACAAATATTGGGAGTAGTTGAGATCCACAGGAAAATTCTAGGTGCTCAAATTTTCTGGCGGCATTTAAGAAATTCACTTGTCCTTCTGGGAAATGGATTGAGCGGCTGCCATGTTCTTCTCCAGGAAAGGGCATTTGTAAGCTGGAACAGGGGCACTGGCATTTTTCCAGCTCAGGCACATTTAGCAGCAATATTAATTTCATGTTCTTACAGTTGCAGCTGTGAACAACTAAAAAAGGTCATTTTTCTATACTTGAAATATAGAACACATCTTAATTTTCCAGTAGATTAACTTAATGATCAAAATTGGAAAAGAAAAGAAAACACTTTTTTGGGTGGCGAGTAGGAAGACAGCCATTTTCTTACCCTGAATCTACTTATTTGACACAGTGTTCACCCTACAGACATTCCATGGTCCTCACTTGATATCTATATTTAGACTTTGTATTTTACTACCTGTCTGAGATGATTCAGAATCACTTCGCAGTTGCCTTCCCCAGTGAGCAGGTAGAGGGCTGCAGAACACAGCGCTTGTGACAAGGACAGAAACACTGGGTCCACAACACGTCTAGAAGTGTATACTATATACATACACTATGGAGTATATCCCTAAGTATATCCCATATACACTCTAGATGAAGGAGTATATCCCTAAACATAGTCTCTAACACTTGTTGTCACTTTTGCCTTTAAATCGCTAGAGGCCTTATTTTCTTGATAGTCATACCACAGTCTGGGCTACTTGAATTATTTGAAACACTTTTGCTGACCTCTCTCACTTCAGTAAACTCCTTCAGTTTTCCGAGGTGCTCATAACATACACCCCATTCCCAATCATGATTCTGAGAGTGATGAAAAATTATGTAACTATTTTGCTCAAGTTCACCACAAAATATCCTTATTTAACTTCAGCTGAATAATCTAATTACTTGGCAAACCTGTTACTCATTTGGGGAATTCAACCCAATGGTTGAAAATATTTATTGAGTACCTAGGTTATCTCAGCTACTGCAGATTAAAATAAACAGTAAAAATAAGAATAAAAGAGGTGGCATAAGGATAGTGTCTATAAAAAGAGTCAGTGGCATGAATGGGATCTTTGATCATGATATTGAAAAGTTAGGCAAAAAGAGCAGTGGTTTGGAAAACCAGGAGATAGTCATGTGAAGGAGGACAGTAGCTACTGTCCTTTGAAAACCCTATCTTGCCCCTGCATTCTGTTTGAACTACTCCTATCTTCCTTATTTTAGGTTCCTTTTGACTTATAACATGACTGGCACATGGTTGATATCGTGACACCTGCATTTAGTTTACCTGATTCTTTATTAAGATCACAGAGAGAATGGAGAAAAAAAAATACTTTCTATCAAAACCAAAAATGAAGAGTAATCACTGGGTTCACATATGGGTTTCCTTTTTCATGTACAGACATTTTTTGTTTGTTCTTCATTTTGGCTTTCTAAATACTTAACCACTTTTTCTCTCTCTTACCTTTCCGCAAATGCTGGCGTTACATCAGGAAATTATTTTCTTCATTAACATTGCCTCATTTATTACTATACTTTACATACCACTCAACTTTTTGTAACTAAGATGTGCATATTCTCTTCAGTTTACAACTGAACTCCACAAAGAAAATAAATCAAGCACTAAAATTGCCTTCTTTGTGATTGCAGGTACGCCAGCGTTTGTATTCTAAATTCTTTTACAGTTCTTTTGTTTGTTTGTCAGTTTTGACAAAAAAAAATCCTTATGGGATTCTGACTGAGTTTGCATTGATTCTATTCATCATTTTGGGAAGAACTGACATCTTAACAATACGGAGTCTTCCAGACCACACACATGGAATATTTTATTTAGGTCTTTCAGAGATTTCTCTCAGCCAAGTTTTATAGTTTCCAGTGTTGAGGCCTTTCATGTTTTTTTGGTTAAAATTATTGCTTATTATTTTATATGTTCATACTATCTATATGATATTTTATTTAAATTTCCATTTGCTAATTGCTAGTCTATAGAAATACATTGATTTTTATGTGAATTTTCTACTCTGCAACTTAGTAAACTCACTTACTAGATCCAGTACTTTCTTTGTAGATTCTATCAGATTGCCTGTGTGGGTGGTCTTGTCATCTATGAACAAAGATTGTTCTTCTTTTCTGATGTGAATCCCTTTACTTCTTTTCCGATGTGAAGCCCTTTATTTCTTTTTCTTGCCTGATTGCAGTGGCCAGAACCTCAGCACAACATGGAAGAGAAGTAGCCAGAGAAACCCCCTTGTCGGTCTTTCAACACTGAGTATGATTAGCTCAGGCTTTTTGTTGATGTCCTTTATCAGGTTGAGTAAGTTCCCTTCTTTCCTATTTTGCTGAGAGTACTTACCAGGAAAGGATGCTGTATTTGCATCATATACCTTTACTGTACCTACTGAAGGATCGTGTGATTTTTCTTTTTTAGTTTTTTAATATGTTGATATCTTAATTGATTTCTGAATATTAAATCAACTCTGCATTCTTGTGATGAACACTGCTTAGTTAAGATGTATTTTTCATTTTAGATACCATTGGATTCATTTGCTAAAAATTTGTTAAGAATTTTTGTGTTTCTGTTCTGAGGGATATTTGACAGCAGTTTTCTTGTCTTGATGTCTTTTGCTGGTTTTGGTATTAGGTATCTGTTTTTGGCCTCAAGGATTTGGGAAGAATTTCTTCCTCTTTAATTTTCCTGAATAGTTCATGTGGAATATATTCTCTTATTAGGTGCATAAATATTTAGGACTGTCATGTCTTTTTGAGTAATTGACTCCCTTATTGTTATAAAATGACCTTCCATCTTCCTGGTAGTAGATTTTAATCTGAAATACTTGTCTGGTATTAATATAGCCAGTCAGATTTCTTTTTGACTGGGGTTAGCCTGACATGTCTTCCTCCATCCTTTCCTTTTAACTAGTTTTTATTTATATTTAAAATGCATTTATTGTAAGCAACATGTCATTGGGTCTTAATTTTTCATCCAATGTGATACTCTCTGCTTCGTAATTGGAATATTTATACCATTATATTTTATGTGACTATTATATAGTAACAGTTAATCCTATCATTGTTCTGTGTTTAATTTATCCTATCTTTTTTTCATTTTCTTCCTTTCTCTCTTCTTTTGGTCTGAGTATGTCTTTATGATTCTGCTTTATCTCTTTGTTGGTGTAAGAGCTAAGAGTCTTTGTTTTCTTATTTTACTCATCACTATAGTGTTTATAACATGTCTGAAAATATCTTGATTTTCACTTTGTTTTCTCTAGGTTTCTGGGGTGACAGATTTCTCTTCCAGTACTGCAGAGGTGCCGCCCTATTCTCTTCTCACTTGCATTGTTTCCAGTGAGAAATTGCCTGTAATCTTTAATTTTGTTGCTCTCCACATAATATCTCCTTTAATATTTTACCTGTTAATTTTAATCGTTTTGGATGATTCTTTCCTCACTGTGAGACAGTTTTTCATGCACGTGCACTGATTACTACTCAGTCAAATATTTGAGGGGAAACCCCGGGGGATCTCCAGGTGTCTTTCTCTCTCTTTGTCCCTCTCCCTGATCTCTCCATAGCTCTGTCCTCTCTGTCTCTGTCTTGCTCTTTCTCACTCTCTCTGTCCCTCTTAGTCTCCTGTCTCTAGTATTTGGTCCATTAAACTCCGGCGCTTGCCGCCCAAAGCTTCTGCTCTGTCGCTTCATCGTGGAATCCACTGGATTCTGCTTGGGTCCCCTTCCCTGTGTCGTGCCCTGCAAACATTTTAAGGCGTTAAACTGTGGTCGTTATAGGGTTCACCTCATTTGTTTCCCATGTGTTTCGGATATATATCTCACTGGTAATATCTGTGGTGAAAAAAACTACTGGAATTCTATTCATTTGGTAATTTTACTCACATTATTTGCTGAATTATTGACACTTGTACAATTGAGAAGTATATCATAAAGACTTGCCTGGCAGAATGTCAGCTCCAGAAGAGCAGGGATAGTACTTCAAACACCTCTCTGTTTTATGTGGTCCCTGGCACAGAGTAGTGGTCCAATGCATTTAAGTTAAGTGAATGAGTAAACACGTATATGAGAGTTTGTTGGTCATTCTCACTGCCAAGGTACCTATCTGGATTGCCCCTAGAATCCACCTTGTATTTTGTGATGGGCCCTCAGTTATCTCAAATTATGTTGCAAACAATAGCGTGAGTTTTACTGGAGCAAAGCTGAAATGGTCTTATAGCCAAGACAACACCCTAAAGTTTGTTAGGCACAAACTTTACCAAACTTAGGACCTATCACAATAAACTGGGAATGAAAAAAAAATGTTTTAAAGTGTAAAAATAATTTCTGTATATATAGCAAGCAAAATATTAATATCTTTAATATTTTAAACAGCTCATAAATCAATGAGAAAACTAAATACACATTGATAGAAACAGTGGCTTAAGGATATAAATAATCATTTCCCTGTAGAAGAAATAGAAAAACTTTTGAGTGTACACAAACATTGTTGATGTTCACTACCATATAGATGACTAGTCAAATTGAGAATGATAACGAAAATGATAATACACATTATTGATGACGGTGAAGTGAAAAATTCAATCTTACAAATTTCTAGGAAGAGAGAAAATTGATGTAAACTTTCTGGAGAATAATTTGGTAATATTTATTAACACTTTCTACCAGTCAACTCTATTTATATAATGACAGCCTGGAGAAATAGTTAGATATATTTTTAGATTTTGAATTGTATTTATTATACCAGAATATTGAGATAACCGTAGTGTCTATCAAGAGGAATTTAAAAAAAAATAACAGCACACTTACTCATGGAATATTACATGGTGAGTTAAACTGTTGTAGAGTAGTATTTCATAACCTGCACTTTTTCTAAATAAAAGGCACATTGCAAAACATTGTAAACTGTAGGATCTCTTTCTAAAAAAAAAAAAAAATCAAATAATAAATAGGAAAAGGACTTGGCATATTATAATTGCAGAGGAAAAGTCTTGTTGGAATTGTGGGTGGTTTTTATTTTCTTACTATTGTCTTTCTATATGTTCTCATTTTTATGGTGTAAATGAATTAATTTTGTATTGGGAAAACAATCACAAGTCAAAACAAATAAACAAAGACTGGAACAGAATAGAGCTTGAGACTATAATATCTTCTTTGATAGTGGTCTCCTCACCAACTGAAATAGCAGGAAAGCCACCTGGAGCTGTGAATTTGAAAACATATGCACTAAAAACCTAAAATCTTTTTCAAACTCTCTTCAGTTTCACTTGATAACTTATTGCTATCTAAGTTAGATAACTAAGGGATTTCTCCCCAGTTACGGGTTAAATAATTTGCTTATTTCAATCAGAATGTAAATGATTAACTCATTCATTCAACATATAACTAATGATCATTGAGTTTCTGCTATTGTATTAGGCATCTGAGGCATTTGTGATAAATATAACTGGATGCCTGCCTTCCGAATGCTTGGTATTTGTATATCATCACAAATCATTTTCATGTGTCTTGACTACCCATCAAAACCATAGTTTAAATTGTGATTAATTTAGCAAGTTAACCTCAAAATTGTCCTAATAATTAGCTGCATTATTGCATTCAATGTACTGTTTCTTACCTTGGTAACATCTTTTTAAGGTAGATCTTCTAAAAGACTATTGATGAATGGGTATCCATGATATGTGTAATTAAGCTATTATAGATCTTCCTACCTAATGCAGAGGAAACTTTGCAGGACACCTGCATTACCCTTAGTTCTTTCCGCTTACATACTGCTTGGAATGATCTTCACATTTTCCTTGTTTATAATTGGGAGTACATTTTCAAAAATTATAGAATAAGAATAATCAATATTGAAGAAATGAAATTGAAACTATTGTTTTTATATAGAAGGGGTCACATTATTCATAAACAGATCACAGGAGATATAATACATCACCTGGGTAATGTGCAGGGGGGAAAAATTACATGAGACATTGATGGAAACACAGGAATTACACTATTAGCCAAACTCCTTCCTGGGTAGGAAATATAAAGTTCCTCTTATATTCCCTGTTATCTTTCTGCATCTCCAAAATCCTCCTCTGTGGTTTATATAGTGAGGTGAAAATGTCTATAATATACCCAGAAGTCTGATGCAAGTATACACGATCAAAGATTTCCTTTCCTAAGCCAAGAAATAAAATGAGAGGAATCTTTCTGAATTTCCTGTTTAACCAAAGCAGCTAAGCAGTGATTATGGCCAAAGGCTGTCTCCCTCTCTTTTTATATTTAAGAGATTTAGGTCACCATCTCTCTAATCACAGCACTGAGTACTGCAATAGACTTTTCTGAAAGAAGATAAAAAAATTTCCCCTATATTTTTTATGATAAAAATTTAGTGCAATATAGAGCTAGAAATGTTTTTCAAGCTTCCTGGAGAAGTTCATGCTCTGCAAAAGGGAAGTAATTTGACATGACAGTAACATATTCTTGTAGAGAAAATAATTGAATCCTACTGTCTTCCGCATTGGAGACTGTCTATAGATCTACTAGTCTTTATCTAAATACAGTCCACCAAATACGCTAATGAATTCTTGATGCTAATTTAACATTCAGAAACCCACTGTTTGACTTCATATGATCACAATTTCTGAACTAGTTTGAGACAAACCTCTCTAACATTATTGTCTTTTGGGAATGAAGGAAAACTTTACTCACCACTCTGAGTTTGTAGAAAAGGTGGTTCAGATTTGAGAAACAGATATACCGGGCTTCTTAAGTAGAAATGAAATGAACAGTAGACGTCTTGCTTCCACTCTTCATGCCTCCACTATAATCTGTACGTGCCATTCAGTTACTTCTGGTTATAAACTCTTTGTCGTGTGACTTCCTTGCTGAGAAATATGTTCCAAGGTTCTCCATCTGTCAGTACCATGGCTAAACGTGGGTTGCAAGGACAAGATGCTTGACAGGGGGATGAGGGCAATGTCGGAGACAGATTGGGCAGAAATGGAAGAAGCTGATAGCCAAATCAGGGTGTAGACAATTAGGAGTCCTTGAGCTTTGAAAGCGATGAAGTCAAAGTAAAGCAGAGCAATGAGTCAAAAGCAAGGCCAGCAACCAAGAGGCAATTAAACAGCACAAGCCATGGAGCCAAAGTCCAGAAACACACAGTCCTCAGAATCATAGCTTAGACAGAGAAGTAAGAGCACCTGAGAATTACATTGACAGTCAAGGACCAAAGAGTCTGGAAGCACCTGGGACAACACAGAGCAGTGAATTTCATGTCCAGGGAAGAAATTCTACCATCACTGGGGTCGGACGAATTGTGAGATTAGTGAACAAAATTGGATCCCATCTCATCTTAGTCTTATGTCATTTTCTTAAAGGAGAGATAAAAATGTCAAGTTACACCAGGAATTCAGTATAGTGTTATGTCCACCCGGGTTCAGTAAAAATGATTATGATAATCATCGTGAGCCTAAGGAGAGGGAAGACCAGTTTTTCATACTAATGGTATTCCGTATCATACGCATTTGACGTGGAAAGGGTATTAGACACGTGGATATAAGATATTGTATAAGTATTATTTGTACTATAAGCCTAAAGCCTTTTAATATGTGAAATAAATATATAGAGACATATCGAATTAAAATGTTTGCATTTAAACAAGGAGCCTTTTATGAGAATCAGGGGAGAAATTTAAGAGACATAATTGGGTAATAATGCCTATACAGGCTGGGCATGGAGAGATAAGAGAAACATTCTTACACAGATGAGATCCATTCAATTTATTTTCCTTAAGAGATTTTCTTTTCTTTTCAAATGAATAATTTTCCCACTTGTTATAGCTGCCAGTTTCAAGGGGGACGAATACTGGTTTATAAAGAAAAGTGGCCATCACACGTTTCTCTCTGTAAAAATTGTTTCAAAGAAGTATTTATCGGTAAAACCTGCATATTAAGCTAAATAAAATGTGTTTTCTCTTGTACGGTAAACTTGTTTCATATTAACTATTGTTTAAACTGACTGGAGGTTGGAAATAAATTAGTCCTCCATAAAATGGTCTAATAGCAGTGTTTAAATTATTACTCTTAGCTTACTCTCCTAAGTAGCTTTTGTTTCCAAGTGATGCATCAAGTATTGTAGCTGAAGGGGTCAATGGCGCCTATCATCTCTTCTCCACTTTGCTGTTCGGAGCAGTTTCAGGTGCACATGGCAGAATTTATTATCATTTGCATCATGGTTAGTTGTATAGGTTGCCTGAAGTTTTCACCCAAGTCGATCTTTAAAGCAATCGAATGTGGTAAGATCCATATGTGTCTGATAGGACCACCCAAGATTCCAAAAGCACAACTGGTTTCTCTCCGTGGATAAAGAGTATTTGCCTTCAAGCTGTTTTAGTTTTTCTGGTGAGAATCAGTGATGAAGATTAAAAGGAGCAATGAATTTCTGAGTGAGAGGAGAGAAAAGCACAAGTGTGCTTACTGATCTCTTCATACAGCAATTCAATCTTGCTTTGGTTTCTTGTAAATTCGCCTAAGTTGTCTCATAGATGTTCACTGTGACAGAAAATTTAACGTCTTTATTTTTTTAGACAGCAAATTCAGCAGCTCTACCCTTGTTGATCTTAGATTATAAACTTCTCAAGGGCATGGCTCTGTTACTTTAATTCACCTCACATCAAGCGTAGCGCCGTTATGGAGAAAACGCGATTCTCCATCCTTTCTCGGGGTGATTTTTTAACCACTGTTACTCATTACACCTCCATTCCTTTTTTTGTTTGAGGTTCAGACTGGGGTGATACCTCTTTTATTCCTTGGAATACCACCACCAAGATGGTTGCTTCTCTAAGTAGCTGTGTATATAACTGATTTGCCAACATACTATATTCTTGCATTTCTAGAAGCTTGTCTCAGAACTTTCTCCTGAATGCATGACCCTCTTACCACCTAATGGTCTTTATGCTTGAAGTTGAATTTAATTCAAATTGGCTAGTACAATCCTGGGGTGTCTTATATACCTTATATACCTGTGCCTTTGTAGCCAAAGGTGCTAACAATGATGCCATGTGGATCAGGATTCTTAGGAACTTGACGCAGGGGCTTCCGTGTTGCCATCGGATTGTCATAGAGCAGGTTGTTGGGTAGCACCATCCCAGTTTACAGCTCAGCCTCTAGATGTATTGATCCATCTGAAGGCTTTTCTTTAAAAGAGCAATTTTCCCGTTAAATCTGCTAAGCAGAATGCTTTGGGTTCTGGGACAGCTTCCTAGCCCTACACAGCCTTGCTGCTCAAAGTCTGGTCCGTGGTGTAGCATCACCAGCGTCACCTGGGAAATTGTTAGAAACGCAGAAATCCAGGCCTCCAGGATCACTCCAGACCTACTGCATCAGAATCCGCCTTACAAGATCCGCAGGGGTATCTGTGCATGTTAAATTGCGAAGCAGGACTCGATACTTGGTCATATTTTCTGAGATTGTGATTTAGTGACTCCTTTTGGTTTTGCCACTAGGGATCGGCTACCCTGCTTCAACAGGGCCCTGCTGAGGTGGCTATTGGGATCCGCTTTGTGCTGCTGAAAGGTCCAGTAAGAATACTTTGTGGAAAACATGTCTTCAGCACCAGAGGACTTCCCACGTCTCAGAGCTTTGTTAAGGGTGATTTTGTCCTGTAGCTACTTTATATCAACTGCCACTGCTTTTCTATTTATCTAGTTGTTAACACAGCATGATAGATAAGAGGCTTTATTCACCTAAAGTCTTCCTGTAACTACCAGTGATGAAAGGGACCTAAGATGTGTGTGCCTGAACACTAGTCTACTGCTTTGACAGCTCCATGTCCTGATGCTTAAAATTAATGTGATGTTGCTTTAAACTCTGGAGTAGGGTGTTAAAAAAACTTTTATTCAAAATTAGTATATACACTATTAAAAATGTCAGACAAATGTGCTGAGCATTAAAGTGACTTTATAATTAAGTGGGCTCTTGGGGAAACATCTGGATGAAGGTGAGGGGGTAACACTGTACCCTTGACCTCCCCTTGTTCTACCCATACGAAGTACTTACCCATATGGAATATTAAGCCTTCCTAGAGTAGAGTAGAATACCCCTATTAGGCAAGAATGACAATTACTCATCCACTATTAATACTGCACACTATTTTCATTCGAACAATGGTTTTGCAATGTCCCAACCACAGGTTCCTAAATGCTCCACTTTCAGGATCATGTGTGCATGGAACAGAGTATAATCACATTGATCCCACCAGGGATGCACTTGTCAGCTTTACCTCGGAATCATCTCTAAGCAATAGTATGCAATTACCAAAAAAAGCATCAAAATATTAAGTCTGGTGTGTTGACAAATCTGTCCAGAACTCTGTCACATAGGATAATCTTTAACTTGCTTTGTTTGGAGTCTAGTTGGATGGTCTGGTGATTTCTCTCCTTCCCAAAGATAGATGATCTAATTTCCTATCTTTTATTTTTGAAGAGTTTGGCTTTATGCAAAGACCTGCCTATGATACAGAGGTTTAAGACATCTTGCAGTGTCATTTAATCCATGCGTGGAGTCTCAAGCACTTTCACACAATCATCATGAATGCATGGCTCTCAAATGATCATAAGCCATTCGTTGTTAGTGAGTATTTTCTCATATGTTCTGTGACACGATGATCATTTAACCATGGCTATTTCGGGATGACTCTCTTCCATATTGTTGGTACTGCCGGTAGAACTGTACACTGATAGCTTTTCTCAGATGTCTGAACATGTGCTCTTACATCTGGTTCTAGGTTTCTTGCTTCATCATGGGCATAGAGAGCTGACAAGAAAAACACTGATTTACACAGTAGCATTTTTTAACCTTGGGTACCTATGGCCTGCAGCCAGGTGTATATATATCTGAATGTAGATTGGATTTTTTTTAATTGGAGTATAGTTGCTTTACAATGTTGTGTCAGTTTCTGCTGTATACTGAAGTGAATCAGCTGTATGTATACATATATCCCCTCCCTCTTGGACCTCCTCCATCCCCCATCCCACCCATCTAGGTCACCACAGAGCACTGAGCTTAGCTCCCTGTGCTATACCGCAGGTTCCCACTAGCTATCTGTTTTACACATGGTAGTGTATGGGGAATAGCATTTTTGCATTTCAGGTAGGAAATAGCACAGGTGACCATTCTGGGAGAGCAAAGAGTTTGGCATATTCTAGAAATTTTTGAAAAGGACAGGTCCATCAGATATCAAATTTTGAAGTGGTGGCACTGCAGAAGCAAGTTGAGAGAGAGAGAGAGAGAGAGAGAATATGAGAAGCATCAGAAGAGGTTGACCAGGTTGTAAGGGCTTAGATTATATAAAGCCTTCTAGATGTTAGTAGGATTTCAGATGATATCCTAAGTGTGGTTTTAGACTGAAGAAATTTTATATTACGCTTATTATGATTTGCCAATTATAGGGATCATTCTGACTGCTTCACAGAGAATGGATTAGTCAGGAACAAGGATGGAATGGGGGCCAGTTAAATGACTATTGCATTAGTCCATCAAGGAGTTGATTCTGTCTTATTAGCTGTTATAAAGCCACGAGGATAGATTCCAGTTACATTTTAGAGGTAGTCATGAAAGACTTGCCTTGAGGGGGAGAGTGAGGGAGACAGAGGTTCCAGTAATGATTTATGCTGGAAACACTATTAAAGTAGCAGATTAGCAATTGATAGTTAAATTGTGAGGATTTGCTTGCTTTTTATGATACCTGTGACATCGCTGGAGACACGTAAGCAAGTTGGTAGATTTGGAGATGTGAGGGGGAGGTGCCTGTTTAGATTCATCAGGGCGCAAGATATCATGCCACGTAAGATGATGTACCAGGACGGAGCTCAAATTCCAGAATCTAGAAACAACCCAGAGGAAGAGGGACGTTGAAAGGAGACCGAAAGTGAGTTAGCACTAAAGACTGAAAAAGAGTGGCTGCAGAGGAATAAGGAACTGTCTGTTCTGTGGCATCCTGAGTGTCAAGAGAAAAGAGTGTTTCCAGAAAGAAGTAGTGGCAGTCAGATAAGTACTGAAAACTGTCCACTGGATTCATCCACATAAAGTCACTAGAGGCCTTACCCAGAGTAGTTTCTGTTGGGTGCATGTCCACCGAAGTGGGTTGAAAAGCCACCGGACTTTGAAGAGCAAAGGCAGGATTTCACACGTGCATTTTTATTTTCTAAATATTAATAACTTGGACTGGTGCAATTATTCAAGGCTCTAGTTGTTGAGGCTTGCATAGGAATTTCCAGTTCCTTATTTGAAAATTTCAGCAGATGTTCTTTAAACCCTAGCATTTCTGGTGAAACTCTTTTTTTACTATAAACTTATTACTTTATTTTATTTATTTTTGGCTGCGTTGGGTCTTCGTTGCTGCGCGCGGGCTTTCTCTAGTTGTGGTGAGCGGGGGCTACTCTTCGTTGCGGTGCACGGGCTTCTCATTGCGGTGGCTTCTCTTGTTGTGGAGCACAGGCTCTAGGCGTGCGGGCTTCAGTAGTTGTGGCATGTGGGCTCAGTAGTTGTGGCTCGTGGGCTCTAGAGTGCAGGCTCAGTAGTTGTGGCGCATGGGCTTAGTTGCTCTGCAGCATGTGGGATCTTCCCCGACCAGGGCTCGAACCCGTGTCCCCTGCATTGGCGGGCGGATTCTTAACCACTATGCCACCAGGGAAGCCCAGGGAAGCCCTCTGGTTAAACTCTTAACGACAGTAATAACATCATTAGAAAGGGGGCAGAGGTCTGTTTGCTGCACCCCTGACAGACAGCATTTGCAGGATGTTTTCATTGAAACCTCCCAGGGATGTGGCTATTGGTCTCATGAGCCTTGGGTCTCACGGAGCATGATGTTAGTTTGAGCTGGGAAGCCCCGTATAATTTTTGCTAACAAAGAACATCAAAATATTAAACTGACATTCCTTTCTTCTCTTCATTTAACTCTCAATCTCAACCTCAAATGCAAATTATCAGGTACAGCTTAATAATGCTAAATGTGTTAATCATTGTCTAATTGGCAATAGTCATTGAGTAAAATAATACATCTAAATTGTCTGGCACATGGTTGTTGCTTAATAAATAGAATCCCTTAGTGATATTGCTACTGGAAAATGAGGTAAAAATAAAGCTCTCATTTAATTATATGCAGAAAAGAAGATAAACTTGTTTTTTCCGCTTATCATTTGTGCGAGTAGTTTTATAAAATTTGAAAGAATAAACTTGTCCCATGCCTGTTCTCTTATATCATTGAACAAGGCTGATGCCTGATCCTAGTAGAGATGCATCGACACCTGTAAGCCCCTCACCAGTGACAGAGGTAGTGCAGAACACATTCAAGGAGTTTTGGGTGATATTTGGAAATAACCAGAACTGACCTGTGTGCTACTTGTGTTAACATTCTCAGGTCAAAGCTTTGAAAACACCTTTGAGGTTGTTCCGCCGTGATTATGTCCTCTCCTCTCTACACAATGCAACAGTGAATGTTAGAAGTTTATTTAGTTTCTGGAAAGTTTGGACTCAAGAACTCAGTATTTATAGAATTCAGTACAACTATCCCTTATTGTTTCCAAGTATATTTGAAGCAATTGTATTATTGCAAATACGGCACATTTACCTTCTCAGATACTAAGCTAAGGCTTTAAGCCAATTTAGAAAACACAGCACACAGAAAATTAAATCAGCTAAATCAATTTATCCTTAGATGCATTCTATAAGAAGCATTTTAAACTCTCAAAAGGAATCTCATGTTAAATAAAAAACGTGGGAACCCAGGTCAAATTTGGGAATCACAGCACATTTCACAAAGGACATCATTTTATTTAATAATGAATACTGTAATTATATTTATTGAGTGCTTATTCCATGCATGGCTTTTTATCAAATGATAATATGTATTGTATTATTTATTTTGTCCAACGATCCTTTAAGGCAAAACTATGTTTATGTCCAATGCACATACGAGAAAAAATAAAATGCAACCTGCCCACTTTCACAGAACAGGTAGATAGCATAACTAGAGTTTGGAATCATGTCTGCCTACTCCAGGGGCTATGCCCTGCCCTCTGCATTACATTGCCACCCAAATATTTATTCTTAAAATTTTTTATATCCGATAATTTTAACTTCTAGGTGTTAATACTATGCAAATAGCTAGAGATGCATTCCAGTAATTATCTTTAAGCATGTTTGGTCTCACTTTTTAAAATAACAATACATTAAAAGTCATTCAAGCATACAAAAAAAAGATAATTGATTAAATAAATAATAAAGAGCCATATTATTTTATTTTATGGAGCCAATATAAATTAACTTCTAAAATTTTGTCAAAAATACTTCGATAAAATGCCAAGTGAAACCATGAAGAATATAACTACTACCTATTGTACAAAGCATATACAAATTTTGATACATGTGCACAGAAAATTATTTCAACACAAATAAAATGTAAACATTGATTGTTATTAGATTGGGGCATTATGACATTTTTTCCCTTGTCTCCTTTTACTTTTTGTATTTTCAAATTTTCTACAATGATTATATATTGCTTTTAAAAGGAGACCATCAGTAAACTAAAAAATAGATGTGATTTTTTTTTTGTATCTATTGCTTAAAGTTAATGAAAGAATCATTATACAAGTTTTTTCTTTAGGACAGAAATATAGTCACTCATTCAAATAGGTCCCCAAGGTCCCTGGATTTTATCAAACTGAAACTCCTTCCTGGTTTCATCCGAGTCCAGTTTGACCCAACATGGCTCTGCCTTCCCCTCGGTTCTCTGGAACCTCTGGGCTAGACTGTCACGAAGGGTCAGTAAACTCACCTGGCCTGGGCTTGCACTTCTAACTTCTTAATTCCGGCATCTGATTTCTGTATTTTTAGCAAGTGCCATAGCAACTACTGCCTTTATAATAGTGTCTCAGGGTACAAATCAAATTCAATAACTTTTAAGTCAGACAAGGTGAAATGTTCTGTCAGACTCAACCACTGTGAACTTTCAAAGACCCAACACTAGTAAGGGAAAGAGATGGATATTGATTACATCCTCCTTAACTTGGGAGATTGGTCTTCGTGAAGCAAACACAGGAAAGAACCAGCGAAAATTTAGCTGAGATGCATTCAGCTAAATTCATTGAGTAGTTGCTACATTGTAGAAGACTCTGAGGCTAGCTGAGGTTCCTGACCAGTATTGGATTCTTGGCAACTAATAGGTTCTTTGGGGACATCCTTTTCTCCCCTTGCTCCTGTAGCATATTTGTCCCAATTTTAAGTGCTGTAAGCTGTGAGGTGTCTTAGTTTGGTTCAGTGTAAATATTGAGCGTTATTTAATCAAACACAGAAATGACACACACAAGAACCTATATAAAAAAGACCTGAAGAAGTCAACTTCGGGGAAAACTCAAAGAAAACCTGCTTGCCAGGGACAAGAGCAGAGCACTTCACCTGCGTTCTCCCAGTCGATTATAAATCAACCTCACTGATCGCTATTTACTCTTTACCGTGGACCAGGCACTGTGCCAGTGGCTGCAGGAACAAAGTGCTGGCTTCAAGGAGCCCTTAGACACTTCCTTTCCATGAACTGGAGTCTGGGAGCTATTTTTGAAAAATTTCAAAGTGTCACACAGTCATCTAGAGTTGTGCCTCTCAGGGTGGTATATACATGCTTGCAGGCATACAAAATATATAGACACCCAGCAATGGCCATCTGTGGTGATGTAGACAATGCCGCTTTCTCATTTGATTCCTTTTCTGTTTCTGCCATCTCCATTCCCCTAGTGCCTTAGTTCACACCCTTCCCCTCAAGAAAAAAGAAAAAGAAAAAGAAAAAAATCTGTTCTACTCAGTAATGTCCTAATTACTCTCCTTTCTTCAGCTGTGTTCCCTCTAATAAATGCTTCATCACGATGTCAGATTTTTTGCTAATACATCTGATCTTGAATATTCTTGCATGAAAACATCAGATGATTTCCCACTGTCCAGAGCATGGACAAACTAACTTCCATATTTATTTAAATACATGCATATAATTGTGTGGGTGTGGGTGTGTGTGTGTATGCACGTTCACATATGCACACTTGAATAGTGTTCATTCTATATGTAAAATTTTGATCATAATTTAATATTTTGAATTTCCCATGTAATTTAATAACCTTTAAATATATAAGATTTTTGAACCAATGTGTGATATTCTATGTATAACTGTATTACGATATATTTACTCCACCTACTATCATTGGGCATCTAGTTTATTGATTTTAAATATTGTAAATAATGAGAAATAAATGTCATTATATTAAAACATAGAAATAATATAGAAATCTTACTTTAAATCTCTTGTCATTTACCAGGATAGAATCAATGGAACAAGTAAAATAATTATTTTGGATTGACTCTGAGTTTGTCAGTATACATCTTTTCTAAGTCAACGTTTAATGATAAATGTGTAGCTCTTTTCCCTTGGAAGTTCTGATTCTGGAAATCAACAGAGAAGCAATTACTTTCAAGTATAAAAACACATGCCTTTGGGAATGGGTGGGGGAAGAATCCTGCAGATTTTAGCATTTAATACAAAATCTTGAGGTGATATTAAATGTTCATTTGTCTACCTGTAGTGGATAATGTGATAAATTCTCAAATTGCTTTTTAAAGGGAAATCACAGAATAAGAATTTTGAATATGCTATATCCTCAAATTATTTCTTTTTAGGGAAACCGCAGAATAAGCATTTTTGGTGCAGGAAGGGTCTTCATAATACTTACATAATACTCACTTTTGCTACCTATGAAAACAGTATGCTAGTACTACTTCAGTGTTGCAAGTATCCATTGAAACGGCATATCTGGAAGGAGCAGGTATGGAGTAGATCACGGTACACAGTAAATGCATACTGAATTTCCATTTTATCTCTCCTTTCTCTTTTTTTCCTCCCCAGTCCACTAAGGGAAAGATTCAGAGAATTGTGTCTTTAGCTTCTAGATTCTAATCTAGTCTATCTTCCAGTTGAACCACAAAAAGATAATAAATGATGTCCTGAGAGGGAATTAATGATAAAAATTCATTTCTATCTGTATGCATCAACTTGGTCTTTTATTTTCTACTGTGCACTGCAGCAAAAGAAAATTCATTGAGTAGTTGCTACATTGTAGAAGACTCTGAGGCTAAGTCTAAGCTTTTTAATGTAATCTAGTATCAGTCAAGTTAAGTGGAACAGAACATACGATTCTAAAGTATATTCTTCCTGAGAAGTTAGTTGCACACCTGCCACCTGCTTGCTGATGAAAGTGGGGACGATATTCTGTGCCAAGTGCAGCATATCGAACAGGCACAGGAGTAAGGACAGATTTGCTGAGATGGAGCCGTTGACACATGAATCCTTGGGAAAGGAAAGTTAGCAAGTGCCCTGTGTGAATGGTTAAACATAGTTATTTCTTTAGTTAGTTGCAGGAAAGAAATGATAATATGCTTATGTTTGTGGCTTTCTAGATATTGGAAAATTTACATATTGCATTGAACTTATTTTACTAAGATTTTTGCTTTAAAGTTTAGCTTTGCGATAAGGAAAAATGTGTCCACTACAAATCTTGAAAATCTCTCTTGCTTTTATACCTTATCTTAAGCACTTTACTTTTGGGGGCTTATTTTTTGCTTTTTCATAAGTGTAAAAATTTTTAAAAAATGACTCAAAACCTTGTCTGTTCTCCTGGAAGGAAAAATAAAAATGAACAGCAAATGCACAGATTAGATTTTTATCCCATTTGTCCATGGTAAACAGAGACCATAAATGAGATAACTTTTCAAATACGTGTGGCTTTTCTCAGTGATATATTTGTTCTCCACAATGTACAGACTCCTAGACAATGGATTTCAAAAAACGATACACTTTCCTAAGCATGTTGTGTACACCCTTGGCAGTAAAAATCATTTGGTATTTTTTTACTACATTTCATTTCACATGTGCATCTGCACATTAACATGTACATAAATATAGCTCTATATTCTAGCTCATAAAGATGAAATCATTACCTGGGATTGTGTTTACAACTCCATTGTCAACTAAGGCATCTGTTGCTAAATGGTGGTGCCTTTAATTACAGTCATTACTGCCTGTCAATGAAAATTCAGCTACTTAAATTTAACAAGGAAGTGAACTACAGACTTTAGTAAATTTCCTAGTAGGGGGCCAAACACAGTAAACACTTTTACAAGAATGGCAGCTCTGGAAAATTTACATGTTGCCAATAGCCTGTGTCCTGTGGGTGTGAACAGCGATCTTGGTCAACAGGTGGGAGCAGAGTCTCGACAGCCACAAACTTGTCCCAGTTTGACACCCTCAGTACTGCCCAGCAAGCTACTGCGTCCCTTAGTTGTCCATGAGATGACTCTGACACTCTCTCCTCCTGGGACTTTAACCCTAATCTTCTCCAGGCCACCACCTGGAAGGTGATCACACCTCATTCTTCAAAAGGAAAGTAGAGACAAGTATACCCAAACTCCTCTTACCCAAATCTACCAGCTTCAGTGTATCTGCTCTCCATCCTCTGCCTTCACTCCTGTCACAAAGGAAAGAGCATCTTCATGTTTCTGTGAAGCAGTGTTTCTCATTTATTCAAGTACCCTTTTTAGACCAGTTTTCCTAATTGTAACACAACAGACATACTGTATATCTGCCTATAAACTGCACAGTAGCTATGCTTTAGGCAAAAAGAATAAGCTATTTTGCCCCCTTGGGAGCATTTTTCAGCCTCTTGGTGGTAATATTGATTGACAATGCATGTTCTAAAGGACAACCATCTATATGTGCTGTAACAGCACACAGGGTGTGTGAGTGTGTGTGTGTGTGTGTGTGTGTGTGTGTAGGAGAAAGGGTAAGTAATTGAACAACCAAATAAAGTCATCTCGAATCTAAAAGAGAATTTATTATTGACTCACATCTTCAATATTCAAGTGAGAACAAATTTCATGAAAGGTGTGATCTGAGCTTCTGCTCCATTTCTTTGTGAGTCCCTTGAGTCAGTGCTCCTCTCTTAAACTCTGACTTTGGTTGCCTCATCCTAGGAAGGCTTCCTTCATGGCTACAAAGTGGCTGTCTATAGCAACGTGGGATACCCACTTCTTTGCTCACTTTCAAGTGTTGTGCCTTCCCCATTAATCATTCAAACCTGACCGATTAGCTTTGGGATGATTATGTAGATCTTGAATCAACAAATGTTATCAGAAAAATGCCATGTGTTTAGGCCTGGGCTTCCTGAAATAATCACCATGAAATTGGTCAATGGGCTTCTTCTACGTAGCTTAGACTATAAAGCTCCATCTTGAATCAGGAAGTAAGGCCAACGCCAAGCAAACGCCATTGTTTCTCTACAATGGTCCAGGGAAAAAGTAATCTTTTGAGAGATTATTAATGTCCATTTCATCATTCCATGATGTCAGTTGGTCCAGGGTTTTACTACTGCAGTTATTTCTTCAGTCTTATAATCATCAATTATTCCTCTAGTATATTAATCAAATGAAAATGCAAATAAATATATCCAGTATCTCCCACTTTCAAATAAATCTTTTTGATAAAATTTGTCCTCCAGCCACAGTCCTATTCCTTCTCTTCCAGGTGATAAAACTTAGTGAAAGTATTATTATTTCTGGTCACTGTCATCTTTCCCATAATTACATTTCTCATTAATCCATTATAGTTGAGTATCTTTTTAAGTATGAAAATTGTTATTGTCAACGCCTTTAATGTCATCTATTGTGAGTTTATGTGTCAACTTGACTGGGTCATGCAGTGCCCAGATTAAATATTATTTCTGGATGTGCCTGTGAGGGTGTTTCTGGATGAGATTAGCATTTGAATCAGTGGATTTAGTGTTAGATTGCCCTCCTCAGTGTGGGTGGTAACCATCCACTCTGTTGAGAGCCTAAATTGAACAAAAAGCAGAGGAAGGGAGGATTCTTCCCTTCCTGCCATCCTACCTTCCTGCCATCCTACCTTCCTTCCTGCCTGTTGAGCTGGGATATCTGTCTTCTGCTCTTGGACTGGAATTTACACCGCTGACCCCTTGGTTCTCAGCCATTTTGACTCAGACTGGAGTTACACCACCAGCTATGTTGAGTTTCCTGCTTGTTGATGGCAGATCATGGCACTTCTCAGACTCCATAATCCATGACCAATTCCTCATAATAAAGGGAAAGAGAAGAGAGCAAGAGTGAGAATAAGAGAGAGAGAGAGGGGAGAGAGGGAGGAAGAGCCCGTTGTTTCTGTTTCTCTGGGGAAATCTGATGAATACATACATTTTGCAAAACCCAATTTTCACTTCACTCTCTATCTCACGTGATTTCTCAGCAGCATTTGAATTGGTTGATTCATCCTTTCTTCTTGAAACACATCACGTCTCTTGACCTTACACACTTTTTGTTTTCTACCTACTAAGTATACCATTTTGCATTCCCATTGGCAATGCATTAGACTTTTATTTGCTCTTATCAGTACTTGGTTTTATCAGGTTTTTATTTGTCATTCTATTAGATATTTAGTGGTTTCTTACTGTTTTAATTTGCATTTCCATAATAACTAAAGATGTAGGACACTTTTTAATGTATTTATTATGCATCCATTTGTCATCTTTGTCGAAGTGTCTATTCAAATATTTGGGGCACTTTTTAAATTGAGTTGTTTGCTCATTATTATGTTTTGAGATATATATATATATATATATATATATATATATATATATATATATATATATATTTGGTGCCATGCTTAAGAAATCTTTGCTTAACCAAATGTCATAAAGATTTTCTTCTATACTTTCTTCTAGAAAAGTTTGGCATTTAGATTTATGATTCATTTTGAGTTAATTTTTGTAGAATGCAAGATATGGGTCAAGGTTTTTTCTTTTTCTTATAGATATCCAATCAATGTAGCACCATTTTTGAAAGGAACTATCCTTTTTCCATTGAATTGCCTTTGCACCTTTGTCTAACATCAACTGGTGCTCTACAAGGTTCTATTTCTGGACTTTCTCTCCTGTCCCATTGAACCCACATGTAAATACTTTCTTCAGATATACTGTGTGTTACATATTTTAGCTTTATAATATTTAAATCGGATGGTGTAAGTAATCAAACTTTGTTCTTCTTTTACAAATTGGCTATTCTAGTTTCTTTTTACTTCTGTATAAATTTTAGAATCTTTTTGGTAATTTCTATAAAAATTTCTACTAATATTTGTCTCAAAATGAGTTGAATCTGTAGATACGTTTTTGAAGAATTGATAGTTATAATACTGAATCTTTTAATCAATTAATGTGATATATCTCTCCACTTATTTAGATCTTCTTTGATTTATTTCACCAGTGTTTAGTAGTTTTCAGTATATACATTTTTCATACATTTTGAAAGATTTATACAAAATGATTTCATGATGTTTGGACTATTTTAAATGACAATTTAAAAATTTTAAGTTGAAATTGCTTGTTGTTACTATGGTTTTTGAAAATTTACCTTATGATCAGTGTGATCCTAAACTCATTTCTTAATTTTAGTAGTTTCTTCGTGATTCTTTGTGAATATTAACAATCATTTTGTCTGCAAATAAGACATTTTTATTTCCTTCTTTCCAATCAGCATGCCTTTTGTTTCTTCTTTTTGCCTTATTGCACCGCCTAGCACTTCCAATAATTTGTTAAATAGGATTTGTAAGTGGACAACCTTGCTTGTTTCACATCTTAGGGGTAAAGCATTGTCTTTACCATTACACATAATGTTATCTGTAGGATTTTTATAGATTACTCTTATAAGGTTGAGAAATTCCCTTCCTATTCCTAGTTTGCTGAGAATTTTAATCATTAATATAAAAAAACAGAGGAAAATGGCCAAGATGGAGCTGAGAGGTGCTCCAACAGTGAGAGGCAGGGAGAAGAAGATGCAACAAAGGTATCTTCAGGATGCAGGAGCAGCATCTGAAGTAAATGTTGTTAGTGAATCCCAAAGAAATGTGTTAAAAGAGGTTGAGTGAGATGAAAAGTGACACTGAATTTTGCAACATGGAGGTGATTTTTAACCTTGGCAAGAGCAGTTTTAGTGGAGTGGTAGGAATGGGAGGAAGATTCAAGTGTTACAAGAGTGAATGGAAGGTGTAAAGTCGACAACTACAGGCTCTTTTCATCTTTCTTTTCGGTAAAGCGGGTAGAGCAGTGGAGAGATTTCTTTAGAGAGAAGTGAACTTAAGAGCAGATTTCTTATGTTAATATACTACAGCATGCTTTTTGGCCAAAGGACATGATCTGAGAAAGAATGTGAAATCGATGATAAAAGAAGGAATAGTAATAACTTTAGATGCAAATTCATGAATAAAGAGACAGTGAATGGGGTTCAAATCAAAGTTAGGAGGACTTGGTCTTTAAAAAAAGCAGGGACAATACTTCTCTTTCAATATATGTGACAAAGCGTTGTTACTTCTTTTTTTTTTAATTTAATTTATTTATTTTTGGCTGCGTTGGGTCTTCATTGCTGCGCGTGGGCTTTCGATGGGCTTCTCATGGCGGTGGCTTCTCTTGTTGTGGAACACGGGCTCTAGGAGCACGGGCTTCAGGAGTTGTGGCACACGGGCTCAGTAGTTGTGGCTTGTGGGCTCTAGAGTGCAGGCTCAGTAGTTGTGGCGCACGGGCTTATTGGCTCTGTGGCATGTGGGATCTTCCTGGACCAGGGATTGAACCCGTGTCCCCTGCACTGGCAGGCAGATTCTTAACCACTGCGCCACCAGGGAAGTCCCAATTAACTCTTTAATTATACTAAAGAGTGCAAAAAGGTGTACTTTGACGTCAAATGCTGCATAATAGAAATGATCTTAGTTGTCAGAAGGAAGACCGTGAGGAAACCCATATGGTCTGGAAAGAGGGGACCTTTTATATACTGTGGCAAAACATAGTAAAATGTTGCCTATAAAAACTTGAAAAGCAACCTACATGCCTACTGTAGTGTAGACTAGGGGAGTGATTGGCTAGAGTCAATATATGGTAAAATTTAATTTTACTTTCTGCTTTTAGCAAGACATCAAAAGAAAGAGCTGAGCTTAGGCAAAAATTGCTTGAGAGAATAAGTAAAATAAAGTTAACCCAAAATATTGAGATTTTGAAGGGTTTGAAAATTCAGCTGCTTCCTGATACCTATGAGAAGAGACAAAACTGAAAGAAAAAAAATTGGGGACAACAAATGTTCATTAAGATTTATAACTTATTCATAGAGATCCATCCCTGAGAGTCTTCCCCTGTTTTACACCTAATTTTCAGATAGTCTCATGACAATTGATAGCACATTGAGAGAGAAAGTCTTGGGAGCAAGGGAAAAAAAGTCAGGCTTGAAAGTTATATCTAGTTGGGGAAAAAATGTGATTACTGGCACATGTAGCTGACTGGAGGCAAGTAAATCAGGAACCTATTAAATTTTAAAATAAATTATAGTGTTGAGAAGTGTAAAGCAATGCTTGGGCCTCCAAAGTATATCAGGATAAGGCCTGTGGAGGATTTGTAGTACCAAGAAAGGCCATAATCAAAAGTGCCCATCAGATTTGCCATGGAGAATGAAGAGTAGAAAGAATCCCTGGAATGAGCTGAACAGCAGAGGAAATGCACGAAGAACATAGAGAGTGGGTGGCTGGACATTTGATTTTCGGTGACTAACCATCTTGATTTGCCTGGCACTTTCTTAGTTCCAGGGGAACCAGAATGGTTGGTCACCCTACGGTTGTTCTACAAATGAATTTTTCCAGGTGAATCATATGGTAAAATAATGGGACAAAGTAGTTGGCGATAGAAGTGAAAGTATGATTGGTGATTCCAAGCCACCTGGGGAGGGAAGGATGGTAAGCAGGGGGACGGTAGAAAGAATAAGGGACCAGAGGTCAAGATGAAGCCTGGGCTGAGCCACAGAGGAAGTAAAATGTAAATATGATGGCAGAAGAGGTTGCCATCTAAGCCAGGATGTCTTCACCCACGTATGGCATGCAAATTAAGTTATCTTAACTGATACCAGAATATCTCTTAGCAAGACAACTGAATTCAATTATGAAAATACTTTGATAAGCCACATTGTGTGTGAAAGTGATAATTATTGTTATGTGTGTATTTATGTATTAGCCTTACTGTATTATTTATCTTTTTCTTAGTTTTTTGGATATCATATGGTAATTTGACTCATAGAAGGCAGTACATTTCATTTTTATACCACTTAAGTGGTGACTCGAAATTTATATCTACAAGTAAAGAATATTCCAAATAATCATTCACTGAAGTAGAAATAATGTTCGCTAATTTAGTGGCAAATGTCTAAGGGAAAAGAGCACACACACCTTTTTTTACACACTCTTTATTGATGCAAAAAGCTTTAAAGCATAGTATAAGAAGTCATGAATAAGGACGTTGAGGAAAGATGCCAAGTTCTTATAAATCACTTATTTGTTTAACTCCAGGGTCTAATTTATATTGAGATCCTAATGCGTCAAAAGCCTTGGTGGGACAGTGTATGAAAAAGTATGAAGTTCATCCTGGTTAATATCCTGGCTTCAGTCCTGCCATCACTCTCCATTGATACTAAACTAGAAGACACCAAATGGGTTTTATTTACAAGAGATGTTCTTTCCTAAACAATGTGGGTGGGTTGGGAAGAGTTAGCACTGAAAGATAGAAGAGAAAGCAGAAGTGATTTTGTTTTCATTTTACTGTATTTATTTACGGTATAACTGATCTTGATAAGTCTGGAAGAAGGCATGAGGATATGGGGGGTGAATTTTACTTCAATTCAAGGTGTATAAAGTGCAAGAGTACAAATAATGTGCAAAGACTCAGTCTTACTGGGGGGATGAGGGGACGAACTTGGAGCTAAATTACATGGTTTAGGCTCCTTCACATTTGTATAGGACAGAAATAATCAGTTCCTGTTGACAAGAGACATTCCAGGCTGTTTACAAACGAGCACTCATCCACTCTCAGAGTCGTGGTTATCTGTGTGGTGATGCAATTGTAAAACTTTTGTACAAACCACATTGCAAGCATCAAGTTTGAATTAAGGAATTCTTCTGATCCTTTGAATCTCAGTAAACAAAAGAAAACTAGCTAAACAAGTTACTTGTTTTGAGTTACTCTTTAATGAATTGTATAAAAATGATTTTGAGCAGTAAATTAAGAACAAGCTTAACTGGTGCAACTCTCCTCATAGGAGAGAGAACAGCTGGAAAGATAAAGTGCTATAGGATCGCAAATGGTTACCATACATTATGGATGCACCCTTGTAATGACTGTGAACGAACTCATAAAGAACACTCAAGGTACCATCATTTCACTGGTTCCTTGTCCCTTTTATTCATTGTTTAGAGGCATTGAAGTTCATCAAGGTAAATCCATGGCTGGCAGTTACCAGGAGAAAAGAGCAGTGTTATGTATCAGGGTCCTGATTAAATGAATCAGCTAGCTTTACACCCTGCAGAATCTGAAGGAATAGAACAGAAGCCTCATTAAGCATAACAGGTGAACAATCGTGTTACTGTGGGCTTCACTACCCTCCATCATTTGCCTATATTTTCACAGAGGGCATAGGTTATTAGATGACTGTCAAGGGAAATAGGACTTACTAGGAAGGGGAATCTATTTCATTGCATCTCTCATATTATTTGGCTTTGATTAGCCCAATCTGAGTACCCACAATTATTAGAAATGCTACAGATGAATCTTAGTAGGGTACAAAATAGGAAGTTATGGGCAATATAATGGAAACTTTCTTCTGAATTCCTCACAAAGATTTGGGGAAGATTTCTCCCTTCAAACTAATGGAAAAAAATGTTCATTCTTTTGTTATTGTTGTTGCAGTGGTAGTTGTGTTGTTGTTAAAAGGACCCCATGAGGAATCAGATAACAAAATATCTTAGGCCCTGCTATGTCTGCAAGCACCCACTCTTTATTAATTTATTTTATTTTACTTTCTTTATTGGAGTATAACTGATTTACAATGTTATGTTAGTTTCAGGTGTACAGCAAAGTGAATCAGTTCTATGTATACATATGTCCACTCTTTTTTAGATTGTTTTCCCACGCAGGCCATTACAGAGTATTGAGTAGATTTCCCTGTGCTCTACGGTAGGTCTGTGTTGGTTATCTATTTTATATATAGTAGTAAAAACACCCACTTTTGAATCTCTCCTTGTTTGCCTCTACACAGAAACCATCTGCCCTCCTGCTTTATAAAGAGGCAAGAGGCTTTGGACTCAGAGCTCAACAGACGTTAATTGGCTACCTAACAATACATATATAACAAGGCATTGGGAAATCTCTAAAGACAAATGACAAGATCCTACCTTAAAGAGATCAACAGTACACCAGGTTTTGTGCAATTTCTGTCTAAAATAACATAATAAATTTCCAATAGTTGTTTTGTTGCATTAGCTTTACCAGTCAGTTTATCCTTGTTTTTTCATTGCTTCACCAGCTGAGATGACAGCATCACCAAGGGCAGCTTATGAATATATGAGACACACAGATACAAGGCATAGCTTGGCTCACATGAAGAGAAAGGTCTAGAAGGCTGAGAAAGACACACCCACAAAGCCCAGGTACAAAGGACCTATTGACGAGAGGCATGAGAGTAGATTATTTCACACAACCACCTCTACCACTGCCCAATGTGGATTTTAACATAACTATAATCGATTTGTGAATGGGTTTAGGATAAAACGTGGCCAGCCTGTAAGAACAGATGGAGATTTAAGCAGACAGAAAGAAACTACAAGAAAGAGGTAAAAAAATCAGAGATTAAAAACAATACAGTTAGAGAGATGAAGAATGTCTTAGATGGATTCATCAGTCGACACAACACAGCTAAGCAAAAATTCAGTGAATGTGAAGAGAGATCAAAAGAAATTACATAAATTGAAACACGTCTTGAATAAAAGAATAAAGTGAAAATAGAACAATGCAGAATATCCAAGGACTGTAGAACAATATCAAATGGTCTAACACATATGTAATTGGAATCCTAGAAAAAGAAGAGAAAGTGTATGAAACAAAGGAAATTTTTGAAGAGATAATGGCTGTAATTTTTGAAAAATAATGAAAGATAACAAAAAATGGAAATCTAACAAACTCACTTATCTCCAAATAGGATAAATACCAATGAAAATAAACATATTCAAAACACAGAAAACTAATTAAAAAGAAAAGAATCTTGAATGCAGCCAGGGTGGGGGAATAAAACATTATGGAAAGCCCTTTGTTTGTGTGGGTTCCACAGCCATAGATTCAACCAACTGTGGATTGAAATGTAGAACCCATAGATATGAAGGCCAGCTGTACTGCACCATTTTCTATAAGGGACTTGAGTATGTGTGGATTTGGTATCCATGGGAGTTCCTGGAACTAATTCTCTGTGGATTCCAAGGGAAGATTGTGCACACAAAAGAGCAAAGATAAAGACTTTCCCATGTCTCATCAAAAACTGTGCAGACCATATGACAATTATCATTAAAGAGGTAAAAGGAAAAAAAAAAAAAGACAACAAAACACTCATAGCCCCTAATTCTATACTGAACGATTGTTTTCAGAAATAAATATGAAATAAAAAATTTTCAGGGACTTCCCTAGTGGTGCAGTGGTTAAGAATCTGCCTGTCAATGCAGGGAACACAGTTTCGATCCCTGGTCCGGGAAGGTCCTACATGCTGCAGAGCAACTAAGCCCGTGTGCCACTGCTACTGAGCTTGAGCTCTAAAGCCCATGAGCCACAACTACTGAAGCCTGCACACCTAGAGCCCGTGCTCTGCAACAAGAGAAGCCACCGCAATGAGAAGCCTGCGCACTGCAATGAAGAGTAGCCCCTGCTTGCTGCAAGTAGAGAAAGCCCACGCACAGCAACGAAGACCCAACGCAGCCAAAAAAAAAAAAAAATTTCAGATAAACTAAACAAATTTTTTTCAAAAATAAAAGTGAAGGAAAGACATTTTCAGATAAATGAAAAGTGAGGAACCCCATTTACTCAAAGAACTGTGAAAGGAAGTTCTTGTGGCAGAAGAAATACAATACCAGTCAGGAAGGGGGTATATGCAAAAATAAATGAAGACCTTGAAATGATAAATATGAAAGTAAATATAAAGATTTTTTCTTATTTTAAATGCTTAAATAATTGATTGTCTACAGCAAAAATATTAACAATAAACTTTGGACTTACTAGCATGTATAAAGGCAAAATGTATGACAAAAATAGCATAAATGAGAAAAGATAAGTATACTGCTATAAGTTTCTTAAACTATATAAATTGGATAACGTTTTATGGATATAAACCATGATAAAATAAAATATATTTTAAAACGTTATGGTAACACAAATAATATTAGAAAACGAGGCATAACTTATAAACAGATTATTAAGATGCAATGGAAATAAAAACTATTCAACTGAACCAAAAGCAATCAGAAAAAGAGAAATAATAAAAGAATGGAACAGGGAGAAGTAACTAATAAGATGGTAGATATAGATGTATTGATAATTATGTGCAAGCAGTCAGATTTTACAAAAACGAATGCTGAAGCAATTGGGCATCCTTACTAAAGAATAACCACCACCTTACACCATCTACAAAAATTAACTCAAAATAGATTATCGACCTAAATGTAAAACTTAAAGCATAAGAATTTTAGAAGAAGAAGAAGAAAAAAAAAATAGTACCAAATCTTTGCAATACTGACTTAGGTAAAGATGTTTTTTAAGTAGTGTAAGCCATAAAATACAAGTTTGGAGTTTTATCAGAAAAGGGGCAACTTAATCATCTTATTTATCAATTTGGAATCTAATTTATAATCTCCATGAGGGCAGGCTGGGATAGTTCATTACTCATCAATATATCTCCCATTGTGTGTGCCATTTAGTATACTCCATTTGTCATTTTTTGAGGAATAAAAATGAAATCAGGAATCATGACTTCAGAATGTTCAAAATCTGTAGGTTTTGAAAGCTGTTCAAAATGAAGAATTCAAAGGGCTTTAATCATGTCTCATTGGAGCAACATCTCACTTGGTAAGTTTCGAGCCTCCCGAGGGGATTCCTTAACCACTAGCGTGACCGTTTGTCATGCTATGTATGTATAGCTCTGGTCAACTTTTTAAGCCATTATTCTGTCATATGAATAATAATAGCTGACATTTATTGAGTGCTTATTTTTCACCAGGAACTCTTTGACATATGTCACCAGTATATTCTCAATTAATGTTTACAATAATCCTATAAGTGACGTCTTACTAGTGTCCTGATTTACAGATTAGGCAATGGAGGTACAAGTATATTAAGTAACTAGTCTAGGGTCATGGAAGCAGCAAGTAGTGGAACCAGTGACTCTACCATGCATTCGGAGACGACGCTAGACACAGTTCATGCCATTTGCAAGGCACCTGTGGGGAGAAAATCAAAACTCACGAAACCCTGCAAAATAAGATTTCCACCTACTGACAGTGGCTTGCAGACTAGATAATCTAGACACTGTTATCTTTCCAGTTATATCTTGCACACAGTCATATAGGGCAATATGAATCTGTGACGGTCATGTTCGTTGTTTTCGACTGGGGTGGGAAAATGGAAGGTTTAGAGATTCTAAAGTGGAAAGAGAAGAGTGTTGAGACCAGAAGAGCAATTTAAGATCAAACTGTCCTGCCATGGTCATCGTGACCTCATGGTCATGTACAGCACATTAGGGTTAAGTGTTGAGGGATGTGGTTACATCGGCAGGAGTGAGGATGCAGAGGAGAGTTCTGGAGGGCTTAGCTAACGTGAAATCTCACTTACCTCCCCAAGCCATCCTAAATAAACACACAATCTAAGAAATAGACGCTATGCAGCTTCAAGAAAAGTTCTACCAACAGGGAATCCTCCACCAGGATCCCTTTATTTAGGAATTTAGGAGCCACTGATGAGCAATATGGAAAACGTGTCACAATATCCCTGGTTTTCACTCTTCATCCATCCATCCCTTCCCCTCTCAATGCACATAAATGTGTGCACACACACAATACACCTTGTGCAGAGAACAGTGTGATATCACCATATAGAAGAACTAGGAATATATCAATATTTCCAGGGAACCTCAGTCTATTCCAGCCCTTAGGATAAATCTTGACTTGCAACCTGACAACCTTCACATGTGAAAAATTTACTTCAAAGCACACACAAATAGTATTTTATGATCGTTTTATATTTAATATTGCTGCTGCTCTATGAAGGCTGAGTTGGACTCACCCATGTTTTCATTTAACACACATACAATTACCATTACTAGTAACTTATATAGAAGCGACAGTTCCTATCTGCCCCCACCCACATTTTTATACACACTGTTAAAATCTCTTTCTTTGCCAATTATTCTTCTCTGAGCCTGGTTACTCAGGCATCATTTATGTCACATTAGTGCCTGTGAAGGTCAGTCTCCATGCTGTCATGTGGCATTAGAGTGACTCCCAATTTCATTTCTATATAGAGTTGTCCCGAGGTCCCTGTCATTAGACACATTTGCTAGTGGAGCTTCCAGTTGGACACATCAGGGCTTATGTCACCGTGACAGGTCACTGAGACTTGCCAGTACCACGCTGACACTAGCCTTGCATTTTGCTTTTTACATTTGTTTTAACCTTAATGAAGCCTTGTGCTGGAAGATAGACCGGCATAGCATGAAGAATGAGTCATTACAGTCCTCTGCATCCAGAAGGAAATGTCAGTGCTGCAGCTCAATCTTCATTGCTTTTTATATCTGAGTGCCAGGTGGATTTTAAATTTCTTTAAAATACTTTTACTTATCAAGGCTGCATTCCAGTATCCCTTCTTCCTCAAAATCCACCGTCATTTTCCTTTTCCTTCCCTTCTATTCAGATCAAAAAATCCCATCATTTCAAAAGTATTTGTGCTGAATTTTTGTTTTGTTTTCCCAGGAAATCAGAAAAAATGTAACTGTGAACAAATGGAGACATTTTGACCTACAGTGATAGTTACGAGACTCATTATTCATCTTTATTCTTTAGGGGAAATACAGGAAATAATGTAGAAGAAATTAAAGCACATTGAGTTGTAAGAGTTTACATATTTCAGATGTATGCTTATTGACACAGGTGTTCTTTTAAAGAATTTCTTGGGAAAAAGAAAAACAGTTTCTATGGCAACCACATCACATTTAAGACCAAAAAGAATTGACTTCAACTTGAATTGGGTAGTTTCAACTTGTATTTAGATAATTCAAACAAATTGCAACAAATATAATCTGTGCTAACACTCTAATATTATTCAGTTCTTATCTTTGTTTTTTGTAACACATCTAAGTAGGCCTCTCTGACTTAATGAAGGCTCAAAGTGCGGAATTCTAGATTGGCAGGGTTTTTCTTTTTTTTTTTTCCTTTTCAAGGACTACCTGAAATGACAGTCAACCATGAGGGCACAGGGATATACATTTCCTCACACTTGGCAGCGATGGTATAAACTATAAATTTTACCCGTCTCACCAGTGGAAATATTAGCTCTGGTTTAGTTTGTATATTCTGCAATACTAGTCAAGTTCAATAACTTTTCTTTATTACAGCATACCTTGGAGATATTGTAGGTTCGATTCCAAATTATAAAGTGAATATCACAACAAAGGGAGTCACACGATTTTTTTGGTTTCCCAGTGCATATAAAAGTTATGTTTACACTCCACTGTTCTCTATTAAGTGTGCAATAACATTGTGTCTTAAAAAATGTTCATACTTTAATTAAAAATACTTTATTTCTAAAAATGCTAACCGTCATCTGACAACACAGGGTTGCCACAAAATTTTAATTTGTAAAAAACACACTATCTATGAAGCACAAAAAAGTAAAGCACAATAAAACAAGGTATGCCTATATTATCAAGTATTTTATTTAATTATTGTTATATTCCTTCTTTTAAGGAAAAGTTTAACAATGTGTTTTTTAAATTTTTATTTTATATTATAGTTGATTTACAATGTTGTGTTAGTTTCAGGTATACAGAAAAGTGGTTCATTTATACATATACATATGTCCATTCCTTTTCAGATTCTTTTCTCATATAGGTTATTACAGAATATTGAATAGAGTTCCCTGTGCTCTACAGTAGGTCCTTGTTGGTTATCTACTTTATATATAGTAGTGTGTATATGTTAATCCCAAGTTCTTTTTTTATTTAGGGACATTGTAATTTTTGAAATTAATTTTTAATTATTTTTTACCATATTCTTCCTTTGTTATATACGCAGAAAATATTTTCTGCAGGTCTTTATCCCTTAACTTTTCTTTTAAGTACATATAGAATTATGTCCTTTTGCTGAAGCACGTCTATCAATGTTTGCTAGGCTTTGGTTTAGGGTTTCCTCTATGACCCCTTTCCTCTCTGCCTTAGCTCAGGCTGCTATAACAGAAAACCAAGACTGGGTGGCTTAAGAACAACAAGAATTTATTTCTCACAGTTCTGCAAGCTGGACGTCCCAGATGATGGTGCATGATGAGGTTCTGACGAAGACCCTCTTCTGGGTTGCAGACTTCTCATTCTCACATGGTGGAAGGTCAGGGGAGCTTCGTGGGGTCTCTTATAAAGGCACTGATCTCATCATAAGTGCTCTTTCAACTTCATGAATGAATATAAATCTTCATCTTTATACTTTCAGTTCTCTTCCATTCCATTCATTTAATACAAATCCTACACAGTTTTAGAAACTTGAAATGTAAAAATCTCTTTTGATATTTTGAAGGAAAAACTCTACATTTGTTATTTTCCACAATGATCTCGGCTCTTCATGTGCACATATTATATTATATATGTTTTAGCATCATTTTTCAGGGTCTATGAAAAATCCTGTTAAAACTTTGCCTGTAATCATACTGTATTTATGGATTAATTTTGAAGAATTAATGTCTTTGCCATATTGATTCTATGCCATGGACACAATACCCCTAGTAATTCAGACCATCTTTACGTCTTCATAAATATCTTCTAATTTGTAATGTTATTTCCTAGGTATTTTATTTTATGTTATTTTTTACATTTTTACTCCGGTATTTTGTAATTGGTGTTTGCTTGTGTATAAAATATTTATATTTTGATCTCATGTAGGCCTTTTTGAACCGTAGTTTTTCAGTTGATTCTTCTGAATATTGTAGGTAGACTATCATTGTCTGGAAATTCTTACCATTTTTCCTTTCTATGGTAGGCTGAGTTATTTTTATTTTTCCCCATTATTCTTTATACCTATCATCTTTGTCTACATTTCCTCTTCACCTTTGATTTCCAGGCATACCTGATAACTTCACCTCTGATTTATTTTTCTGCATTAATAAATGGCCTGTTTACTTATTCTGTGTCAACTGCAAGTTGTTGTGGCATGACTTGTTAGTTCACTTATTTTTTTTTAATTTTATTTATTTTTATTTTTTATTTTTTTAAAATTTATTTATTTATTTTTGGCTGCGTTGGGTCTTCGCTGCTGTGTGCGGGCTTTCTCTAGTTGTGGAGTGCGTGGGCTACTCTTCTTTGTGGTGCACGGGCTTCTCATTGCGATGGCTTCTCTTGTTGCAGAGCACGGGCTCTAGGTGCATGGGCTTCAGTAGTTGTGGCACACGGGCTTAGTTGCTCTGCGGCATGTGGGATCTTCCCAGACCAGGAATCAAACCCGTGTCCCCTGCATTGGGTGGGGGGGGATTCTTAACCACTGCACCATCAGGGAAGCCCCTCACTTATTTTTTTAAATGTGGCATTAAAATTTTTCTCGTGTTTATATCTTGTTTTAATTAATTTTTGAGCTAGTTTAAAACAGATTTTGTCCAAAATTGATTTTCTTTCAATTAAAATTTTTAAAAATCTAATTTTTATTTTTTATCTAGTGATAGTTTGATTCTTCTTATATTGCAAAAATAATTTCGCAGGACTCATACTGGTTTTCCTGTTTGCTAATCATTGAGCAGAGAGCCTTGTGATTGATGCTCGCACTTTCTCAAGTTGAGTGTGAGGATATTCCCTTACAGTTCACTTGATGCTATTAGATTTTTTTCTCTGGATCTTATGTTGGAGGATGAGATAAGTGATAAGAGTGAGGGAGTTGGATTTTGGTGAAGTATCTGCGGAAAGTATCTTCTCTCCATCTGGGGAGGCCTTTATGCCAAGGTCCAGCTTCCTTACATACTTTGATCTTGCCCCATTGTTTATCTCCTAGTCTTACCTCAAAAAAATGGCACCTACATTAAACCAATTGCTCAAGCCAAACCTGGGAATTACTTCTGACATTTACCTTTCCTTCTCCACTAAAAATCTTGTCAATGCAACTTCAATGATATTTCCAAAAAATATCCATTTCACTCCTTCTTCATTGCAAAAACCCTAGTTAAATCCACCATGTTGTCTTCACAGAGTGTAGAGTCACTCCACCTGATGTCCTGACACTAACTCCTGCCCCCATCCACTCCATTCTCTATACCACACCCAGGTCATTTTTACGCATTTATATTGACTGAGGGCAGTCCTTTCCTTAAAGATTCCAAGGTCTGCACATGGTACACTCTTTAAAATACAAAGTGCAAAATATGGCCAAATGATCCATCATCTAGCCCTTGACTCTGCTTCCAAAAGTGTTTAATATCATTCTATTTTTCCTCTCAAGTAATTTGACAGGCTTTCATTTCTATTCCAACTATGCCAAACACCTTCCCAAGCAAAGACCCTGGATATTCTGGTCCATTTGCCTGGGTCACACTCCCCCAGTCTATTAGATGACTTTTTCGCCTCCTTTCGGTCTTAAAGTTTAAGTTTCAGCACTTCAGAGATATGCTCCCTAGCCAAAGCCCCACGCTCAGTGCAAATTAGGTTTCTGTGTTGTATTTTTAATAGTACCCACGACCTCCCTTACAAGCCTCTAATGCTTCAGAGGCAGTGAAGCCTGGTGTTCTCACCATGGTAGAGTCTGGATGCAGTAGAAATGTGGACACTGGTTGCATTAAAGATGTGATTAGATTCATTCTTCTGCTCCTCTTCCCCTATGCCAGGAAATAACTTCTCCAGATCAGCATCAAGAAGGATACACATGAGGCACACTCCTGCCACAAAATTTCTGTATGGTGCCCTAAGACCTCCTGATATATTTGATTATGAAGCTCTTTATCTGATGGAGTCTTTTTATATGACTATCCTCATAGCCTTGTCTACCCTTTAGCCCTGGCTGATCCAGATAAAGGATATTAGTAGGATGCTGTTATGATAGTTTTTTAAAAAATGTATTTTCCACATTGCATTACTTTTTCAGGAAGAATGTGAGTTGGATTTCAGTGTCATTCTTCAGTGTTATTTAGCAAGAGCAATTGCTTAAAGATAATGACATGTGGATTCTATTTTCCAAGTTTTAAGTGCTCAAGATATTGGAATTAGCAAAGCAAGAGGTTAAAGTTCCACTACAGACTGAACTGTGTCCCCTTCAGATTCATTTGTTGAAGCCCTGAGCCCCAATATGACTCTATTTGGAGATGAGGCTTTTAGGGTGTAATTAAGGTTAAACGAGGTCATAAGGAAAAGGTCTTAAACTTATAAGATTGGTGGCCTTGTAAGAAGAGGGAGAAAAAGAAATCTCTTTCTCTCTTTAAGCACATGCACCAAGAAAGGGCCATGTGAGGACAGAGTGAAATCACAGTCATATTCAAGCCAGGAAGAAAGCCATCCCTCACCAGAGACCAACCTTGAGTAATACTGACGTGGGACTTCTGGCCTTCACAACTGTGAGGAATACATTTTTTGTTGTTTAAGCTGCCTAGTCTATGGTAATTTGTTATGGCAGCCTGAGCTGACAAATACAGGTACCTATTTTAGCTATGCCCCATGAGTGAAAAGAAAACACACTTGAAATGAATAAAAGTAAAGAAAATCCCAGCAGAGAAATGACATCTATAAAAATGAGCCAAATAGAAAGGAGCCCAATATCAGAATAAAGATGGTGGAGAAAGGAGAGTCAGTGAACTAAAGGTATTTCAGTAGGAATTGTTCATTTGCGAGAGCAGAAAATGAATAGAATAAAAAGAATAAAATGAGCAAAATCCCAGGCATTCATCAAAAGTTCCAAGATATGTCTATCTGCAGTACCAGAAAGAGGGGATAGTGGGTGGACCAAATAAGAGTAAAATTCTCAATGGCCAAAAATTTACCAAATTTGTTAAAAACATAAATTTAAGTAACTAAGCCCTGAGCAGGTTAAATTCAAAGAAGCCCCCTTTAGGCATATCGTAACCAAACTGCTGAGAAGCAAAGATAAAGAAAAATTATCTTGAAAGCAGTTAGAGAAATGATATATGTCACACAGAAGGACAATGATTTGAAGGCTGCAGATTTCTCAACAGGAAGTTTAGAGACTAGAAGATAGTGGGGAAAAAACTCACCTCAAAACAAACAAACAAACAAATGAAAAATAGGAATTGTCAGGCCACTAATTTCATATCCAGCAGAAATTAAGAGAAAAATTCAGATTAAGGAGAATTAATAGAATGTATTACCAGCAGATTGGTCAACAAGAAAAGCTAAAAGAAGTTCTTTGGGGAATTAGTACTGATGGAAACTTGGACGAACGTTCAGGAATGAAGAAAGTGCATCGGAAATGAAGATGACCTACTCAATACACTCACATGCACCCACGCACACACACGTGCATACACACACACACGTGCATGCACACAAAATATGCACACAAGAAAAATAACTGCATGGACATTCCATCCACTTTTCACAAGCAAACCTACGTAACTATTGGACATTTTCCCCAAGGCATTTCCACCATGCCATTGTTGTTGCATCTTCAAAAGTTTCAGTATCTGCCATAAACAACTTTCTCAGCCTTATGCTCTGGGATTTAGTCTCAGTCACTAGTTCACACCCCACCCAAGTACAGCAAATGTGTACAAACATCCATGATAAGGAGTCAAGATCCCACTTCCCTTCTCCCCAAGTGGTTCTTTGGCCTCCATATAAATGCAAAGAGATGCAAATTATTAGAAGTCACGTCTGTCTTCACCAACCAATTTCTTCTTAGACACCAAGCCTTAGTCTAAGGGTTGCAAAGCAAATCTGCAGGCCAAAGCTCACCCACCACCTGTTTTTGTAACTAAAGTTTCACTGGAACACAGCCTCATTCTTTGGTTTAAATATTGTCTATGGATGTTTTACTGTCCAACAACAGAGTTGAGTAATTGTGACAGACACTATATGGCCCCAGAAGCCTGAAACACATTATTTGATCCTCCTAGATAAAAATTTGGTCCTCTGGTCAAAGAAAAATATATATTTGGTGATTATCTTACAAAACCAGAAAGTAGATACCTTTTCTATATCTAGATATTAAAAGGAACATTGTAGTGATATCTCCAGGAAAATAAAAAGTCATCCTTAATATAAATAGACCTATTAACCTATACAAATGGAAAACTATTGGCAGTTTTCCTAACTCCAGATTAAAAAGAGAAACATTAGACCTGCTCTCAAGTCCATAAATTTTCGTTGGGCATTCCATTATAATCACATACGTATGCACTTACACAAAACAATTAAGCACCCAAAAAACAACAAACAAAAAATAAAGGCAAAACTTAGAAATTTCTAAATAAATGAAAACTGAGAGAATTTGTTTAGCAGAAGTTGCAGCCAAAGAAATAATAAAAGAAATTCTTCAGGAAGAAATGTAACCTGAAAATGCAGAAAGTAATAACTAAGGAAAGGTTATACGTGGGGTAGTTCTGTTAGGTAGTTAGTCAGAAGTGAGCAGGTCCCGCCCCACCCTGGATGGGGTCATCTTTCTCTCTACCCTGACCCCTACACACACTAGTGATCAGAACATGCCCAGAAATCCTCCCTTTTTGTGGTCAAGGACCGCTAAGTTTCCAGCCTTATCAGGAGCAAACAAGATACAACCCGCCAGCACAGGCAGGCGCACGAAGACCTAAAAGGTGACCCAGAGTAACTCGGGGTTCATTATGCCGTATTTGTAATAAATTAGCATTGCGGTTTTTGCCGCCCCCACGCCCACCGTGTGTTTCCCTTGGGTGCTTATGGGTAAGTGCCTGCACACTAGGAGAAAAGTTATATAACCTAAAGCTGTCAATCAACTTGTCAATCAAATGACACAGGACACAGGAAGGGACTTTCTACCACCTTGAAAAACCAACCCTACCCCCATTGCGGGGCTGCTTCTGGTTTCCAGACAGCCCGCTCCCCTTCTCTCTCTCGGGGGGTGTACTTTCGCTTTGCTTAATAAAACTCTTGCTACTATGTTTCTTGATCGAATTCTTTCGGGGGGACAGGGACCCAGGAAATTGCCGTTTTGGCGGTAACAAATATAAATGAATATTGGCTATATAAAACATTAGTCATAATTTTGGGTTGTATTTAAAATATATGGAATGAAAGACAAAATTAAAAGAACAGGAAACAGTTAAAAGTTTTTTAAGTTCCTGCCCTGAAAGAATTTATACGTATTAGATATTACTAACTGATGGATGCTAATAAGGTAACCAATGAAGTAAATTAAAGGGTAGAATGAATGATAAAAATAAATATTGTATTATACAAAAGAAAGCAAGGAAGGAGAAAAATGAATGTAAAAACAGAAGATACACATTTAAATGAAGTGTCAATAATGTAAATTTAGAAGCAAATGGATTAAGTACTTCAGTTAAAATGGAGATTATCAGACTCTATTAAAAATACCCTAATCAATATTGCTTACAAGAGATAGTCTTAAGTATACACGTTACATAAAGCTTGGAAGTAAGAAAAAATAAACAAATCAAACATTATCTCAAAGAAATCTTATATAGCTTAACAATATCAAAGTAGACATTAAGGTACGAATTAATAGAAGATAAAGAAGGACATTTTCTAATGTTATGTATCAACTTAATGAGAAAATACAGCAATTATGAATTTGGATGGACCTAAAAATATAGCTTTAAAATGTGATATAATGATTAACAGAACTGAGAGGAAAGGGAAAAAAAGAAAAACATAGCCAAATTGGAATCCTCTAATGTACCCTTCTTAGTTATCCAATAGAACAAAGAAATTAAACAAAATCAGTAAGGATGTGAAAGATCCAAACAGGATCAATTCATTTGACCCAATTGGCATATAGATAGCATTGGCATAGAAGTGATTATTTGCTGGACTATACAACCTGTCTTTCATCCTAAGAGTGGAAATCATTCAGAGTATGCTATGTGAATATGGAGAGGTTAATCTAGAAATCAATAAGAAGTAGGTAAGTAGAAAGTCTCCAAATCATAGAGAACTAATTAGTGTACTTTTAAATAACTCATGAGTCAAAAAAGAAGTGACAAAGGAAATGAGAAAATATTTTGAACTGTAAGATGATTAAATATGACATATTCAAATATAACATATACGCATCCAGCTGTTAAGTCTGTAATTTGTGGAAATTTTCCTGTGTATATTACACTTCAATCAAGAGGTTCATTAAAAACAAACATGACTATAGTAGACGTAAGACCAGTTAAGATGTTAAGATATTATTTTATTAGTCCAGGTCAGAACAAGGTGGTAGCTCTGAAAGTGGTGATATACAGAAAGGATCTGAATAGGTATTCTTGAAACAAAGGACTTGTGTCCAAAATATATAAAGGACTCCTAAAAATTAGTCAAACAAATAAAGAATGTGTTAAATGGGTACATAATATTTTGTTAGTGAAGAATTTAAGAGATTCTGAAAAACTCCAGAAGGATGTAATAAAACTAGATAACTGTACAGCTTGGAGGCAAATTAAATTTAATATACACACTGGAGGATAGAATACATTTTAAGTAATATTTCAGTATAAATCTACTATCAATTTTGTAATGATTGTAGTTGCTGGGAAAAATAAATATTGAAGATATTCTTGTACTTAGTTCATTTACAACATCTCATTTAGAAAATTATTGAGTACTTACTATGTTCTTTACATTCTATATACACCACCTCACATTCCAAAATTATATGGAAGAATCAAGGGCAACAATAACCAAGACACCCCTGAAGAAGAACAAGACAGGATTTATCTTATATGTTAAGTATATTATATATATTAAGTATACTATATATACTGGTTGTAAAGCTGTATTACATTTTTTGGATGGTACAGATTTAGGGATTGATAAGTAGATCCACAGAAAAGAAAAAAGTCCAGAAACAGATCCATGTGTATATGAAAACCCGAAATAAAGCAGAGCTGTCATTTCCTATCCATGGGGAAAATCATCAATACATAGTCCAGGGAAAGCAGTCAGTTATCCACGTGAGAAACAAGAAACAGATCTCTATTTTAATTGATAAACAACACTTTATTCCCTGTGACTAGTGAAATTTGAATACAATGCTTACTTTAGTTATTAGGCTTGCATTGACATCAATGTCCTGCTGTTTCTAAGTATACTATGGATATGTAAGACAGTAACATTAGAAGAAGCTGGAAAAAGGCAGTGAGTTTTCTGTACTATTTTTGTAACTGTTCTATAAACCTAAAATTCTTTCAAAATAAGAAATTTAAAAAAATAGTACAAATAATATATGGTCAATAAACAACTGGATTCCATAGGAATCATGACTTTAAATGTGAATAACAGAACATAATAGTTTTTAAAACAATGTAGGAGAAAATCTTTATGGTGGGGTGTACTTTCTTATTTATCTATTTATCTATCTATCTATTTATTTATTTATGGCTGCATTGGGCCTTCGTTGCTGTGCGCAGACTTTCTCTAGTTGTGGCGAGCAAGGGCTACTCTTTATTGCGGTGGTCAGGCTTCTCATTGCGGTGGCTTCTCTTGTTGCAGAACATGGGCTGTAGGTGTGCAGGCTTCAGTAGTTGTGGCACGTGGGCTCAGTAGTTGTGGCACATGGGCTTAGTTACTCCACAGCATGTGGGATCTTCCCGGAACAGGGATCGAATCCATGTCCCTTGCATTGGCAGGCAGATTCTTAACCACTGCGCCACCAGGGAAGTTCCAGGATGGACTTTCTTAAATAAGACTTAATGAATGCAAACCATAACTAAACATATTGATAATTCCAACCACATTAAAACAAGAATTTCTACACATTGCAATTTTTTTCTCATTGCCACAGTTGCCACAATAATCTTAAGGCAAAGAAAATCAGTAGGTCAATACCTGTTGATATCAGATTGTTACTAAGATTTGGAAATCAGATTTAATCTTAGGTCTACCTAATTCCAAATTTCTTGCTATAATAATCAGTGTTATAATCTGTTCCTTCCCTAAAATGATTATGTTAAGCAATAACGTAATCAGCCTACCATCTTAAAAAAATACATGGGTAATATAATGTACATTCACACATGAGTAAACAAAAATCAAATATTCCATCTTTAAAATCAGTGAAAAAAATGAAAAGAATGTAATTTATAATAAAATTATATGTATTTTATTATGTAAATGATTGGAGGACAAATACAATAGATCATAACATAGTTGGATGCTTGCATCCACTTAAATTTATATTCAAGAGAGCACAAAAATTAATCAGTGTTACCCTTTTTCTTTATTTTTGACATTTTGAAATAAGTCAAAAATAAGACTCATATAATAAATTCATTGTGCATATTACAGTTACAAATACAGATTGATACATGTGTTGGATGGGTGACATATACCACAAGAGGTGTAGCTGTTGGTATGTTGATTTTCTAGAGTTGGAAACAACTTTTTGGAAAATGTCTGAACAAAACAGTACAACTTTCCTCATCTTACATGATAAATGTTTCTGGATAACTCCATGGATATTAAAGCTCAGAAATACTTTATGTTTCAAAAGAGTATTAGCTTTAGGCTCAGACATTCATCACCCTAAAGGGGTCTTAGTGGAGTACTTGATTGTCAAGTAGGAAGGACTTTGAACAACTTTTTAGTGTCCAGGGCTGTCCAATGAATTTTAGTATATCTAACCCATATGGGTCTTACCCACTAAGACTCAGTGCATTGCTACACTTTTTGGCAACACGAAACAACTCACATATTTCCAAATAATTCTGAGGATCCTGTTGAAAGCTGATGTCTAACTTACGCCAGACTTCAGGTTATTTTAATTAAGCCTGGCAATATTATATTTAATAGAAACAATCAAATAATAGTTCCTTATGTTTGTTTGCTCTTCCACTTTCAAAGGACTTTCTAACTCTTCTTCTCAAAAACTGTAAAAGGTAGCCATCTCTACTCTTCAGATAAATTTAACTTAAAAGGTTTTAGTGATTTGTTCCAAGTCAAACAGCCAGTGGGTAGAAGTATGGGTCTCTATTCAGCTGCAAGTTCAACCATCTAAGCCCTTGACATGGAGTGGATCTTTACCACATGAGGACATATGCCATGTTCTTGGCTGAATGCAGCAAAGGAAAGCACAGCAGTTTGCTCTGGGTCTTCGCTGCCACCTTCCATGGATTCTGCCCCATGTTTCCCAGGGCAGCAATTGTTTTCCCCAGCCTGTGCTTCGCGGTGCAGCCAGCCTGTCTCTGAGATGTGCACCCAGCATTTCTTGAAGCCTGTGTGGTATATTAAGAGACTGTGTTCACTGTTGAAGGCAACCATCTGTTACCAAGTGCTGACACATTTGTTCTGATAGCAGCACTGAGAGGAAATCTAACAGAGCAGCAGTGGGGTGGTGAGCACAGAAGGCAGCTGACGGCCCCGAGTCCCAGAAGGGCAGGATGGATGTCTCTGTGGGGACTGAGAAAGACCAAAAAACTCTCATGCCAGCAATCCAGCTGTGACACCTGAGATACCAGCCAAAGCACAAAGTGGAAACAACTTGCTCCATCTCTCTCCTAAGGAGAGTGTGGGGAATGCGATGCAAGCATTTGCAAACTCATCTGTCCCTTTTGGAATAAACAACTCTGATCTAAAAAGACTATGTGTATCAAATTCTTTGATGAGAGACCTACTTTCTTTTAGGCATAAGATAAGAACTAACTTGTTCTCTGCTTCTTGACAGCATGACGGTGCAGCAGGTGAGAATTTATACATTAGGGATACCCTGACAGGCTTTCATAGGCGGGAGCTCTAAGGCAGGCACATTAAGGGGGTGTGGTAGGCAGAATAATGGCCCCCTCAAAAATGTCCACATCTGAGTCCCTGGAACCTGTGAATTTGCTATGTTCTATGGTAAAGTGAGTTAAGATTGCAGATGAAATTTAATTTGCTAATAACTTAACATTGAAATGGGGAGATTATCCTGGATTATCTGGGTAGACCCGATGTAATCTCATAGGTCCTTAAAAGTGAAGGAAGGAGGCGGAAGTGTGTCAGGATGATGCATTGGGAGACTCAACCAGCCCCTGGAGGCTTGGAAGTTGGAAGGGGGCCACACGGGATGCTGACAGCCTCTAGAAGCTGGAAAAAGCTAGAAAGTAGATTCACTCCTAGAGCATCCAGAAAGGCATAGAGCCCTGCTGAGACCTTGGTTTTAGCCCAGTGAGAGCCATTTCAGTCTTCTGACCCCTAGAACAGTATGATAATAATACTGTGTTTTTTTTTTTACCAGTCACGAAGAATAATTTATTACAGCAGCAACAGGAAACTCATAAAGGGTCACATAGCTGCTGTTGCCTTTTATTTTTTTTGCATGATGGCAGACTCAGAGAAGCAGGTTGATAAATTTAGCAGCAGTGACTTAGTGGTGAGAGAGAAAGATATTTCATGGCTGCATGTGTTTGCCTCATATGTTGAATTCTATCATAATTTGAGCTCTCCCAATTTAGAGGCAATAGGGACTATAATCAAACAAGTTCCTCCTTGGGAATAGTTCCAGTGCTCTGGTGAGAGGAAATTACAGATGATGTCCAGGCAAATTAACTTCGGCTACAGGAAGAAGGGTTTTGCATCACACATTGCGCTACTCATTTGTCAAAGGTATAGTCATTTTGAGAAGAGAAGATCAGAAGAATAGTGCTTTAAAGAGGCATATGAGGTGAACCAAAGACAGCCAAGGCCAGCTAATGACCTTTGCTTTCTTCAAATATTTAGCAAACATTTTAGGAGCTGTGCTGAGTGTGGAGATGATAAAAAGATGACCAAACTTAGCTTGTGTTCTCCAGAAGTTAATTGTCCAGTGAAGGAGGCGATTCTATGGATGATTAAAACACAGCCTGGCAAATGCCTCCCCGAGGCATGAATAGGATGCAAGGGAACAAGGAGCTGGAGTTGGAGTGTAGCTGGGAGAGGATAAGCTGCAACACTTCACAATATGGCCATCTTGCCTGTGTGCCCTCCTTGCGTCCATGAATACCCGATTCTTGCAGACAATGTCATGTTACTCTGTTTTAATTATTTGCTAGTCCTTGAGGAAAAGGGCTGTCTTTCTTTCTTGTTTGAATTCCTAGCAACTACTTCAGGCTGTGGCCATTCTGACAACGCTGAATTAAGTCACTCGCTTGCTGGGTGAGTGAATGAATGACTGAGTGAATGAGACGGTGAAGGAGCGAATCAGGTGACATTTGACCTGATGGACCTTGAACTACAAGTGAACGATTGTTGGGCTGGGGCAAAATATCTTCTAGGTAAAACAAACAGTATTGTATTGTTTGGATTCAGGTTCCAAAGACATGCCTCAACACTGCATTATTCTTACATATAAATGCCACCTAAATCTAGGTGCTGTCAAACCTGGGAATAATAGACCAGCCCTGGTGTCCAAGTAGGTGACTGCTTTCTCCCAATAGATAGTCACAGTAGCTTGTTCAAATGACTTAGAAAGTGAACTTTGATATCAAGCCTTCAGGAAATGGAATATGAAAAGTATTTCTTTGTCTCTGGACTCAGAAAAGCCCTGTTACCTTCATCGTCTTGCTGTCTCCCTTCGTCCACTCCCTATTCTACATTTCCTGGATTTTTCCCTTTGCTCGCATTAACTCTGGCTAAAACCAAAATCCCTCCAAGGTCCAGAACGAAAGAGCGAAATTTAAGTATTTGCCTGCTTCTAAAGAGCCAAGAGACTCTACAACAATTAGAACCAGGCTGACCACAAACTATTCTGATTACTTCCAGAATTCACAACCGTAGTGTGTTCCATGTTTATTTAGTTTTTTTTTTTTTTTCATTTGTTTGTTTTCCAATTTTTTCAAGGTACAAGAAAGGCTAAAAGGATCAAAGATTGGAGCGGGCATAGAGGTGAGGTGTTTATTACCCAGGTCTCATCAGAGAAGAAAAGTTTGGAGCCAGTTGGTTCTTGCAGAAAATGTCATGACCAAACATATGAGCAGTTTTCCCACTAATAACTGGAAGTTGAACGAAATTTTGTTAAAATATTCATGGAACGATGTTATTTAAATTGCATTTTTGGTAGTAACATACTGTGGGCACTAATGAGCTTTTATGATGATAGCTAATTATAAGAGGTGTTTCAGATGGCTTAACAAAGTAAATTTTGAAATTTTAATTAATAACCAGCATATACATATGGCTCTTAAATATGATTTTTGCATATATTTTATTGGAGAACATTTCTGCAGTTAATGAAGTTTATTAGGAACTTGAAATTGATACTTGTTAGATTTGCATATAGCCAAACAACATACTTCACTTGTCTCTTGGACTTTCTTATATATAATATTAGTCACTGGTTTACAAATTGGCAGAATCATCAGTCCTAGAGTTATAAAAATGCAATTTTATGTCCTGCTAGTTAGTTTCATATAAATACTTGAGCACATTTAGGTCTTACATCGGAGTCTCTCTATTGATAACACAGTAGAATTTGCTAGAAACAACATTAAAATATATAAGATCTCAGTATTTACACCATATTGTATGAGTGCTTTTTGAGCCAAGTGGTAAATGTTGTGACATAAATTTGGAGCTGGTATTAATTTCTTAAATGTGTTATAGCCATTATTATGGATGATTTTATAGAAATATATAAAGTAATGTATACATTTTAATAGGTTAATATTTTTTAAAAGACAATGCCAAAGTTTCAGGAGAGAGGGGTTATGGTATTAGTAGCTCAACTTTGCATATGAAAACACTGAGACTGGTTGAGCTAATAAGCTACCTGTTAAATAGAACAGAATGGAATCAAGCTTCAGATTTTCAACTATGCTATTTATGACATATGCACATCCAGTACAGACTGAATTAAACAAGGGAAAGTTACTCAGAATATCTTAATATAGTGTCCAAATATCCAAGAAGAAATACGAAAGTGTCATGGGAAGAAACACTATAAATATCCCCATAAAACTCATGAAATTTACCACGCAAATTTTGAAATATACCAGAATTATATTTTTAAGCAATGTAAAAATTGTAAATTTTTCTCTGAGATTGCAAATCAGAAATCAAATTATCTCATGGAGAATCTTGATGCTATTATGTTCATATTTTCCATGCTATACTTCCTCTCTCTCTCTCAGTATGAATGGGAGATTGGAGTCAATGACATAATTCTCCCAGTAATAAAGTTTTTTGATGCTATGGTTTTAAAGCAGCTACAAAGTTATGCTTCTTTTTTTTTTTTCTTGCAGACGTTTAACAAATGACCTAAGAAATGAAAAATATATTTCAAGGAAACTCCAACAACTAACATTCTTGAGAAACCAGGCTTCAAGGTCCTATCAAGCTCAAGTTTCTAAAGGTAAGTGTCCCTTTTAACCTTTCTGTTTTTTTACTACAAGACTTGACATATGTCTGGATGTGACCTTCAGTTTCTTGAGAAGTTCTATCAGAGTCACTTACACATGAAGCTTAATAGCAAATGGCAACAGGAGATCAATAATGAGGAGGTCCTGAAGCAATGAAGCCAAGCATCCTGATACAGGCATGTCTTCAGGATGAATGACATGACAGCATGACATTTGAGCAGCTCCTGAGTATCTCAGATGAAGCAGGGTCACCTCAGGAAGCATGAGTTGAAAGCAAGCACAGTGACATATGGAATCAAGTCTTCAGACAGAGTTGTAGCAGCAGGCATGAATCGGTGTGCCAGGCAGCAACATGAGATGGAATAATTCATTCTGGGCAAGAAAGGTGGTCATCTAAGAAACAGAACCCTAAAAAATGACAGGTCTCACAGCTGAGGCTGCCGCTGTGCTCCAAAGAATATATGTCTGCTCTATTAAATAGCTGCTGTGCATGCTGTCAGTAGTGACATTTTTTAAAGCACTCAGTGAAGGACGAATCTTTGAGATGGCAGCTCTGGGTAGTTGTCAATACAATGGACACAATGTCAGTGCAACAACTTTGATAAGAATAATTTGTTTATTAAGGAACTTAAATTGCCCTTCCAGTATCTTAGCTCCTGTTGTTCTGTGGTAGGGTAAAAAATTAAGAAAAGGAAAATGAAACTGTAGATGAGTATAAGCAAGGCCAAAAGACAAAGGCCTATGCACTTCACGATCAGAATAGGCCTTAAGATATAAGGTTGACCAGTAATACTGTGGAGATGTGATAAAATAAAATTTCGCTTATTATACAATATAATAGAAAATAGTTAACATTTCAGTGCATACAAGGTTTCAAATTCAAGGCCTCTTTGACACATCTTTACTACCATATATAACACTGGAAATATATCATGACACAAAAAAAGTCCCCTGGGAATAAGACTTTGATGGGAGAAAAGCATTTTGAGTATAACATATCCATCAACATTTTCAAACTATTGGAAAATTCAACCAAAATCAGATTCATCTTTTAATAAAATATTTTTAAGCACAGGTCATATACAAGGACTGAGCTAAGTATTGATGAAGTAATGATAGAAGATGTCTAAAATCCTGTCCCTAAGGAAAATGAGACAGTGGCATCTTTCCATCCTATGGAGCAGATGGTCAAAAACAGCAATAATTAAAATACATTATAAATACTATTATTTAATGTATTAATAATGATATATAAAACCAGATAAGAGAAATGCCTTTTACTGTTTGGGAGAAGATAAGTCTTAGGAAACTTTCTACAAGAGAAGATGTAAAAGCTGAGTCTTGACTAACACAAAATAGTTGGCCATTTGAGAAAAAATTGAGAAGAATTGATTAATAAAAAGTCCTGGAAGAGATACTAACTTACTAATTTTCAGTTGGCTTGAGAAATGTGATGTTATTATTATTCTTTTCAAATATTTTAGTCTTAGTACTCCTTTACACTCTTAAAAATTATTGAGAACATCAAGAAGTTTCTGTTTATGTGGGTTAAATTTGTCAATATTTACTGAATTAGAAATTAAAACGGAAAATTTAAAATATATTTATTAATCAATTTAAGCATAACTGACTCATTGTCTTTTAACATAAACAACATATTTTATACAAATTACTACATTTTTCAAAACAAAAAAATGCAGTTAAGGAGTGGCATTAATTTACTGTTGATATCTGGCATAATAGAAGACAGATGGATTTACATCTGCTTCTGTACTCAATCCATTGCAATATGTAGTTTTAGTTGAAGTTTATAAGTAAAATTTCGTCTTACACAGATATGTCACTCAAAAAGGAAGGGGTATTTTAGTAGCGTTTCTGGATAATAGTGAATATTCCTCTTTGACATTACACCCAAATTCAACAAATGGTAGTTTCTCAAAATTTAGTTGCAGTGTAGACTCTCAAACCATAACGTTTTGGTTTATTATTTTATATTATACTGGTCTATATTGCACTTTCAATGGATCTTTTACCAAATGTGATTTTGGTCATCTAGAAAATACTATTTTATTGAGTTATGCATATCTTTCAAATATTGGCTCATTTTAGTGTATAATATTTTTTTAAAAATCACATTTGTTAATATCACCACAAATCTTACCAGAAAACTCTACAGATACTTGGAAGTTTTTAAGTTCATGTTGCTGGATACTTGTTTTCCAAAAATCTAAATTTCACTTGAAAGCTCAAAGATTATTTTCTGTTTTAAAATATATAATGTATACAATATTTCATATTTTAAAATTTCCTCATTTTTTTTTTTTTGATGAACGCATCCACACGTTTCTGTCTTAGCATATTTCCAATAGTCAATACAGTAGTTTTAGCCATCATCATCTTGTGCACGAGCAGCAGTGAGTTTGTGTGCTCACTTCACTCTTCTCCCCCGACAGAGAGAGTATCTCCTTCCATGCGTGGTGGACGGGTGGCAGTGGTAATGTGAAACTGAACTGCCTACCCTCTTCATTGTGCCTTTTCTTATTTCTGTGCCCCACCCAGGTGCTGTAGTCTCTCACCTGGAATCCTTAGCTCTTGTGAAGGTATTTTCCTGTGTAGATGTTCAAACTGATGTGTCGGTAAGGGGAAAAGCAGTAGAATCTCTTATCTTGCCATCTTGCTAACGTCGTTCTCAAAGTTTATTGTCGGCAATAACTACTGTCATTTTAAGCAAGGGCTTTGATGCTAATTTCAAGAAATTGTCAATCAAATATCATATGATATTGCTTATATGCGGAATCTAAAAAAATGATACAAATGAACTTATTTACAAAACAGAAACAGACTCACAGACTTAGAGAACGAACTTATCATTACCAGGGGGAAAGGGCGGGGAGCAGGGAGGGATAGATTGGGAGTTTGGGGTTGACATGTACACACTGCTATATTTAAAACGGATAACCAACAGGGACCTACTGCATAGAACAAGGAACTTGGCTCAATATTCTATAATAACCTCAATGGGAAAAGAACTTGAAAAAGAATGGATACTTGTACGGGTATAACTTTTCTGTACACCTGTAACTAACAAGTAATTGTTACTCAACTATACTTCATTATAAAATAAAATTTTTTTTAAAGTGATGTTAAAAAATAGAAAAGTAAAATGGCATTTCATGAAAAAGCAGCCGGTTCAGCTTGCAACTCAAACTATTCCATGTTTTTCCTAGAGATAGCCTCAGAAATCATTTATACGTATCAATACTTCCCATTTCATTAAACTATGTTAAAAAGATGTGAACTCAAGGGTTGTGATTTTTATAAACCCATACATTTTTACCTTTTTATCAAGAATATTATTTAGATTATTTTTTCTCCCTCTCACTGTGGGTGTTTGGCCATGGAGAATCTACCGACTTGTTCAGTCCAGTTTGGTGCCACTGTCTTGATTCTAAGGAGCCAGCAGATTTACATACGACTGCTTCTGCAACATCTTAGTATTATTATAAAAGTAGATTTAACTCATGGGCCCCTGAGCATGGCTCCCAAAATTCCACAGGATCTGTGAAGGAAGGTGGTGAGCTATCTCTCCCCAGACTGTGTTGTGTTGACCTTAAAAAAGGTAGATTATCTGGGTGTGGCTTGTCTGATCGTGGGAGCCCTTAAAAGCATAGAATTTTCCCTGGCAGAAGAGGCTACTGGAAGTTAAAGAGCTTAGAAGTATTATACAAGAAAGATTTGACCCACTGTTTCCAGCTTGGAAGAAAGAGGTGACCATGTGCCACAGAATACAGGCAGCAACTAGAAGCTGCTAGAACTAATTAGAAGCTGAGAACAATGCCTGCAAGGAAATGAGACTTCAGTCCTAAAACTGTGTGAAACTCAATTCTGACAACCACCTAAACAGGCCGAAAGTGGATTTCCCCCGGAACCTCCAGGAAGGAACCTGCTGACACCTTGCCGGTGGCCTTGTGAGACCTGAAGAGAATCCAGTCACATGTCTGGATGCATGACCCAGGGAAATTGTGAGACAATAAAAGTGCACTGTTTTAAGCCTGTAAGTTTGTGGTATTTGTTCCACATGAATATAAAATTCAGAAACAGAAATTAATACACCATGAAAATCCTCAGGGACTCTAAGGGGACCATAGACTCTATTTTGAGAATTACTGGTTTAAGAAATAGTTTGGTAGACTTCAGTCGGAACCTATGCTGTTGATACATCTTATATATTCATACGTTATATTTTGACACCACAAACATCTTTCACAAGCTGAGTTCAGGTTTTCTTGGATCCACTGAATGAAGTCTTAGCATTCTGAGATCACAAACCTGTCATCCATAGTCAAATTAAGCCCACAGACGTGTTTCGTTTGACCCACATGCATTAGACCACACAGTCCTTTAAATTAGGTGGCAATATTTAAACATCAATGAATATAAAAATCCAGACTTCCGGACTCTTTGCAAATTCACAAGGTGTGGTAAGGCGAGCTCTCATTGCTTCACGGCGGCACCCAGCCGAAGCTCATTTGAAGTTGTCCCTTTACTTCGGGAATGTTCTTTTCAACTAATCCCAGGACCCCCCATTTAATTGGGTGTTCTAAGTTCCCTCATCAAAGTCGCCTTCCTGGTGCCTGAAGCCAGCAGCTCAGCGTAAGCAGTGGGACACAGACTGAGCCGAGTTCCAGCAGATTTCCTCTCAGGCTTCTCTCCCCCTTTTCTTTTTCCTTCTATCTCCCTGGGGCATTGTTTGTTGGCCGTAGACCATGCTCCAGCAGGCTGGACAGCTGCTTCACTTAATGAGGGCTGATTTGCCCAGAGAGGGAAGGAGAAAAAGCAAGAGAAGCAACCCAGATGAGAGAGAAGGTATCTTAACTCTGCTGCAGATTCTCCTGGCATTTTAATGCTGATGAAGCAGGTATGATTTGGGAAAGGATGCCTATAAGATTCGTAATTACAGACTCTGTAATATATTGATATTTTACTCTTTTTGGAAGAGAAAGCCACTTTCAGTGTATAAAACTACTGTGAGACTTGTGGACATTTCCAGGCATTAGGAATGACCGTCCGAGAGCGGGGATCTTAGCTGTCCCTTGATCTCAGTGACCATCCTGTTTACAGGGGGCCTAGAGCTGTCAGCTTTTACCAGCAACATATCCTTGTGATCAGTCAAGATCTAGCTGCTCTTTCCAAGGGAAAATTCATAAAATCATTTTCAGATAAACTCGTCAAACCAGACCTTTTTTTTTTAAAGTGTGTGCTTTAATTAAATAATATCAGGTAAACAGAAAGGTACACAAATCATAATTATACAGTTCAATAATTATCCATAAATGGACACACCCGTGAACCATGATCAACTTCCGTGTAATTTTGACCAGCTTTAAAAACTTTCTTTCTGAAATGTAGTCTTTTGATTTGAGTCCATGGTTATAATTCTATTCCTCATGTTGTAGAAACAGGATTTCCAGTGGATCAGAAAACAATTGTTTTTTTCTCCCCATTGAGCATTCCAACCACTCCGTGGGAAAAGTTTTTCTCCTACACATGAATGAAATTTAGGCTAGGTAAAAAAGTAACTTTCAATTAACTTTTTTAGTGATGAAAAGTTTTCCAATCATTTTCATTCTTCCACAAATGGTCTCAGTTCCATAATTTTCCATATTCAAAGTATCTAATTTTAGGAGGAAAAAGGAAACATTCCAAATTAATTGGAAGTTAAATCTATTGGCTTGGGCTTGCTTGAAGGTAGGAATCTTGCTGTTAAGGAAGGGGTGACATGGCCTTCCTTCCCACCCAATTTATGACTGTTTTCTGATTCTTCTCAGTAAACAGGCAGGGGATATTTTATCTTTGCTGGGACCGTCCTGAGAACTCCAGGGACTTGGTTATTACTCAAAGGTGTCTCTGTCTACATTTGACATACGATCAACTACTCAAATTCTTGTAACATATTAGTGAGTTTTTCAGTTGTCCTCCCCAGGTTATGAAGCTCTCACCTTCAGCGTCCTTCACGCAGACAACTTGTGTCTCTGTGTTCTTCAGCCTTCTGTGGTTCACCCATCACCTAGGATCATCTTTCCATTCCCAGCATTTCACCTGGGCGAGGTCGAAGGTTAATGGAAGGGAAGTTCTCACTCACTTGGCTCACACCTGGTGAACAGGAAGCGCTAACAAATGTGTTGCTTCACTACGGTCAGGAACATTCCATGCACTCATGCGGCTCCATCCTCAGGGCACATGGGTGCCCCTTCACACATCTCAGCTAGAAGCCAGACACCAGCAGACACATCCACCTCTCCACTGGTTTCCCTGACTTCCCTCTTCATACTTTTTGGCAGGACATACTCCTTGCTGAGGGGCCTGGAGAGAAAAAAAGAATATGTGGTTTCACTGGAGCTGAAGAAAATGGCATGGCCAGGGATAAAGTCCACATGGCAGGTCAGTAGATACCTGCTTCTGAGTTGGTCTGATCTGTAAATCAACACTGCCCAAGTATGATTTAAACTGCAGTGCCAACTAACTACATTATTCAATCAATGTCTCTTAGTTCACAATTATGTACCATGAGTGATTTTTTTTTTCAAATGCTGTGTATAAATCCACAGATACTAAGTGCATTTTCGAAAGAAAGTCAATTCAAAAGAATATACAAGAAACACAACAAAAATTTAGGTAATGAAAGGAAGACTTTACAAAAATATTATTTGAGATTTCTTGGCATAAACTGACTGAGGTGCCAGAAATTGAAAAAACTAAGTTTGAATATCATTAGAAAATTATCAGCTTGAATAAAAGGCAGATTACAAACTGGGAAGAATATTTATAACATGACAGGGAAATGATTAATATTTTTATTATTTGAAAACCCCCCAAAAATCAGTAAGACAAAGACAATGGCTCCATTAAAACTGGCAAAAGATATGAACAAGTAATACATAAATTACTATGATGGACATCAAACTTGTTAATTATCTAAGAAATGCAAATATAAACAAAATGGGCAGTCATTTTCTATCTTGACTATCTAGTCATTTTCAAACTGGCAGTGGTAAATGGTAATGCGTAGTGTTGGCAAAGGTTCAAGATAATCTCAGGCAAAGCTGATAGAAAAGAAAGAAGGTCATACATCTGAATTTGGCAAAGTATATGATAACGCTTAAATTATGCATACTCTTTGATCCATCAATCTCTAGACAGAAATTTAAATCAAGGCAAACAAAAGCTGTGTGCCAAGATTAGCTACAAGAATGAACAGCATTTCTTCTAATAGTGACAACTTTGGAAACAAAATTAAATGTAAAACACCAGCTCAGAAGTTGAATAACTTCCAGCTTCCTTATAATGGTGTATCCTTTATCCACTAAACCACTCGTATCAAGTTGAACAAAAAAATAGAATTCTTTCATAATTTATACTCATTTAACATCTGCTTTGTGTCAGGGTCTTTTCTAGGTACCCATGGCAAAGCAATGACTAGACAGGTAAAGTCCTTAATCTCACAGAATTTATCTTCTACTGAGTTCAAGATAATTTCAGGTAATAAATGCTTTGATAAAAGTAAAGCAGGTTAATGCAATAGAGCAAAACAGATTAGGAAGCAGTATATACAACAAGGTCCCATTTTAAGGGATAACTATACACACATAAAAACTTTACGCACATATAATAGATTCTTTACTTTTATTTTTTTGTTTCCTATAATTTAAAAATAAATATATATCCCTTTCTTTATAAGACAAGTTTCTTAATTAAAATTTAATCTGAGCAGGAGAAATATTTTAAATCATTTTCATCTATTCCTTACTTATATCATTTTAATGTTCTATAACTATTATAATTTCATATATCTATTAATTATTATAAATTAAAACTCAGGTTTTATAATAAAAAGTGATCTAAATCATGTTTGGATAAGCTGTGTCTCTGTCCTCTTCTATCCAATTTAGGAAATATTTATTAGGACACTACACACATTTTTATACCCACTCACAAAAATAATTTTGCAGCATTACATAAATGTGATTGTATGCATGTATGTGTGTTCCTTTCTTAGTAAAGTCTATTTTCCTTCTTATTGTTCTTTTCTGTTTATTATGCAGGCATCTTCTATCTTCCTCTTTACTAGCACATGGTGACCATATATTAACAACCAGAATGCATCAGTCTCTCTTTTCCTTTCTCTCAACACCAGGATCATATAATACTGTAAAGATAAGCAAGCACCATGTGGAAGTGTAGGGTGACCCTCAAACACCTGGGGCTGGAGATGCTAGAGGAATTCTTGAGCCTCCCATTCTTTAGGTTGGCAATTCTGAGAGACCTGCTCTATGATTCTCAGTGGTCCCAGCAGAAATATGCTGTTACCGACAGCAGTTATGGCTTCTTCATATCACAGCCGTGCACAGGTGTTCCTCACACTCTCTTTTCTCACTCCTACTTGGGCACCAAATCCCACAAAACTAAGTTCATCCAAGTCCTTGTCCCAGGCTCTGATTACAGTAAGCCGCCTGATGTATATACATGGGGTTGTGCATTTTGTTGTTGTTGTTTGTTTTATAAAAATGAGCTATGGTTAATATAAAGTATTATATATAAAGTTAATATAAACTATTAAAGTATATAAAGTATTTAATCTATATGAGCTACAGAAAATGTTGGCAGCATGATTCTCTCATTTATTATTTTTTATGAAAATTCCTCCTAGAATGTTATTGCATATGCATGTATCTCTCTCATGTTTACCCTTTCCTTCCCTCCTTGCCTCCCTGCTTCAGGATGTGTGTACACATTACAGGATACGTGTGTGTGTGTGTGTGTGTGTGTGTGTGTGTGTGTGTGTGTGTGTGTATAATTTTGTTTGTTTGCTTATCCTTTTCCCATTTCCACTAAAGCTGGAAGGAACCTCTGTATTTCTAGTACTTGATTTCTAGGGGTTAAATTGAAGAGAGAAATTTCTTTGTCCAAAGATATGTAAATATTCTTCTTTAATGTTTTAATAGGTGTTGCCATATTTTCTTAAAAAATAGGTAGTATCAGTTTCCATTTTCATCAGAAATGCTATAAAGTATCCTTTACCACACATACCTTCTGGAAACAGGCTTTGTATCTTACATGATGTTAGTGTACTATAAACTGACATTATTGTTACTTTTATTTACATTGGTCTACTAGTGAATTTGATTTCTTCATATGTTTCATAGTCTTTAAAGTTGCACCTCTGTTAATTATTATATTTAATATTCTTTACATTATTTGTTCCCTCCTGCAAATACTTAGTATCTCATTTTATATTATAATCAGTTATGCATGACCATTTGCATAATACAATTTTTCCACTCACATGTTTGTCTACTGGCATTTTTCGTGGTAACTTTTGCTACACAAAGTTTTGAACTTTTCTATAATCCAGTATGCTATTTTTTATTTAAAAATATATGGATTTTATCTATAGTCTGCTAGGTTTTCTGTTGGCATTAGCACTTGGCCATCTAAAGTTTATTTTAATTCGTTGTCCAAGATATGTGTGAGTGTAGAGTCCCTTATTTTTGTCTTCTAGATAGAGAGTCAACTGTGGCAATACCGTTTATTAAATGACCCATTGATTTTTTTATTGGATTGTGCTAACACCTATTTCTATGTTCTGATACCTACTTTTATTTCAGTGATTTATTTTTCTAATTTCACATTTCAGTGATGATCAGTTAGCTTATGGTGAGCTACAAACATCCCCCAAATGTCAATGTTTTAAACCAAAAAACATATATCTCTTGTTCATTCTGCATGTCCAGTGAAGTTATTCCAAGATCCGTGATGAAGCAGCCCTCACTCACACACACTTCCACTATTTCACAGCAAAGACAAGGGAGATACGACCAAGCATTCACGTGTGTTTCTGCCTAGAAATGACACTAATTTAAACCTAATAATATGCTCATATTCCATTGTCCAAAGCAAGTCACATGGCCAAGTTTCTTCAAGATTGCTGGGAAAAAAGAAGAGAAGAGGATTAGTGGAGTAATTGTGAATAACTATGATGTTTGACCTTATGTAAAAACACAAGAGTGATTTCATTGGTATCTGTGATACTGTGGATTGCTGTCTTTCCTCAGTTAAAAAAATCCTCAGTTCTTATCTCTCCTATTGGACACACCACGTTATCTACCTTAACTCTCCTTTTAGAAAGTAAAATATACTATATTTGATCTTCCCATATTATCGTCCATGTATTTTATTTATTATTTCATATTTCTACCTTTTTGTCTTCTATGCTGCATTATGTATAACTTATTTTGATATATTATCTTATCTACTAATGTCTTCTTCTGCTGTGTCTATTTTTGAAGCATATTCCATGTGTTTTAATTTCATTTTTTAGCATTTTTCATTTGTAGGAGTTCTATTTGGTTCTTTTGCAAGTCTACTAAGTCATTTTTAGTAAGTCCCAGATTTTTACTTTATTTACTAATTTTACTTTATTAATTTGTATTTTATTAGTTAATATAAAGTATTTAATCTATATTTCTTTAACCAGAGTAAAATAGTTGCTATATCATATATGTCAAATAATCCCCATATGTAAAGTGATTTAAGTCTATTTTTTCAAGTTATTTTCTTTCTTATTCTTGATCATAATGTCTTGATTCCTTGTGTGGTTAGGTAATTTTGATTGTTAGCTGCTAATTTTCCTTAAATAATTATTTGTGGGGACTAGATAAGGCATAAGATAAGGTGTCATCATTTGAAAAACATTTGAATTTATCTCTCCTTGGTGCCTATGAACATTTAAATTGTGACCACTTTAAATTAAATTTATGGCTACAGGTGTTTTGTACCAGCCATGCTATGTATATAGGTGTACAAGATGTACAAGGGCAGGATTTTGGTTGAAAATTCTTGCTCTGCCCTGCATAAGACTACTTTCCTAGTAGTCATCTGGGAGAGGAAGTAGAGTGGAGGAGCAAGGATAAAGTGGGACTTACCTTTGTTAGGGGGACCTACCTATTTAAGTCCCCATCTTTACTAAGGTATCTCCTATTGGTATCCCCTTTTTGGTGGGCTCTTGTCTTTCTCTTCTGTCCCCCAGGCCTAGCAAAACCAATCAAAACTGAAGGTTGCATGCAATGCTCATAGCAGCACTCTTTATAATTGCCAAATATGGAAGCAATCTAAGTGGTCATCAACAGATGAATGGATAAAGAAGATGTGGTATATATATATATGCAATGGAATACTACTCAGCCATAAAAAAGGATGGAATTTTGCCATTTGCAGCAACATGGATGCACTTGGAGGGCATTACGCTTAGTGAAATAAGTCAGACAGAGAAAGACAAATACTGTATGATATCACTTATATCTGGGATCTGAAAAATACAACAAATTAGAGAATATAACAAAAAAGAAGCTGACTCACAGATATAGAGAACAAATTAGTGGTTACCAGTGGGGAGACGAAGGAGGAAGGGGCAATATAGGGGGAGGGGAGTAAGAGGTACAAATTATTAGGTATAAAATAAGCTACAAGGATATATTGTACAGCATGGGGACTATAGCCAGTATTTTATAATAACTATAAATGGAATATAACCTTTAAAAAGTGTGAATCACTATATTGTACACCTGTAACTTATATAATATTGTACAGCAACTATACTTCAAAAAAATAAAAAAACCTGAAGGCTGAGGCCTTCTGGTAATGGTAAGTGGTCTCAGAGACTTGTGGCACCATGTCAATGTTTCAGTCTGTAATTAGAGTTTCAGAAAGAGAGACAGGGGAAGAAGATGTGTTTGAAGAAACAATGGTTAAAAATTTCCCACATTTACTGAAAACATTAACATACAGACCTGTGAAACTCAAAAAAACTCCAAGCAGAATAAGTAAAAAGAAAACTTTACCTGGACACATCATAACTGAAATATTGCAAGTTAAAAATCAAGAGAAACTGTGAAAACCAGAGAAAAAGAGAAAAGCATTACATAAAGAGAAGCAAAAATAGAATCCGTCCGGAGTTCTCATTAGAAAAAAATGGAAGCCAGAAAATATTGGAACAAAGTGTTCAAACTGTTGAAAGAAGAAAACAAGAACAAAAGTCTCAACTAAGAATTCTACCTGCAACTCAAGTATCATGAAAAAAAAATGAGGGGGAAAATATATTTTTGGTATCAGATAAACAAAAATGTAGAGTATTTGTCACCAGCAGACTTGCATTATACGAAATGCTAAAAATGTCCTTCAGACTTGAAGGGAAATGACCCAAGATGCCAAATCTGATCTACAAGAAGGATGAAAAGTAATGGGAATGGTGAATACATGAGCAAACATGAAAGAATATCACATACACACACATGCACAGGGTACCACGCACACGTGCACGTACACAAACTCACGTACACACACTCAGGCACATCTACACGCACTGTGAGTGTTAATCACAGCAGTGGCTCTGCATTTGGCCTGACCTGATTTATTGAAATAAGTGATTATCTGCACAGCACTGACCTCTAGTGAAGCATTCAATGTACTGATTAATTGAGTGTTGCTTTGTGGGTACAATGAGTTCTTTGGGATAGTTTGTGAAGTGGAATTCATGATTTACACTGATCCAGGTCAGATGCCCAGAGAGCTCGGCTGTGGGGTCTGGTTATAGAGGAAAACTCTGTCCGTGTGATGAGCAGGGTATCAGATGCCCAGGTTGCGGATCTGTTTTGAGGTATTCCATGCACTTGTTAGTGATTCTGGATTTGAAAAAAAACACATCTCTTTGTGAGGTCCTGAAGAAAGAGGACTAGTGGGGCTTACACTGGTCTCTGTAGGCAGTGAGGCAACCTGTAAATATCCTTACTTTAGTGCAATTGCTATATTGTATCCTTTTCCTGAAGTGAACTTGATTCCTAGACTTTGTCATCTGGGGTCCCCTGAGTCTTCTTCAGCAAACAAAATCGAACACCATCTAACTGAAGCCATTAGTGTTTTATCTATCTCATTAGAAGATATATAAAGCAAAAATGGTAACACTTTTTTGTTCAGTTTATAATGTATACAGGTATAGCAAATATGACAATAAGCACTTAAGGCTGGAGTGTTAAATAAAAATACACTGGACAGAAGTTTCCTTAAGTAATTAAATAATAATTCTAGGTCTACTGTGATAAATTAAAGATGTATATTGTAATCCCTAGAGAAACTACTAAAGTTAATTCAAAAATAATTCAAGAAATATAGCTAAAAAGTCAGTAGAGGGAATAAAACTGAATCATAAAAACATTTATTTGACAAAAAAGAATGAAGGAAAGGAGGGAAATAATGAAACAAAAGAGGAAAATAGTCAACAATTAGTAAAATGGCATACTTAAATGCAACCATATTAATAACAGTGTTAAATATAAATAGACTGAATAATCCAATCAAGACAGAGATTATCAGGCTGTCTGGAAAAAAAAGCTAATTCTATTCTACAAGAGAAACACTTAAAACACACAAACATAAATAGTTTTAAAATATAACATTAGAAAAATATACCCAGAAAACAAATGATGTGAGAAAGGAGGAGAGACTACAATAATAAAAGGCAAAATAAACTTCAAGACAGGAGTATTACTAGAAGAAAAAAGAGGAGAAAAAGAGAGCTCAAAATGATAAATAATGATCAATAGGCATAAGTATAATTATTATAGCAAAAACTGACAGAATTAAGGGAGATATAGACAAATCCACAGGCATAGTTGGAAATATTAACAAATATTGTTGGAGATATTAATGCACCTTTGTCTGTAACTTATTGGATAATTAAAGAGAAATAGGGACTTCCTTGGTGGTCCAGTGGTTAAGACTTCACCTTCCAAATCACGGGGCACGGGTTCAATCCCTGGTTGGGGAGCTAAGATCCCACATGCCTCATGGCCAAAAAACCAAAACATAAAAAAAAAAAAAAAAAGAAGCAATATTGTAACAGATTCAATAAAGACTTTAAAAATGGTCCACATCCAAAAAATCTTTAAAAAAAAAAAAAGAAAGAGAAATAATTCGGAATATAGTAGATCTGAAGGGCCACCTTATCCGAATTGACATTTCTGTAACTGCTCAGTCAACAACAGCAAAATGCATTATTTTGTGTGTCACAGTTAAACCTTATCAGTGTATGGAAATGTTACTGCCATTCCTCTTGACGTTTCCTCTTCTGGGTTCACAAACCATTGTTATTTTTGCTCCGTTGTTTTGTTTTTATTTTTGTTTTTGCTTTTTTTGGCTAGCATCTTCTTTCAAGCAGTTTTCTGTGAGCAATATACTCTAAAGTTTTGCATACCCTTAAGTTAGTTTTTGTCTTTCTATTCTGACAATTGCACATGTGATCATTTGTGCATGTCTGTTTTTTTCTCTTTGCTTCCAGTGTTGCAAAGGAAAAGTTTGAATTTTTTTTTAATCCCGTAGGAAACTAGACTTTCAGTTAAAACCTTTTAAGATTTTCCCTGTATCCTCAAAATTAAAGAATTTTACCCCTCCTTGGTTTGATCTGCAGCTCCCTTTTTCAATCTTCTCTGGAAGATTCGGTGTTCCATTCCAACCTGCAGGCTCAGCCCATCCTTTCTATAACACCTTCCCTTCTCATCATCGTTTGTCTAATTAACTATTATTGAGAATCAATTAATTATTACTGAGAATACTTTGTCTATAGTCTCCCTCTGAAGTTCCTATTATGAACATTTTATGCATCCTAATCTACCCTCCACTGTTCTTATATTTCCTTCAGGATGTCCATTCTCTTCCATTTTTGCACTATGTTTTGAAAGTTCCTGTACTTGCTTTTGTGGACCATGATCTCAATAGCGACTATGTTTTTCTTCAGTGCACCTAATGCATTTTATAGTAGAAAAGCTTGTGCCTTCTATATTACTCCAGAAAGACTTGCGTGTTTGTGAGGGGTACATGTACATTTCAAACCCCTAACATTCTCTCTCTCTCGCAATTTTGTGAGTCTCATCTGTGTCCTCTGCCAGGCCAGTATCCTGTTTTCTGCCAGGTCTCCCTCGCTCTAGATATTTGGCCACTCAGCCTACCCTAGATGGTTATGTGGGTTATTTGTTTTGCAGGGAGCTGGAAGGTTACGCCGCCTCTCCCATCCTCTTCGTAACTATGGCAGGGAGCTGAGAGAAGGCCAGTTGAATGCTGAGGATTCAGAGAAGCTGTTTTGTTCTCTGGCCCCAGTCTCTAGGGAACAGAAGACTCAACCCCTTTTGTGAGCTCTCTCTTGGCTTTTGAAGAGTCAATGTAACATTAATCAGTGCATGATGGAGGGGTGACTTTGACCATATCTTTAGGTTGTTTCTGAGCCCTTTCCTGGCCAATGTTTTGTTTTTGTTTTTTTCCTCTGGTTTATCCAAGGGGATGAAAGCCTGGAGCACATACTTGTTCTCTCCGCAAGGACCCCCTGAATTAACCCCTGCTCACTTCCATCCAGTTGCAAGGCAGCTCTCTGTTCAGGAAGGACCTTCTCCAGACTCATGTTCCCACAGAGCCATTCCTCTAAGTGACATGCTCCAAAGCCATGTGATTCACACGTCTTTCCATTCACACGTCTTTTGGACACTATGTCATCTTGAAATTGAGGTTACAATAGATTTATGAAACATTCAGAACCATGAGAGGTGACCCCCCCAGCACAAAGCCTATAGGTGATCCTTTAGAATCTTGTGACTCCTCAAAGTACACATGAAAAAGATAAACCTTTTGTTTTTCTTGATCAGAAGTGAGAAGATAATGAGAGAGAAATGGAAGGGCTTTTTAGAGTCAACAAAACACAGCTTCACATTATGGCAAAACCATGGAACATGGGGAAATTGCAGCACTCATTACATGAGCTGGGCAGGTAACTGCACTCAGAAATGTAGTTGCAGTTTTTTTGAGAAAAAGTTCCAGGACAACTTTGAAATGTACTGGTTACAGAGCCACAGCCATTAAATTGTGAGTTTAATAAGAACCATAAATAACAAAGATATTGAAAGAAAAATTAATATATATGTTTGGTTTTAGAAATGATGGAATATATTTAAATAATAAATAAAATCAGCTAGCATTTTCTACAAGCTTTGCCAGTTAATTATACAATTCTATTGAACTAAAGAAAAATATGTATTTTCCATGTAAGATATTGAAATGACCTCAGACAATTTACCTATTGTAATAAATATTCTAATCAGGTTCTTCATCTGGAATATAACAGAATGTAATTCATTAACAAGAAATTACTTTCTCTTTATTCAAATTTTTATTTGTATCACTGACTATTGATGTCTTTCTATAGAAACACCTTGCCTAAAGATTCATAGGACACACACACACACACACACACACACACACAAAGCTTACATTGTTGCTGCTCTTCCTGTAGAAAAATTTCTAGGGAAGTGCCAAGCTGACATGAATGTAGAAAGAATTATAGCAGGTGTAATACAAGGCCATTTAAATAAATGGTATTGATCGCCACCTATTGTAAGGTGAAAAGCCCAAGAATCGTTGACATTCTGGCTATTGGCTTTTTTTCTCTCAAAATCTGTTCTAGAAGATAGCAATTTGTTGTGACAACCTGGTCTATTCATCAGGACTGGGAAGAATCAGGCATTTGTCAGTAGGCATTCTGAGCGGCATACTGTGAGAAACAGCCTGCAAAATCCACTACTTGATGCGCCACGTACACTGCAGCATTTATACCTTTGTATAGAAAACGCAAAATGCAAGAAGAGCCTGTGCTTTCTCCTGAATGCATGTATATCCATTTTCTTCAATACATTAAATGCTGTGTTGTACTTTAGGAAGCATGAAATGTAAATGGCAGTAGAATGCATGTGCATAAATCCAAACAATTTTACCTTAATTATAACGAGTTGCTGAATTTTATCTAGATACAAGTTCGATGAGTCCATATAGTCTACGTTATTCTGAAATAAACAATCTCAGTGAATTAACCACAGAAAGAGAGTTTTCTCTCCCAGAGATAGTCTGCTCTAGGTCTGTGTAAATCTCCAAGGCAGTTGACACCATGTGTTAGCTTGATATTCGAGGCTGCTACAATTAGGACTTACTGATAGGCTCCCCCATGGCAGTAAGCGCTTCTACGATCACTGCCCCATGGGAAGACCCACCTGGAGAGGGCACAGCGGTTAGTAGAAATATGCAGCTGGGAGGGACGCAGGACACTTCTCATCTACCAGGGCCAGTCAGGTGCACCTAAGCATCCATCTACCCAGGTGATGAGGCTACTTGATGTGGGTAATCAGTAGTTGCCTACTTTCTTTGCTACTCATCTGAGTTGCTCCATCTCTCAAGTTCACCAACAGCCATGCCCCATGGCCTTCAACACCATAACAAATAATGTTAGCTTTTATTCTGGTTTTACTAAGAACTTGGCACTGTGTTGACCACTCTGGGTACATTATCTTCCTTAGCCCTTAATAAATCCAAGAGCCAGTGTACTGCCCTGAGACAACCCCCATTATACAGAGAGAAGCTTTCAGGTCACAGAATGCAGGCAGTCAGGAGTCAAACCCACTTCTTTTTCTGATCCTGAGGTTTATTTCCACGCTACTGTCTCACATTGGGACTTGCTTGCATTTGCCAATTCCTGTCTCAGTTTTTTAATTTCAAAAGCTACCATAATAAAGTGCTTACGAAATGATATTTTAAAATGAAGAGTGGGGAAGGAAGGGTTAGAAGCTGGTCTGAAACCCATCCTTTCTGTCAGGGAACAAACAGGGTGAGAAGGCAAAAGAAAGTGACTAGGAGATCTCTTTTTAAACATGCTAATCTGAATTCCTGATAGTACATACTAGCGACAGAAAAGGAAGAGTCCTCATCTATAGAATGCTTTTGGCAGGTTATATCAAGCCTACCTATATTGGTTTCCTATAGTAAACCAATGTTATGGATTATGGATGGAATTTATGAATTTATGAGGCATGGCCCACCTAAAATATCAATGACAGTATGTATTTATGAGGGCAGAAAATGGAGATGCTTTATGCCCAAAAGAGCACCTTTGTATAGGTGACATCCCATCTAACATCATTTAGAGATCTCATGTGTTCAGTGTTGGTCAGGAACGTCCTGATGCAGCAAGGCCTGACCTGGGAGCTGCTGAGAGGCTGTGCTTCAGGGTATCTCAAGGCTGTTTCCATCCTTTGATTTATAGGGACGTCTGCACCGCTTAAGATTTCCAGTTCTTGTGTGTCTCATTTGGCCACCTGACATGTTCCGTTATCCGAATGTCTAACCAATTTTATAACCTGATATATATTATTAATGCTTAGGAAATGGGAGTGATTTCCCTGCTTGGGAACTATCTAAAGGTGAAAACCAAGCCTTTTTGGATTCCTGAACAGGGCAGCCCAGGAATCTGCGGGATGCCACCAGCCAGGACTCAGCTGCCCTATGAGGGACATAAAGCTTAAGGAAAGCTAAACATTGAATATCTGGAGTCAGAAGGTTTGCTTATGTTCTAGGTCAAGGCAATACATTTTTTAAAATATCACTTTTATTTCTGGTAGTTGGGAATAATAACACCTGCCTCACAGCGTTCAGATCTTTGAAACCTCTAAATGGTCCTGGGCTTGGGCTGTCTTCGGGTTCCCTTCCGTTCTCAGGCATGTTCAGGATATTGATTCCATTCGTGTGATGGACACAGTTGGTCAAAGGAGTTCCAAAGAACAGGCCAAGCACTAGTCCCACACCCATTGCCGGAGAGCCTTGTTCCTCAGCCATGATGTGGGTGTGAGGTGGCCAGCCCCCCCCCACCCGGACTCCCACACGCTCCTCATTGGCTGAGCCCACCTGTGGCCTCAGGCCCACCCACCTGGCCATTCACAGCCCCGGAGCACGCTGGGTGGCGCGCTGGGCTCATTACCAGCTCGCAGCACTCTCTCTCCCCCGTCTCCTCCTCTTCAATTTTTCTGCCTTCTCCATCCCTTGTAAAGCCCTGACACGCAAAAGATACAAGGAGAGTACTACGATTGTTAGCAACATGTTCAACACATTAAAATGTTCCTTTAGGGACTTCCCTGGAGGTCCAGTGCTTATGACTTCGCCTCCCAATGCAAGGGGTGCCGGTTCAGCCCCTGGTCAGGGAGCTAAGATCCCACGTGCCTCGTGGCCAAAAGTCCCGAAACAGAAAACTGGAACGATACTGTAACAAATTCAATAAAGACTTTAAAAAATAAAATGGTCCACATCAAAAAAAATCTTAAAGAAAAAAGTCCATTAATCATTCTGTGGATGAAGACAAGCCATTCTTAATTCTTAAAAACAAGATGCCTGTTTCCTCGCCCTGTAAGGAAGGGCACGGCTTCTCCTCCGCCTTCTCCCCCATCCCACAGACTGTGTGCTAGCAAAAAATAATAAATCCGCATTTAGTTCTCGACCTCTCTTACCATTAGATAACTCTTTGAGAGGATGCCATTCTTCATTTACCCAAACAACAATACTCATATTTTTCGAAATGATTTTAAACAACTAGCAGGCAGAAACAACATTTTGCACGACTTAATTTTCTACCAATAGCTGTATGCAGGCCTTGAACATAGGAAATAATCTTCATGGAGTCCCACTAGGTACAGAGAAAACTTCTAGTTGAATAACATATGCATCACACTTTATAGCAAATAGTTTTCTGTGTAGCCAAGACCTGGAAGGTATCGAAAGTTATGCCAGAAAGTAATTTTTCCATGGTCAAATAGTTTGGAGAGGCTAAATATTTATAAAGTTACAGTTTCCTTTTAGTTGTAATACTAACAGGGCATTAAAGTGTTAAGGTTGCATGAAACAAACCTTTTCAGTTTTAACCTACATTGTTCTACATATTTGAATCTTGACCACTTGTTTGTTTTTTTTTTTTTTTAATCAGGGACGAGTGAATGCTTTCCTTACAGGACTGGAAAATAAATGTTTTAGGTTTTGCTGCGGAAAAAAAAAAATTGAGACTATGGTGTAGGTGCTTATTTAACATTTAAAATATAACCATTTGAAAATGTAAAAGGCGTATTTCACTCTTGAGTCCTAAAAAAAAGAGGTCAGCTAAACTGGGCACACAGGCCATAGTTCTCCAGCCTCTAATGTGGAGACTGTGTGCTGATACAGTGTAGCAGTTTTGGGACATGCACACCAAGAGACTTGCAAAGAGTACCTTCAGTCATGAAACTTTAGGATTTAGTTCAAATATTGCTCAAGTGTTAGGAAAATGCTTGCACACGTAATTGATTCTAATTTTTATGATTGTTCATTCCACCTATACTCAGAAGAAATGACATGAACATTTCTCTACTTTCTTAAAATTACCTAGTGTTTTTCAAATTATAAAAGGATTACAAACAAAAGAATAAAAAAGGAAACAAATTCACAACTCAGAGATAAATATCCTTAACAATGTGTTATATTTCTTTAGAAGCTTTCTAGTTCGTATCTTAAATGCTAATATAGATTCTTTTGACAGTGAGGGTACCTGAGGGTTTCGATGTTTGTAATAACTGGGAGAATGGTCTAAGTACAGCTTAGAAGGTACTGCAATTTAGATCCAGTAAGGTGGGCCTACCCTGTAATGTACCAGTGATTTTCTTCGCATTTTAATTGATTTTTTCACAAGTTTTAATTTTTTTTTCTCTAAATTTCTGTTAATCAAATAAGATGTGGGTCAGACAAACTAGTGAGCAGACACCAGTGTGCAGGGTGAAATCTCTTTTTATGAAGCATAACAGTATTGGTTAAATTAAATACTCCCAGTGTGAGATGTCATAGCTTGTGCTCTGTGTGAACTGAAATATACTCTCAACAGGAAGAATTCCCAGCAAAGCGGCTGGTCACCCAGTTACGATCATGCTTAGACTGTAAGGGAGAAGCCTTGTCTAGTTTCTTTTTCGTGAGCTAAAACCGAATTAAACAAACAATAGAGTTCACTGTCATGGTTACCTGTTGCTAAGATCTTTGTTTCAATGCATTTTGCATTTTGTTAAATGCATTTTGCTTCATCAGAGCCAACTATTTCACGGTGAGATTCTGCACACTCACAGAAGTGCCTTCTGAAGGTTTTTACTAATATGTTATGAAAATTGCTAATATATATTGGGTTTCTCAGATTCATCATCTATTTGCATAGTCACTTCCGTGCCTGTTGATTACAGTAAAGACTGCACTTCTTGGCTGCTTGACAGGACAGGGTCAGCTGGTGATTTTTATACCCGTTGGTCTAAACATGGACTATTTAAAAGCTCTCTACATAAATTTCCCTGAGCATTCACAAATGAGGGAATAGTGCCAAAGGGAAGAGAGACCAAATACTGCCAAGAAGCTAAAACAGACGAGGCTGCCAACAATATATTAAGCACAAATAACAAAGAAATATGGTGTGCCTTGCTCTGTCCTGCCAGCGTCAAGCCAGCTCCCAAATTTCTGTCAAATTCTAATGTTGGCAAAGAGGAAGAGACACATAGAACAGATTGAAAAGACCCTATTCACCAGTCCACATTTCAGTAAAACAAAGTGAAAGTTAAGTAGGTCTGACAGAAAATAGTTTAGAAGAAGAGTTCCAGTTAAAAACAAGGAATGGGAGAGAGAAAAAAAACAAGAGAAGAAGAACATTCAGAGAAGTACAGAGGCATCTGGTGTGTGATTCTTGGGTTTTCTGTTACCACATTTCCTAGCACTGACAGTTTACATTCAGCGTCTAAGTAAGAGAGGATGTTGTACAAGGAAAGTTTAGTTCTTTAGCTCTAAGAAGCATAGGGCTGTCTCCATCAAATGGAATCAGCCTCAGAGGTGATTGGATGGGGAAGAGTAATGCGGGGCCATTGGCTGCTGCAGACGCTGTTGCTTCCCGCAGCGAGAGGGTGCATTACCAGTTCAATCAGACACGGCTTGAGGGCTCTCTGGTGTATGGATCTTAACAAAATAACATGTCCAGGCTCTAGTTCATTTTCAGCTTTCATTCAGCGTCCACATTAAAGGAAAATGACACCGCGTTTCTGTCAAAGCAGTGACTGAGGAACTGGAAAGAAAAGTGGCCTTATGTACTTTTAAAAGCTGGGCTAATGGCTTAAGAATGTAGCAGTTTGAAATTTCTCCATATTTCCTTTGAATACTGACAATTGTACTGACACATTAACTTCTGTTTGATGGCTAGTCACGAGGATACAGGTTTGCCGAAATGGTACTGGTGGTACTAGATGCATCTCATGCACGTTCTATGGTGAGATTCTTAGGACCCAGGTCCTGGTTTCTGCATCCAGACTCAATATAGCCAATATTGTGATAATTTGACCAAGACTGGCTAAGAAGACGGAGCACTGCACAGAAAAAAAATTTATAGGTTTAGACTGAAGTTGGTTAAGATTTCATGTACCATCCACTATTTTACCTGTGTAATTTATAACTTCATTTAAGTTGTTTTCCTTCCAATGTCCTTGACTGTTACGGATGGGAAGTTTGTGTTCCCCCAAATTCATATGTTAAAATATAACCCCCAATGTGATGATACTTGGAGGTGGGGCCTGTGGGAGGTGCTTAGGTCATGCAGGTGGAGCCCTCATGAATGGGATTAGTGCCCTTATAAAGAGACCCTGCACAGCTTCCTCACCCCTTCAGCCTTGTGAAGCCATGGAGAGAAAATGGCCACCTATGAACCAGAAAGCAGGCCCTCACCAGACAACAGATCTGCAGGTGCCCTGGCCTTAGACTTCCAGCCCCCAGAACTTTGAAAAATAAATTTCTGTGGCTTGTAAGATACCCAGTCTATGGTGTTTGGTTAGAGCAGCCCAAATGGAGTAAGACATTGATTTAATATTTTTGAGCTTTTCTGTTGCTGTCCTTATGTTAAAGTTCTTGAATGTTTTATGAAAATAGACATTTGAGAACATGGAAAAAACACAAAGACCCTGAGTAAAACACTGAGGACATGTGAGATAATGCCAGCCAGTGACTGACAGACAGGAGACACCTGCTAGGTACCACTAAACTACCTCACTGAGAAAGTCAGGGCCACTCCATGTGAACACCTTCAACTTCTCAGGGCCCGAGAAACATAACTTAAGCCACATCCACACACGGCTACCCTTTTTCCATGCCTGTGGTCTAGAATCACCTACCCTCTTCCGATGTCTCCTTGGTCCTCTATCACCTACTTTTCTTTGGGATGCTGCTCCAAGAAGCACGACCTCTCATGACGTGTCTTTAGCTTCTTCCCATCACTGAACCATCCCATGTGGCTTAAGAACGTCTTTATTACCAATTCCAAGCATTCTCTTTAGTCTCCACTTCATCTGCTCTCTCTTTCGCATATGCCACAGCTGACCATTCCTCTTTACAGCCATCTTGCCCACTGTGTTCCTTAGATTTTCTTCTACTCTGGCCAGTTTCCCTCCATCTGCCTCTTTTCCTCCTTGTCTTTTTCCTTTACTTCCTTCATCCTCATGAAGAAATGTTGTCTGCAGTCCTTTTCTTTCCATTCTATTCAGTACCGATGCTGCTGCTCCTGTATCTACCAAGCGTAACGTTATAGACAGTCTTCAAGCTATGAAGGGTGAGACCAAAAATGATCATAATTAGACTGTTGTGATCCAATTTTCCTGCCCATGAGAATTGTGTAATAGAACTTTGTTCATTAGTTATATTGCTAAGGACATGGTGACAATGAAACATGCAACAGGACTGATACAATTGTCATATACAAAGATGGTTTACAGCTTAAAATACTATCTCTATGTTATATTATACAAGTATGAGTTATGGCAATATTATAACAAGTTTCAGTGTTGAAAATATATATACACAGCATATTAAAATGTTGTAAATCAGGCAATAACATAACTATGATAAATATTAACCAAAATATGTAGCATAGAATTGTTCTTAATTCTCAAAATTTAGATGATGTTTTAGGAAGATTGTAGTTAAATAACATCTTAAATATAGGCAACATAGCTTCAAATTCTGCTCACTTTTTATTTTGAAAATGTAACAAGTGGTCACACAATATTATTTATTGGACAATATATATGATAAATTATTGGTAGTATTCATTTATAAAGGTTGCTTGCAAGTTAATTAATAAATAAAACCATAAGAAAACTTGAACAGGTAGTTCATAGAAAAAGAAACATAGATAGTCAATGAATGTAGAAAGAATCTCCATCACAGGGATAATTGAGGATATGTCATCTAAAAACAATAAGATTATTAGTATGTGAGCATGGAAAGATGCTTGAAAACAGTGATGTGTAAAGCAGCATATATAGTGTGGTGATGCACCAAAGAAATCTGGCCCTGCAATTATTCTTTTAAATATATTTCCTCAGGAAAATATAAACGTGTGCAAAGATGCCTATACTAGGGATGCTTACTGCAGCATTATTTGAAATGAAAACAATGTTGGCATTCAATCATGATATTTTTTGAAACATTAAGCAGCTACTGAAAATGTTGTAGAAGAATATGGTACGGAAACATGTTAATAATGAACACCTATGCGAAAAAAATGTTTCCAAGCTGTCTGCAATGGGCTTTTATTATTTATAAATTTAGAAGGTTATTTAATATTCCATCGATTTTAGAACTCTATCAAAATCTAGCATGTCCTCAACATATCATTTTCACTAATGAACTAGGTATCGCATACAAAGTGCCTTCCTATAAGAATTTAGGCAATGAAATGTAGCTCATATGAATAGTAATAATAGTAATATTCAAAATAATGTTTTGATCAACATATTTTTCTTATAAATTAATTTTGTGCAAGTGTTTGGAAAAAGAATGAGATTATCTTCACAGAGGAGTCTTGGATACTATTAAACACTATTTAATGTTGGCTATTTTTCTCAGTCAGTTACAAAGTTTTCTTAATCCAAGTAGCTATTTGAAATTTTACCTACTTTTAATGCTCTCAGCTTTTATTTGATTGGCAATTATTGGGATACTCTCCAATTCACTGAAAAAAATCCCACAACAATGATCATTTCATTCATGTAAACTTACTTGATGCTTTCTTTAGGTTGCATAGAATTACTGTGACAGGAAGAAGCATTGTCCTAATGGAGCATGTGTGTTATGTTTTATATATTTGAATATTAATGGAATGGGCAGATATAATTAACAAGTCTGACATATAAATACTAATAACCATTTTTGTAAATAAAATGTTAATTAAAGTTTGGATAGGTAAAATTAGACGTGATACATATGTAAGAGATGAGATGTATAAAAAGATTAATAGATATAAATATGTTTAAATATGAATATAATAATAATAAATAATGAATTAATAGTAATATCTTTAAAAGTAATAGTTCCATCATGTCAAAATGTGAAATAGGTAAATATAAGAACAATTCTGTTAAATCCAATTTGATATAACACATCAGGTGATTAGAAAGTGCTAATATAAATTAAAGTTTATAATAGGATCAGGACCAAGATGCACATGTATCTTTACCATGATTGACTGTAGATTTATACACCTGTTATGTTTCAGGCTCTCTCTTCACACACATACACACACACACACACACACACACACACACAAGCATGCTTCTTGTGAAAACTCTATTGTTTGTCTGGTAAACTGAGGCTTAGATTAAGGGACTGAACCAAAATCATACAGCAAGTGAAACAGTTGCTACAGAAACCTATTAATTACATAGCACATTTATCTGTTATTTTGGAATTGTGCTGAGAATACAGAAGGCACTCAAGAAATATTTGTTGAAAGTATAAAAACAAGATCGCTAATTTTAATTTGCCCTTATTTGCCTTATTGGGGTTGTTGGAAAACTATGTGTTTGCTTAAGATACTAGGGAGCCCTAAGTACTAGTGAATAAAACTCTTTAAGGCTGAATGCTATATACTTCATTTCTCATCTTCCCATCTGGCCCTGGGGAACTAAAACATTAATTATAAATATCCCTGATTTATGTATTTTTGGTTCCCAAAGATAGAATAATGACTCTTCCTTGTGAATCATGATTTGGGTTATAAATACAGTTCTCATACCTCCCTCCAAATTTACCAAAAAAAAATCACTGAGAGATGGCAATTTCTTCCATAAATAATTTTGAATATTTAAGCGAAAATAAGCCCAAGATTGTATAAATATTATCAGTAGTTGAATTACATGAAAAGCATTTGACAAACCATTGACACTTTCATTCTTAATTTTGAGAAAAAAAAAATCTTAACATTTGAAAAATAAAGAACCCAAGGAATATCAACAAGGCTCGATTTAGATTTTCTAAAGTTATAACATTTGCTCAGATTGACTGAAAGATAATTTGGGGAATGTAAAATGAGGATAGATATCCAGAAAGTATAGCATGCAGAATATTAAAAATGTTCTTTTTCTTGCTTGACCCAAGATCTAAAGTGTTGGCAATTGACATTGTGATTTAGAAAGAACTCTGGTTCTGAGAACTGTCACTTCACAAATATATCACCAAGAGTATGCAACGCACACAGGATTTGTTGTTTTCAAGTATCCATATAGAATAGTGAATAGAAAGATACCAGTCTACAATAGTTTAAGTTGATTGGTTTTGCTGGCAGCTGTCAGAGAACATCATTGCTCTTTATAAGGTTGGCTTAATTGGTTTTCTCCTGGAATACATAGGCAATATTCTCTTAATCTGCTCCACACAGGGTAGTTAAAATCAAAACCTCTAAATTATTACCTAATTGTTAGTATTTTTTAAATAATGCTTATATTCTAGGATTGGTTTATGATAAAACACTCGTTTGTCCTTTGCATGGAGATTAATGGAGGCCCGAAAAGGTCATTTTTACTATTTTCAAGCATTAACCACTTGTTGAAGTGAGAGTTCACTGATTTGCAAAATCAAATACTGTAATAGGAAATAGCGTTTAATGAGAATATTCTTCTCTTTGGAGAATCCTTTTGTTGTCATGTTATATATAGCAGAAAGGTCATATGTTGGATTTCAGTAAGTATTACAAATCTCAGTGATTTGTAAAGGGGATATCCCCAAAATACAATCAGTCAGACCTCAGTGAGATTTATTTTAGTTGCTTTGAGAAAACAGTGATCAAAATCTCTGTTTAATATAGCTTTAATATTTTGGTTCTGTAACTAGAAAATTAATAAACAATGTTTGCCAAAGGACTTTGAGCTGTGATTTCTGTGATTATGGTTTAAATAGTAAGAAAAATTTAGGTGAGAGAAGAACAAGTTAATATATTTTAAAATTGTGTTTGGAAAGCAGCAATCCCTAAAATAGCCTCTCCTCAGTTCTCATGAAAATGTGGATGAAGATACAAAACAAAATGGGAACTCGGAACACTGAAAACATAGACCAACCATAACCTGTAATCAGAATCTAAGGGGAACTTCCTGTAACCTGAATAAAGCTAGGCTATCTTGTAACCTGCCGCAAAACAGCAGCATATTCAAAACAAAATCAGTAGACACACAATAGTTGCATACACAGTAAAAGAATTAAACAGCAACTTAACCATTTATTGCTGCTCTACAAAGAATGGACAAAACAAAATTGTCATTCATGACTTACAACAAAATGACCTAAAAATCATCCTTCTTCAACTGAATCTCTCTGAATCCTGACAAAAGCTGTTCAAGACTTTCATCCTCAGAAAAAGCTGCAGTCCACTCGGCCCAAGCAAACCCATACTCTCATTTTTGCCTTTCAGACATGGTCTCTGTGACTGCCATTAGATTGAAGGCTGATTCGGGGCCTTTAAAATGTAAACCAATCTAGCCTTTCTTGGTTATTTAAAATTTGTTCCTTACCCTATAACCCACGTTCAAACAAGGATTATGGATTAAACAAATAAACATAATCATAGTTTCTAAGAAGGCAGGGAGAGAGATATTTCTATCCTTATACAATTCCATTGGACATTACTGGGTTGAAAAATTTCAGTGACTTACCCATGCGTAACCTTATGAAACAGATAAACCACACTCAACTTCAAGAAGAAAATATAAGTGAACTAAATATTGTATGATTTAGAAAGTAAACCACTGAAACTTTTTAATCCTTTTAAAATTTATTCATGGGAAATAATGAAGCATGTCTTACAATATACTACTCATATCATAATAAATAATCTGCATTTGCCAAATGTTGTATTACAGGCTTAAAATATTAATTTTATGTGCCCTCATTACAGGTTGTTCTATTTACAGGTCATTCAGTGTAGCAATGTCCTTTTAATCACACATGAGCAGAACACTAACATTTGTTTTTCTTGAGCATGATCATTTTTGGAGACCTTTATAATTTAGGTCTTCATTGATAATCTAATTGTGTATTTAGATAATTTTCTAAAAAGACATGTGCTTTTACCATTCCCTCAGTAAGGGCTTACTCATTTATTAGATTTCTCTTATGCAGTATGTAGTATTATGTAGATGGATCCTAAATTAAAATGTTATGATGTACAAGTATTCTTCCATATTTTTTTTCATTTTTTCCTATTGTTTCATGTGTATGTATATGTAAGAATTATGCATGTGTGTATATGTTTATGTATGCAATTTTTTTTAATTTTGGAAATTGTTAACCATATATAAAAATAGAGGATAAGTAATTAATTTATATGTATCCAATACTTAAATTCAACAATTATCAACACTTTGCTCTTCTCTTTTTTAAACTACCCTCTAAATTTCTTTCTGCTAGAATATTTTAAAGAAATTTACAAACTATGTAATTGCATTTTTGAATACCATAGCATACATCTCTAATAGGTAAGATTTTTAATAGGCAAGATTTAATAGCTAAGATTTTTAAAAAACTCAAAATTGTTATCATATCTAACAAATTTAAATTCCCTTTTATCAGAATCTACCACGTAAAACTACCCAATTGTCTCAAAATATAATTTTATAGTTGTTTCATTTGATCAGGATCCAAGTAAGTTTACTCACTGAGTTTGGATAATAGTTCTCTTAATGTTGCACACAAAACACAAAAAAATTGGTGTTTTTTACTTTGTATTGCATTACAAATGTTTGACTTTCCTGCTTTTGATGATCTGAAATTACTCACAGGTATATCAGTCAGATTTTGCTACATAACAAAATCAATATAACATTTAAGTAATAATACTGCATGGCAAGTATAGGCTGGAAGTTATAGTAGGCAGCTCAGCTAGGGACTAATTGGCCCAAAATGGTCTTACTCACATGTATGGCAATTTTATCTAGTGCAAGGGTTGGCAACATTTATCTCCAAGGGGCAGTAAATATTTTATGTTTTGAGGACCATACAATCTATGGAAATTATTCAACTCTCTCATTGTAGCTCAAAAGCAGCCAGAAATAGTATGTAAATAAATGAACATGTCTGTCTTCTGATAAAATTTTATCTATGACAAATGGCTGTGTTCTGATAAAACTTTATCTATGAAAAGTGGCTGTGGTTTGCCAGCCCCTACTCAAGTGGAAAAGAAGGAAAACATGAACAGATGCTAATTTGCAACAAAAACAGAGATGCAAACTATAATAAATAACCTGATAGAACACAGTAACATACATTAAAAAATGCATTGCTTTGCTTAGTATTAAACTTGATAAGTTTAGCAAATAATTAGTAATTAGAAGATAAGGTGATAGAAATTACATAATTTAAAAGACAAAGAAAAAATAAACTAAAAATTAAAAATAGAGAAGCGTATAGAAGATGTGTGGAATGATGCAGAAGAGAAATCCCAGAAGGAGAAATTCTAGAAGGAGAAATCCCAGAGAGAATGAAGCAGAAGAAATATGTGAAGAAATAATTGCTGAGAAGTTTTATCAAAATGAAAGATATCAAACCACACACCCAAGAATCTCACATAACACAAGCAGGAAAATAAAATAAAATATTCACATGTGTAAAATCTTAAAGGCAGCCAGTGAAAAGACACATTATATATAGAGTTAAAAGATGGGAATTACAGCAGACTTCTAATTAGAAACTATATAAGCCAGGGAACATGAAGTATCTTTTTTTAAATGCTGAAAGAAAAAACTTTCAATCCAGAATTCTATATCCAGGAAAAACATGTTTTAGAAACGAAGGGAGAATTAAAAATTCAAAAAATCAAAATCAGAGATAATTAATACTAGTGAACTTTTACTAGAAGAATTGTTAAAGGAAGTTCTTTAGGTCAAAGGACTGTATCAGACAAACACATGAATTGCAATAAGAATGAGCTGAAAAATACAAGTACAGTTGACCCTTGAACAACACGGATTTGAACTGCATGGGTCCACTCGTAGGTGGAATTGTCTTCAATAAATATGCACTACAGCACTATACAGTCTATCATTGGTTGAATCTGTGAATGTGAGACCTTGAAGATGGAAGGCCAACTGTAAAGTTGTACATGGACTTTTGACTCTGTGAAGGTTTGGAGCCCCTAACCCTCGTGTTCAAGGGTCAGCTGTAATTATAAAACTCACTTTCTATTGTTATTAATCAATCTAAATAATAAATGACTATAGAACAAAAATAGTATTAACATATTGTTGGTTTTATACAAAATAAAATGTATGGACATAATAGCATGATGCTTGAGAAGTTGGAATTACATTCTTATTTTCATACACTATATAGGAAGCAGTATAGTGTTACTTGAAGTCAGATTGTGATTACTTACAGATCTGTATTATAAACCCTAATATAATCACTAAAATTTTTTAAGAGCAGTGTAAGAAATAAGCTACAGTGACGATAAAATGGAATCATTTTTAAAAATTATATAATCCAAAAGGAAGTATGAAAGAAGAAAAGAACCAGTAGAAAATATTACCTAGCAACATGATAGATTTTAATCCAAGCATGCCAATACTCACATTAAATATAAATTATCTAAACATACTAAATAAAAAGAAAGAAATCAGATTTTCTATAAAGTAAGACACAACTGTATGTTTTTTATAAGAAATCTGCCTTAAATGAATAAGTAAATAAATATCCATTTAATTATAGATTCAGAATAAAAGAATGGAGAAAGATATTCCATACAAACACCAATCAAAGAAAGCTAGAGTGGCTATATTAGTATTAGACAAAGTAGATTTGTAACAAAAAAACATAGTGCCAGGGGTAAAGACATCAAATAATGATAAACATGTCAACAAATAATATATAACAATGTACATATGCATGCAGAGCTTCAAAGCACATGCAGCAAAAATTGATCAAAAAGTGATAGCACTGTTGTTGTGGCTGTTGTTTTAAGCCTCAGTGACAGTCTTTAACTACTTTTTCTGTTTCTTTTGTAATTATTCAGTTTGGATTTTCTCTTTCTATTTGGACGAATATGGATAAATTAACATTTACATAGGAAACCATTCACTTCCTGTAGGTTTTCAAACAATTTACTTGCACATTGTTATATAAAGAAGTCTCTTATGATATTTAAAAATTGTCTTCATTTGGTAGTCATTTGCCCTTTGTCATTTCTTATATTTGGTATTTGTGCTTCCACACCTTTTTATTAGTTGCATTAAAGTTTATATGTTTTGTTGAGCTAAAAATAACTTTTGGAATTTTGCATCTTTTGTTCTCTGATTAACTAGTTTGTATTTGTATTCACTATGTTTATTTCTGTTGCGTTTTTTGTAGATTTTAGAGTTAGATTTTGAGAGGCATTTTTTTCCTCCTGGCACCAACCAGTTCTCCAGTGCTGTGGATACCAGCTGGGTGTCCTACAAGTCAATTCAATCTGACACTAACTTCTCAGATTTAGTGTCTGACTCCACAGGTTAAGGGCTCAGTCCCACAAAAGGCCAGTCTCAAGTATGAGTTCCCAGGTTATGAACACTTCTGTCCAAGTTGCCTACAAAGTTAGAGGTTTCCGTAACCCCCCTCCTCAGGCTGGATAATTTGCTAGAAAAATTCACAGAACTCTGGAAAACATTTTATTTGCTGCTCTCTGTTCATTATAAAGAATATAATCCAGGAATAGTCAAATGGAAGAGATGTGCAGGACAGGGTATGTCAGGAGGGGTGCAGAGCCCTTTACCAGCACTTTGATGTGTGCACCAACCCAGAAGCTCTCCGAATCCAGTGGTTTACGGGTTTTTATGGAGGTTTAATTACATAGGTGCGATTGATTACATTATTGGCCATTGGTGATTGAATGCAACCTCCAGGCCCCTTCCCCTCCCTGCAGGTTGGAGGTGGGGCTGAAATTTCAAACCCTCTAATCATGCCTTGACCTTTCTGGTGACCAGCTCCCACCCTGAAGCTATCCAGGGTCCCCAGCCACCAATCATCTTATTAACACATAAAAGACACTCTTCTCACTCCAGAGATTCCACTGGTTTTCGAAGCTAAGTGCAGAAACTAGGGATACAGACTATCTAATTTTTATTATACTACATCTATTTATTTATATACTTTTGTTAACAGAAGTATTTAAAGCTATAAACTTTCCTGTGGTAGCTAGTTTAGTTGTATCCTAAACATTTAGTTGTTTTAAATAGGCTTATTTTAAATAAATTTATTATTTTTAATAAATTCTGTCCATATTTCCCATAAATCAAAAATTGGCTTAAATTATGTAATAAATTTTCCAGATAGAAGTGTGCATTTTGCATTCATTACTTTTAGCTTCATTTACTTGGGGTTAGAATTTTATTTATTTTATTATTGAGGTTTTTTTTTTTTTTTTTTGATGGCCAAAGCTATAGTCTATATTACTTGATCATCTGACACATAAGTTTTTCTTTATATTATTTAGATTCAGAGTACACTTTATAACATAAGATCTGTTGTACTGACTATATCGTCTAGATTTTTAAAATCACTTTCATTTTATGTTCTCTATTTAATTGTCTTAGACTATGTGTTAAAGACTACATTTTTGGTTTATGCCTAGAAAAAATCAGTATGGGTACAGAAAAGCAAATAACATGATTGAGCAATTAGATCTAATTTTTATTTACTCTGAACTACTGCAAAAATAGTGGTGATAGTTTCATATCTTTTTTATGACCCTTGCATAACATTTATTCTAAAGTACGACAAGCACCACATAAGACAATAAAACTCCAAACCAATTTCTCTCAAAAATTAACAAATATTGGAAAATCAAAACCCATAATACGTATAAAAGGTAATTCATCACAACTATACAGGGTTTATTCTAAGTCTTTAAAACTGGATAACATTGAATAGTGTTTCTTTTACCACATTAAACATAAAAAATAGGGAAAAAAATCATGTTCTCATCTAGATAAATACAAAGAAAATATTTTAAAAATAATTACCTTCTCTTGATTTAAAAAATATTATTTAACCAGGAATTTGAGAAGACTTTGCTATTTGGAAAAGAACAGGTACTAAAAAATCATTACTCTCAATGGATAAATAGTGATCTTTTCCACCCTTGTTATCAAGAAAAGTAAATGTATGCTTGTTATTCTTCTTATTCAACAAGGTACTTACTAAGTACCTGGGCTATGTTATGAGGCACAAAAAAAATTTTTTTTAATCTATATGAATTTGAAAATGGAAACAAACTTGTCATTATTCGCAGGTAACATATTTATCTAGATGGTCCAAAAAAATCTACAAACTATTTAAGTTAATATGCAGAATGAACAAAGCTGGTGGACACAAGGTCACTAAAAATGTCAGTTGTATTATATATATTAACAACATACAATTGGAAAATACCTATTTCTAAAAGATACCATTAGTATTGCATCAACAATATCAAATATTAGGACTGAATCTAGTGAAAGATGTGTAATATTTCCTAATCACATGTTCATTTATTAGAAGAATCAATATTGGAAATATGTCAATTTTCCCCAAAATGATCTATAAATTCATTTTAATCTCAACCATAATTTTTTAAATTGAAGTATAGTTGATTTACAATATTTTGTTAGTTTCAGGTGTACTTCATAGTGATTCAGTAAAAAAGTAAATGTATGCTTGTGATTCAGTATTTTTATGGTTTATACTCCATTAAAAGATATTATAAGATAATGGTTAAAATTTCTTGTGCTATGCAATATTACTTTGTTTCTTATCTATTTTACTTTATTTTTTAAAATATCATTATTAGAGTATAATTGCTTTACAATGGTGTGTTAGTTTCTGCTGTATAACAAAGTGAATCAGCTATACATATACATACATCCCCATATCTCCTCCCTCTTGTGTCTCCCTCCCACCCTCCCTATCCCACCCCTCTAGGTGGACACAAAGCACCGAGCTGATCTCCCTGTACTATGTGGCTGCTTCCTACTAGCTATCTATTTTACATTTGGTAGTGCATATATGTCCATGCCACTCTCTCACTTCGTCCCAGCTTACCCTTCCCCCTCCCCGTGCCCTCAAGTTCATTCTCAATGTCTGCCTCTTTATTCTTGTCCTGCCCCTAGGTTCTTCAGAACCATTTTTTTTTGATTACATATATATGTGTTAGCATACAGTATTTGCTTTTCTCTTTCTGACTTACTTCACTTTGTATGACAGTCTCTAGGTCCATCCACCGTGCTACAAATAACTCAATTTCATTTCTTTTTATGGCTGAGTAATATTCCATTGTATATATGTGCCACATCTTCTTTATCCATTCATCTGTCGATTGACACTTAGGTTGCTTTCATGTCCTGGCTATTGTAAATAGAGCTGCAATGAACATTGTGGTACATGCTCTTTTTGAATTATGGTTTTCTCAGGGTATATGCCCAGTAGTGGGACTGCAGGGTCATATGGTAGTTCTACTTTTAGTTTTTTAAGGAACCTCCATACTGTTCTTCATAGTGGCTGTATCACTTTACATTCCCAGCAACAGGGCAAGAGGGTTCCCTTTTCTCCACACCCTATCCAGCATTTACTGTTTGTATATTTTTTGATGATGGCCATTCTGACTGGTTTGAGGAGATACCTCATTCTAGTTTTGATTTGCATTTCTTTAATGATTAGTGATGTTGAGCATCCTTTCATGTGTTTGTTGGCAATCTGTATATCTTCTTTGGAGAAATGTCTATTTAGAGCTTCTGCCCATTTTTGGATTGGGTTGTTTTTTTTTTTTTTGATATTGAGCTGCATGAGCTGCTTGTACATTTTGGAGATTAATCCTTTGTCAGTTGCTTCATTTGCAAATATTTTCTCCCATTCTGAGGGTTGTCTTTTGTCTTGTTTATGGTTTCCTTTGCTGTGCAAAAGCTTTTAAGTTTCATTAGGTCCCATTTGTTTATTTTTGTTTTTAATTACATTTCTCTAGGAGGTGGTCAAAAAGGATCTTGCTGTGATGTATGTCATGGAGTGTTCTGCCTATGTTTTCCTCTAAGAATTTTATAGTGTCTGATCCTACATTTAGGTCTTTAATCCATTTTGAGTTTATTTTTGTGTATGGTGTTAGGGAGTGTTCTAATTTCGTTCTTTTACATGTAGTTGTCCAGTTTTCTCAGCACCACTTATTGAAGAGGCTGTCTTTTCTCCGTAGTATATTCTTGCCTCCTTTATCAAAGATAAGGTGACCATAGGAACATGGGTTTATCTCTGGGCTTTCTATCCTGTTCCATTGATCTACATTTCTGTTTTTGTGCAAGTACCATACTCTCTTGATTACTGTAGCTTTGTAGTATAGTCTGAAGTCTGGGAGCCTGATTCCTACAGCTCCATTTTTCTTTCTCAAGATTGCTTTGGTTGTTCAGGGTCTTTTGTGTTTCCATACAAATTGTGAAATTTTTTGTTCTAGTTCTGTGAAAAATGCCAGTGGTAATTTGATAGGGATTGCATTGAATCTGTAGATTGCTTTGGATAGTATAGTCATTTGCACAATGTTGATTCTTCCAATCCAAGAACATGGTATATCTCTCCATCTGTTTGTATCATCTTTGATTTCTTTCATCAGTATCTTGTAGTTTTCTGCATACAGGTCTTTTGTCTCCTAAGGTAGGTTTATTCCTAGGTATTTTATTCTTTTCGTTGCAATGGTAAATGGGAGTGTTTCCTTAATTTCTCTTTCAGATTTTTCATCATTAGTGTATAGGAATGCAAGAGATTTCCGTGCATTAATTTTGTATCCTGCTACTTTACCAAATTCATTGATTAGCTCTAGTAGTTTTCTGGTAGCATCTTTAGAATTCTCCCTGTATAGTATCATGTCATCTGCAAACGGTGACAGTTTTACTTCTTCTTTTCTGATTTGGATTCCTTTTATTTCTTTTTCTTCTCTGATAGCTGTGGCTAAAACTTCCAAAACTATGTTGAATAATAGTGGTAAGAGTGGGCAACCTTGTCGTGTTCCTGATCTTAGAGAAAATGTTTTCAGTGTTTCATCATTGAGAATGATGTTGGCTGTGGGTTTGCCATATATGGCCTTTATTATGTTGAGGAAGGTTCCCTCTATGCCTACTTTCTGGAGTGCTTTTATCATAAATGAGTGTTGAATTTTGTCAAAAGCTTTTTCTGCATCTATTGAGATGATCATATGGTTGTTCTGCTTCAATTTGTTAATATGGTTTATCACATTGATTGATTTGCCTTTATTGAAGAATCCTTGCATTCCTGGGGTAAAACCCACTTGATCATGGTGTATGATCCTTACCTATTTTATACATATTACTTTGTATCTCTTAATCCCATACTCCTAACATGCTCCTCCCCCCTTCCCCCTTCTCACTGGTAACCACTAGTTTGTTTTCTATGTCTGTTAGTCTGTTTCCATTTTGCTATATATGTTCATTTGCATTATTTTTTTAGATTCCACATATAAGTGGTATCATACAGTATTTGTCTTTCTCTTTCTGACTTATTTCACTAAGCATAATACTCTCTATGTCCATACACATTGCTTCAAATGGCAGAATTTCATTCTCTTTTTATGGCTGAGTAATAGTCCATTTTATATATATATGCACACGTGTATATGTATACCACATCTTCTTTACCCATTTGTCTGTTGATGGGCACTTGGGTTGCTTCCATGTCTTGGCTATTGTAAATAGTGCTGCTATGAACATTGGGGTACACTTATCTTTTTGAATTAGTGTTTTTTGCTTTTTTTGGATACCAGGAGTAATATATATCACCATAATTGATCTATAAGTTCCTTTAGTCTCAACCAAAATTGAAGCAAAATTTTTTAAAGAAATTGACATGATGATACTAAAATTGCTACAGAGATGGAAAAGCAATATATTAGCAAGGATGGTCTTGAAGAATAAATCTGGAAAACATAACACTCCAAAATCAAGACCTATCATAAAGCTATATGATTAATACCGTACAGTGGGTAAAGGGTGTTGCTTTTTAACTGTACTCTTTTATGAAAAAAAAGTATTTGGAATCCTATCTCAAACAGTACATTATTTAATTCAAATTTAAATGTGATATTTAAAATAAAATAATATTTTAGCAGAAAACATAAGAGAACATCATCATGACCTTGGAACTGAGGCAGATTTCTTAAAGGAATATGAAAAGCACTTACCATAAAAGGGAAAAAATAAACTGAGATATACTGAAAAATTATCAAAAGAGATTAAGATATTGAAAAGGCATCCATTACGCGGGAGAAAATATTTTCAATATATACAAGCAACAAGGGACTCATTACTAGCATACATAAAGAATTGTTACAAATAAATTAGGACAAGATGAACAATCCAATAGAAAGACAGGCAAATTATTTTCATAATAATATTAACATATTTTTCTTTTCTCTCTCATTTTCTTGTTAGTGTACAGTGTACAAAGTTTATTGAAACTACTATTGACTTTAGGTTATGTATCCATATCACAGTTATTTGGGGAGGAAACTAAAATATTCCTCCCTTTTCCCAAAACATATCTGTGTGAGGCAAGATTTTATTTAATATGTATGTTAACCCAAGCAGTATATTACAATATACTGAATGCAGAAGCAGCTATGAGAACCCAGCTGTCTTCTTTTAAGAGAGAAATTAAAGAAATTTTCAAAAATGTAAAACAATGCCCCCTTCTCAGTAATATTTTGTTTTTGGAAACAATTAGGTGTCAGAAAACATTATTTTTGTTAATGTACAATGGATCTATTGTTATTTTTAAAAGACTAAATACATATTTAATTTTTTTCAGTTTTAAATTTTGAAATGATAAAGTCAATTGATATTTCTTACATAAATGGAAGTTCTTAGTGGACTCAATACATTTTAATAACACTGTTCCAGAGATCAGAATTATTGAGAACTAATGAAACAGGTAGTAACAACATAAGATATTTAGTAAAAACACAAACAAACTGTAAACTGCCCGGGCTTTGCAACTTCCATAGTTGTGAGCAGGGAAAGTTAACTTCTCTGTAACTGTTTTCTTACCTTTTATGTGTGAAAAGCAATCATATCTATTTTGTTGGTTTGTCGTGATGATGAGATGAAGAAACATATTTGACCTTGGCATATCAAAAGCCCTCATTTTGTGTCTTTAATAATAATTAATTGTTTTAAGATTAGAAAATATTTAAAATTCATTTTACTTTATATGTCTGAAATAATATTTGTTAAAATAAGAATCATGAAAATACAGAGAGAGAGAGAAAGAGAGGGAAAGAAAGATAAAGAGAGGAAGAGGTTAAACTCTTGATTTCTAATCTTAAAATGAGCACTAAGAATATGCTATTTTATTTCAATTTGAATTGATTGCCTTAATCAAAACATTTTGGTATCCGTAGAAGGAAGTCTCAGTAGGTTTACTCTATTGGTAATATGGAAATCCAATGTAGTTTTTCTTTAACCAAAATTCCTGGTCAAGTGACTACATTCAATGTCTAATACCATGTTACTAATATAAATATCATAGTCAAAATGCTGCAGGTATTATGGAGGACAAAAGGATTCTCATATAAAATGTCATATAACAAATACACTTAAATGCCTTGAGCAATAAAGCAATAATTATGTAACTGAGTATCATGTTTTTACCTTGATTTGAAGAGAACTTTACTCAATATTCTGACTAAATGCAAGAATATCCTCTTCAGGTTCAAGTAGGAAATTAATCAGGCATCTAATTTTCATTTTACTTGGTGATAGTCTCTAAAAATTTGAAGCGTTTTTAAAAGGCTCCTCTTTTAAAAAAAATTCTTCTATACTGGAAGGCTGTGCCAGGTAAGTCTTTAATATTCCTAGTTTTCCAGATCTATGATTCTTCTGCCTTTTGTTTCCAGACATCAATATAGATTTTTTTTTTTACCGAAACTCTTTTGACATCTTAGCTTTCATAACCTAATCCACTCAGCCAACATTCCTTTTCAATTATCCAATGGCTGCTAAAATGTCTTGTTCAATTTTTCATTTAATTTTGAAACTGCCATTGAATGTATGTTATAATTAAAATAAAACACAACGTTATTAAAATTGAGCTGAAATTGTGTTTCCCTTGATATACTCTGTGCAACATTCTTTGAAACAGGCTGACTCAATAGCATGTTCAAAGATAGAGTTTGTCCAGTAAGCATCCTGTAAAAATAACAGGTCTAAAACAGAAAAGTATCCAAGGTAAACCAAAAAAAAAGAAGAAGAAAAATAAAAAAAAGAAGAGAGAGAGAAAGAGAGAGAGAGAGAGAGTTGTGAAGAGGATTTCCTGATAAATAATTCAAACATAGTCTGTCCAAATACTTTTGTGAAATGGAAATTGGTTTTCTGTGAGTGTTTTAAGTTTATTTGGTAAGGAAAAAGATGAACTTTGAATTGTCTTTTTCATTATTAATTTGGTGGTTTATGTTAGTAGAGCACTTACAGGTTATGACAAGCTACTTTGTTGCTTTGAACTTCACAGCAGTCCTTGGAGGGTCTTTGGACAAGAACTATTTGCACTTGAGGAAACAGGCAGAAAATTCTGTTAAATTGCCCTAATTCGTCCACATGTTGAATTGAACCAGGTCTTTTTTTTCGGAGTATTGTTTCTTTCTTTATTAGGATTCCTCTCTGTCTCCATAGGGAGAAAAAAATAAAGGAAACAAGGCACTATCCACCCATAAGCTTGCCTGGACATTCAGTAAGACACACTTGCTACAGGGTAGAGACCACATTATTTATATCTGCTCAAATATACACTCCAACAATGTCAGCATTACGACAAAGGTAGAAGTAGTTTTAGGGTTCTTCAACAAGATATTGTGTTAGATTGTGAAGTTTTCCTGGAAAACCCTGGTACTTATATAAATTGAGTAAAATTTATGTATGTAAATATTTGTGGATATGATAGTTTTAAGCTTTTAGCAATAATTAATTTTTTCTCCTTTTTAAAAAAAATTATTTCATTGTATAGTTGATTTACAATGTTGTGTTAATTTCTGCTGTACAGAAGAGTGATTCAGTTATACATATATATATATTCTTTTCATTAATTTACAAATCCTCAAATGACATGCACCTGCTCTATAGTAAATACTTACAGATGCAGATAGATAACTAAGGTAGTGTTGTGCAATTGTGTACATTTGTGTATTTGTGTGGTACATGTGGTATTTATTTCACTTTTGTGCTGTCACTGCAATAATATTTCCTGATTTCTATTATTTTTATGAATCCTTACCACAACCTGCTTCATAAGGTGTTCACTTCTGCTTATGTAAATACATATGACACAACACAATGTTATAAAATTTAAATCACATGGATGGAGAGAGCAAGAAAGCAGGACTAAGGAACCGTGGAAGGAAGATTAATAGATAATCAACAAGGACCTACCGTATAGCACAGGGAACTCTGCTCAATACTCTGTAATAACCTGAACAGGAAAAGAGTTTGAAAAAGAATAGATACATGTATATGTGTAACTGAATCACTTCTCTGTACACCAGAAACTAACACAACATTGTAAATCAACTATAGTCCAATGTAAAATAAAATAAAAAAAAAAAAAAAGGAAAGACAAAGTCACAGAAAATTTAAGCTGTTCAAGACCTTTGTCTGCCCTGCTCCAGGCTTTTGGGGGAGGGGGGCAGAAATTTGGTTTCAGATATTTATGGACTATCACCAAGTAATATGAAGATCAGATGCCTGATAAATTGGGCTCATTGGCTAAACGCTCACGTGTGGTCAGCAGAAAGCCCATCCTGTTTCGAAGTGATCAGAATCCAGCCAGCACTTTGGGTGTCCACACCGCCTCCTATCCCTGGCAGGCTTTGGACATCCAGCGTGCACTAAAGACATTGTCCCGGCCCAGAATCAACTCCTAAAATATTATTTCAGATGTCTATTCCCAAACACTAACCTGCTCTTCAAGTTTATGTCAGCCTGCGCGTCCATCAGTGGAGAAAGTGAGAAAAATAAACAAATAAACAGTAATAAAGGCAGCAACATGGAACAAACAAGCATCTGGTCAGCATTTCCTGTTTCGGAGCTTTGCAGTCATTCGTTTTTTCTGTCACTCTTTTTATATCCAGAAGCCGAGGGACTGCTAAGTTTTAGAGCTTATTTTCCATCTGTTGCTGCTTCTGTCTCATGTACAACAGCTTATCGGCAGATGCATGAGATTCTACCCAGTTCTCCTGATATTAGTAAAGGTGGGAGAGGAGTGAGGACAGAATGGCATCCCCGCCGTGACTCCCTCCCACCTCCCATCAGCGGCACTAAGTGAAATACTCTACGTTAACAAGAAAGGGTATTTCTTTCTATTCAACTTGAACAATTGTATTCAACCACTGCCAAAAAATTTATTTTCATTTTAAAAGCATTAATAACCTGGAATTACCTGAAATAACCATGGTAACATGTTCTGAAGTAATATATGTTTTTTATATAACCATAGAAATGGTAGTAAAGAATGGAAATTAACTATAACTTATCTCAGCGTCTTACCTTGACAATAATATAATGTGTATTTTTCACAAAACACAATTTTGGCTATAGTGGCAATCGAGACGTTATCCAAAAATAATTTAAAGCTTTCCAAAAGGCATCTGTTATTATTTAGTTGTTAAGGTAATTTCTTACTAATAATTTTCTGGATATGATGATACATAAACATGGGTTAAAATGTAAAATTTAATACCAACTACACACACCAAAAAAGTGGGAGCAAATTTTAAATGAAGGAAAACCAGATACTTCTGAAAGTTACTGGTACAAAGAGTGCTCTGAAGAACCAAATTTGGAGCAATTGCTTACATGAAATGAAATAGTTTCAGTTTTCTTCTTCTTTGAACAATATTCAGTATTTCTGTTTTTTATACATATTTATAAATCTGCAATTATGCCATATTTTTATTGTGTGAGTCATCAAATCAAAGCTGTCTTATCAGATCTCTGGTCACTTAAATTAACTCTGAGTGAGGTAGGCTGGGGTCAGGCCCATGTACCCTCCTACCCAGCACTGCCAGTGGACACTGGTGGGTCATTTGATTTCTCTAAGTCCACTGAGTCCTGCATAATACTCTGGGCCTGTGAAATACCTGACTCTATCACGTTGTCAATTCCCAAATCACATCATAGAATTCACAGATATTCCCCATTTAATTTGACTGTTTAGATTCTCTATTTATTTTTAGAGAAGTTTTCAGCAATGTCCTAGCACAAATAAAGGCCCACAACCTTTGATTCAATACCATGAAAAATGAAATCCATTCTTTTAATGCTTTTAGATTGTATTTAACAATTTTGTTTTAAAAAAAATTATTTATTTATTTATTATTTATTTTTGGCTGTGTTGGGTCTTCATTTCTGTGCGAGGGCTTTCTCTAGTGGCAGCGAGCGGGGGCAACTCTTCATCGCGGTGTGCGGGCCTCTCACTATCGTGGCCTCTCTTGTTGCGGAGCACAGGCTCCAGACGCGCAGGCTCAGTAGTTGTGGCTCACGGGCCCAGTTGCTCCGCGGCATGTGGGATCCTCCCAGACCAGGGCTCGAACCCGTGTCCCCTGCATTGGCAGGCAGATTCTCAACCACTGCGCCACCAGGGAAGCCCGTATTTAACAATTTTATTGTGGCATAATTCACATATCATAAAATTCACTCACTGTAGAATTCAGTGGTTTTTTTGTTTCTGTTGTTGTTTTTTTAAAGTGTATTAGCAGAGTTGTGCAACCATGACAATATGTTAGTTCTAGTACATTTTTGTCCCCCCCACGAGTAAACCCTTACTCATTAGCAGTCATTCCCCATTCCCTTTTCTCCCTCGACAGGCTAAGCAGCAACTAATCACTTTTCTGCTATCCCAGTGAGGAAGCAAATATAGAAAAAATTTGCAATTGGAGAATTTAAATGAACGGCATATGGAAGCTCTTTAAACCATTCTTGCAAATTTTCTATAAGTTTTAAATTATTTCAACACAACAAAAAGCCTTTTCTTCACCCTCCTGCTTTTCATTTCTTCCTTTATCTGTTTAAAAATGATGCATTTCCAGGGACCTCTTATGCAACGGGGATTATTTTGAAAGTTATATATATATATATATAAATACATATAAAATATATCATGATATAATAGGATATGTAGTCCTTAATTGATATTGTAGATCAAATAAGGCCACAGTGTTTTGCGCCACTCCCTTTAAGAAGTAGGGTCCGTCACTGTCCTTTAGATCTGGCCGGGCCTTGTGATTTACTTTGATGAACAGAATGTGGCAGAAGTTAAGTTTTGGAAGTTTCAGAGCCTAGGACTCAAGAGCGCTCGCAGCTTCTGTCTTCAATCTCTTAGAATGCTCCTGCTGCCACGTGGAGAAGCCCGGGCTTCACTGCTGAAAAATAGCAGAGAGAGAGAAAGAGAGATCCAGGCAACAGCCAGCTCCAACAGCAGGCATGTGAGGCTGCCATAGTACCGCAATCACAGCTGAGCTACCAGAGGATACAGCCCTGTAAGTGAGCCCAGCAAGACCAGCAGAAAGCTCATTCTTGTTTGAGCAATAGGTTTCAGGGTGGTTTCTCATTTAGCAGCAGGCAACAGTACACCATGGCTGTCTGCTTTCACATGTATATGTTGATTCCTCAGCTAGTCTCCCTATTCATGCTTTTCTTGGACACTTTACATTTCTCTGTCCCTAAAACACGACCACTGATGGCCGTTTTCAAGCCCTCTTCCTGACCTAAGGAAGAAAGTGTGTCTTAGATGGCTTCTGTGACCAAAAACTCTAGGGAAAAGCAATCCTATCTTTAATAAGATTTGAAAGTCTAGAAGAGGGAAGGCAGTGTGTCAGCAGGGCCAAGACGACTGTGCCTAAGGATCGCTGGTTTCTCATATTTTAGTTGCTCCTTAGGGACAAGTTATTCCTGCAGATTTAGGCCTGAAATTCATTGACCCTTAACACCAAAACAGGCCCCGGCTTGCTGTAAGCTGTAAATAGATATTTGTTAAATGAATCAATAAATGACCCCACGGTACTAGCTAAATCTTTGGATGGGTGAGGCCCTCAAAATCTGAAGTCTGCTTCTGTGTCTCACGAGGACTCTGGATTTTGAGAACTGGCCCCTTTTGGCTATTTTTCCTATATTACACTGCACATATATATGCATATATATATTCAAATATTTAAAAGCTTTTGAGATTCAGGAATTTCACTGTATCTTTACCACTCCTTGGTTCAGTTCTTTACCAAAGCATAATGCATCTAATTTGGATATTAGACTGCCAACATGCCTAATTACCCGATACTGTGACAAGCCTATAAATGCAGAGACAATATAATACTTTAAACTTTCATCTCAACATGGTTGAAAACTTTATCTACCACAAAAATAAAAACAAATGCAATGAAAATCTGGAGTTGGTGGTGCACTCTGTTTATGGATTATCTGTGAAGGTAGTAGATAGAGACTATTATGAAAATAATGGGGGCAGGGGAACTGGTTTCGCAGACAGCTGTTCTTTCCTGTTATTTTAGTATCTGTATGCATAGCACTTCTGCCTGCTAGTTGACTATGACAAATCCATGAAATAATGAACTGAATTGTCTGTTGCCTTATTTTATGAATCAATAATTTAAATCTTGCATTTTCCTTTTTCTGCTTATCAGACTAAATATTATACAGTTTTTTTTTTTCAGTTGATTTAGGGTAAAAAATAAACAGAAAATTAATCCTTGTAACTGGCTCTTTCTAGTGGTTCCCCTGCTGCCCCACAGCAGTGTGCTAGGCTTACCAGCTGCCACAACGAAGCCTCGGACCACCCATGGGGATCAGGAAACCCTCTGAGACTCTGTTAGTTTTCAGGATAAATTCTACACAAAGACAGAGGCAAAGAGAAGACTTACACTGCATGCATTTAATGCTCTTTATTTCCTTCACAGTCATAAACAAGAGCAAGAAACAGGTCCTACTAAAAGTAGAGAAGACAGATATTAAACAAACTTAGGCACAGGGCCAGCAGCCATGCTAAAAACAAAAGACTTTCCGTTTCTGGGCATAATTCAGAAATCATTATAATAAGATTACTAAGGTAACACAGTCCAAAAGCCTATTAAGTATGTTATAGTTTTTTTCCTCTAATTTCCATACTCCCCTTGGTTTCAGGGAAATAAGGTGACCTCGATATATACTTATTTATTGAATACATACAGACAGTTCAGAAACTTATTAAAATAATAGGTATTTAAGAGAGAATACTGAATAACAATGATAGCCCCTCAAATAATTGGCTAATCAATCATATTTGTGTCATGCCTTTTACTGAAAAAGTTTAGATAATTTCCAGGGACCTCAAACTCAAGTCTTAGGCCCCAGGATTTTTTTTTTTTTTTTTTTTTTTTGTCTTAGATAAAGCCTGTTGCATAATAGCTGATATTTACATGATGAGTCTGCATTACTTGTGAATTGTTTTCCTCACTACTTCAGTGAGTGCTTATTCTTCATCAATAACCATGTCCAGTGCCACCAACTGAAATAAAACACTCAACAGTAGTTTCAACAGCAGAATAAAGGGGTATCTTAGTCTGCTCAGGCTGTCAAAACAAAATACAATATACTGGGTGGTTTAGACAACAGAAACTTATTTCTCACAGTTCTGGAGGTTGGAAGTCCAAGATCAAGATTTCGGTTGAGTTCCTATCTGGTAAGGCCTTTCTCCTCAGCTTGCAGAAAGCTGTCTTCTCGCCAAGTTCTCACATGGCCTGTCCTCTGTGCATAAGCATAAGGATAGGGAGAAGAGAGAAGGTGAGAGAGAAGGGGGGGAGAGAGTGCTCTTTGGTGTCACTGCTTATAAGGACCCCAATCCCTTTGGATCAGGACCCCATCCTTATGACCTCATGAAACTTTAATTACTTCCTTAAAGACCCCATCTCCAAATACAACACATGGAGGTCAAGGTTTTAACATGAGAATTTTGAAGGGGCACACAGGGGCATACAAACTGCAACAAGGGGAGAGAGGAAAGAACTGATGAGCTTGAAGATAGAACATTAGAAATTATCCAGTCTGAGCAGCTGAGAGAAAAATAGCTAAAAAAAGGAACACCACATCAAGGACCCATAGGGCTATAACAAAACATACATACATGTCATCAAAATTACAGAAATAGAAGAGAAAGTGGGAGGGGCTGAAAAATACTTTAAAAAATAATGGCAGAAAACTTCTCAAATATAGTGAAAAACATAAAACAGATTCAGATTCAGATTCAGATTCAAGAAGCTAAGTGAAACCCAAACAGGACAAACTCAAAGAAATCCACACTGATGTTTATTATAGTCAAATATCTGAAACTGAAGACAAAGGAAAACATCTTGAAATCAATGAGTGAGAAACAACACTTTATCTACAGGGGAAACAAATCAAATGACAGTGGACTTCTCACCAGAAACAATAAAGACCAAAAGAAATCAGCATAATATTTTTCAAATGCTGAGAGAAAAGAACTATTAATCCAGAACTCTACACTTAGTAAAAATGTCCTTAAGGAATGAAGGGGAAATGACGACATTGTCAGATGAAAGAACATAAAGAGAATTTTTTTTTTTGTCAGAAGACCTGACATAAAAGGATAGCTAAAAGAAATTCCTAAATATAGGTAAATGATTTAAAAAATACTTAGAACATCATGAAGGAAAAAGAACACATTAAACCCAAAATATGGGGATACATGTTATATAATGCTGAAAGAGTCAATCAACCAAGAATATACAGTAATCCTAAACATGTATGCACCAGACAACGTAGCTGCAAAATATGTAAAGCAAAAATCGATTGTACTGCAAAAAAAAAAAAAGACAAATCTGCAATCACCCACTCATGATAAAAGCCCTTAGAAAAATAAGAAAAGAGGAAAATTCTTCAACTAAATAAAGATATTTGCAAAACTGATATAGTTGATATTATACTTAATTATAAAACCTTGAATTCTTTTCTCTTAAGATCTGGAAGAAGACACAGGTGTCTGCTAGTACTACTGTCATTCAAAATACTACCATTTTAGCCAGAAGTTCTAGCCAGTGCAAAACAGTGAGAAAAATAAGTAAAAGGCATAGCAGATCTTAAAGGAGGAAATAAAACTTCCTATTTTCAGATTACATGATTATCTTTGTTGAATAAACCCAATAAGTCTACAAAAATATTACTAGAACTAATACAGACTTTAGCACGGTTGTGGGATACAATATAAGCATTCAAAATTCAGTTGTATTTTTGTATACTAGCAATGAGCATGTAGACTTAAATTTAAAATATAATACCATTGATGATCATTTATAAAATGAAATAAGTGTAAACCTAATGAATGTATAGGACTTGTAGGCTAAATACTATACAACACTAATTAAATAAATCAAATATCTAAATAACTGGAGGGACACATTGTGCTCATTGGTTGGAAAACTCACATAATGAAGGTGACAATTTTCCTGAAATTGAAATATAGGTTTAACACATTTTTTTTTCAAAATGCTAGCAAAATATTGTGTAGTTATAGACAAGATTATTCTAAAATTTATATAGAAAGTTGAAAAGACTAGAATATCTGTGGGACAACGTTAAAACAATGCTGAGAGGGAAATTTATAATATTAAATGCATATATTAGGAAAGAAGAAAAGTCTTAAATTAATAACCTAAACTAAAACTATTAAAAAGAAGAATAAAGAGGAGGAATTACTCTACCTAATTTCAAGACTTATTATAGAGCCTCTATAATCAAGCTGTGTGGTGTTGATGAAGGAATAGATACATAGACCAATGGAACAGAATAAAGAGTTTGGAAACAGAATCACATAAATATGCCCTGCTGACTTTTTATAAAGGTACAAACATATTTCAATGGATGAAATATAGACTTCCAATAAATTATGTTGGATATCTATGGGTAAAACAAACAAACAAAAATAAATAAAACAGAACCTCAACCAAAATCTCACACCTCATATAAAATATTAGTTCAAAAATAGATTTTGAGCTTCAGTGTAACAATATAATTAGAAACTAGACAAAACACACGAGCAGACATTTTACCCAGGAGGATATACAGAAGGCAAATAAGCACATAAAAAGTGTTCAATATCATTAGCCATTAATGGAGTGCAAATTGAAACCATAATGAGACGTTGCTCCACACCTATAAGAATGACTACAATAAAAAATAATGACAACACCAAATATTGGCATGGGTGTGAGGAAGTGGATTACTCAGATATTGGTGGTGGGAATGTAAATGATACAGTCACTGTGTGAACATCTGTTTATAATACTTCCTCACAATAACACTTCTGGGCATTAACCCTAAAAACACATTAAAACAAAGCCTGTATATGAATGATATAACAACTTTATTCATAGTAGCCCTGAACTGGAAACAACTGAGATGTCCTTCAATAGGTGAACCGTTAAATGAACTATGATACAGCCATATCATGGAATACTACTCAGCAATAAAAAGAAAAAAATAAAACTATTGATATACCCAACAACATGGGTGAATCTCCTTGCTGAGTGAAAAAGCAAATCTCCAAGTCAGTATACATTATGATTCTGTTTATATAACGTTCCTTAAATGACAGAATTATACAAAGACTATTCGTGGCTGCCAAGGGTTAAAGAGGAGACGGAAGGGTGGGAAGACAGTGGACGTAGCTACAAAAGGGCAACATGAAGCCTCCCTGAGGTGATGGAAATGTTCTGTGTCTTGACTTTATCAGTTTCAGTTTTCTGGTTGTGATATTGACCAGCCACTTCATGCTCAACAGGGGCGAGTCCTGCTGCCATGTCTACTCACTGGCTGTTGTCCTTAATGACCCTTTGCTGGAAACCTCAGTTTCTTCCCATGTGGACTCTTCTCTGGCAGCCCACAAAGTAGGTGTTTCCTCCTAGAGCAAGTGAGAGAATGAGTGAGAAAGTTTACCAGAGATGGAAGCCATAGTCTCCTTGGAATCTAATCTTGAAGGGACTCCCATCGCTTTCACCAATTTCTATTTGTTAGAAAAGAGTCATGAGGTCCATTCTACGCTAAGGAAGGAGGAAATTACATAAGAGCATATGAGTAGGCAGGTATCATCAGGAGTTATTTTTATTGGCTACCTTTCACAGTCAGCTCCAGGGGACTAATACTTTGTCTTGTGTACTACTGAGTTCCCCGTCCCTAAATGGAGGGAAGCACAAGGGAGCCACTGAAGTATTCCTGGGATGGGTGAACAGACAAATGAATAGTTTGATAACCTGGAAAATTTACAGTATAATTATGTGTACTAAACCAACGACCTTGACATTATGATCCAATGCCATCTCTATTAATAATCAGTAACTTGGAGCAATTAGTGGTACAAGTTTCTTCAGCAGCCTTTACTTTTCAGAAACCAAGGGTTTCACTCCAGCTGAATTAATGAGTGGATGTGCTGAATTCTGTTCATTTCACTTTTTAAGTAATGTAATTAAATACATTTTTTTCATTAAATCATTACATGGTGGCTCATGCTTTTTTTTTTTTTTTAAATGATGAAAGCAAATGTCCCTCTTTCTTCTTTTTCTCTTTTTTTTTAATTATTTATTTATTTATTTATTTATGGCTGCGCTGGGTCCTCGCCTCTGCGCCAGGGCCTTCCCCAGTTGTGGCAAGCGGGGGCCACTCCTCATCACGGTGCGCGGGCCTCTCACCATCGCGGCCTCTCCCGTTGCGGAGCACAGGCTCCAGACGCGCAGGCTCAGCAATTGTGGCTCACGGGGCCCAGCAGCCCCGCGGCACGCGGGATCCCCCCAGACCAGGGCTCGAACCCACGTCCCCTGCATTGGCAGGCAGACTCCCAACCACTGCGCCACCAGGGAAGCCCTCATGCTTTTATGAGGAGAGAAACAACAGGAAAATTCCTTTCATAGTCTTGGAATGGGAGATTTAACTTTGATAATTCCTCTAGCATTTTATAAACTGCTTGTATTTATGTAGTAATGAAAAGATATAAATCCACACATATTTCACTGCGGGAGAAATAAATGAAGCCCAGTCCTGGGAGGCTTGTCTTTAATCATGAAATGTGCAACATTTGGCTGTAGTGAATTAGCCATTTGTCTCACTAATGTAAATCCTCAAGAGCACTGAGGGCCCAGCAGAAAAATCCACAGCGTATATGCCCTCCAGGGTCCTGGGAATGAGTTACGTGTAGACACAAAAAGATCCCAGTGTGTCGATGCCAGATCGTATCTATGTCAGCAAAGTCCTAACTTACATGATTCTCTTTATCCCCCAAAGCCCCACGAATAAATCCATCAGAAACACTGCACATTTCAGCCATGGGACACCAAATAAGAGACAATAAGCTTTCATTGTCTTGTGATTTACCTTCAGGTTCTGTTACAGGCATTGTCGATGGAGACATTTGTTCTGGTTTCAGAGACCCATGTGGTTCTTAGCCTGTTTTCTGCATATGTGTCTAGTTTCCTCACATTGAGTTTTATTGTCTAAGGTGGCAAGAGAAAAAAAAGTCAATATCAGAAAATTCAGAAATGCAAACAATTAAACAGCCCTTGGGGATTATTTCTATCATAAATGTGGCCATTTTGATTCACTTGGTCCACCTGTTATTACTGCAAACAATTCATCAAAGCAGGCCAGTCCTACATAAATGCCATCAGTAGTTCAGACAGCCTAGCTGAAGAGACAGCAGTAGCATTAATCTTTGCAGCTGTGCATTACTCATGCTAGTTTACTATTCTAATCTTGTAGGTTTTAAAAAAATCACATCCTCAACAGATATGGTAATATTTTCAGATCAATTTAACCAGATTTACTCTCTGATCCCATCACTCAGCCAATACAGATAGGGGATGGTTACCAGCCATATTAAATCTCACTTTACCTTTAATCTTGTTTCTCAAAAGGAATTTTATATTTTTCATCTATTTTTCTTACATTTCAAAATGATGCCATTATTTAAAATATCATTCCACTTAAAAAATGATAAGAGTAGAGCTGTGTTTAAGGGAGGTCACTTAAGGATTTTAAGTAGATTTACATAGAAATTTTGAGTACAATTACACAGAAATGAGAATGTGGATTCACTTTCTTTGTTAATTTTGATATTATAGAAATGAAAAAATGACCTTTAGGGCTTCACCTCAGAAGAAACACTGAAATTCTAATACATTAAATATTTATATTAAAAAATAAAAACCAGAGATAAATATAAAACTATAGGAGAACATATATCTGATCTTGAAATCAAAGTCACTTTCCAAACCTGAATCAACAGGAAATACAAGAGAAGAAAATAAACAGTAAATATGAATTTGAATTTGAAGATGTTAAAATAATCACAAACCTAATTTTAAAAGTGTAAATAAGAAAAATAATTACAACAAATATAACCGAGGAGGGTTACATTTACAATAATAAATATTTACAATAATAAAATATTGTAGAAAGAGTCCATATAAGTAGATAAGAAAAATACTAAAATTTAGTAGAAAGATAATTACAACAGGACTATTAGAGAAGAGGAATTACAGATGATGAATAAAGTGATTTAAATTGTTTAGCTTAATAATTAAAGTAAAATTAAAACAAAAATATAACTTTCTTGCTTGAGAGAGCAGTAAAATTTTTTAATGGTAATACCCAATTTCAGAAAGGTTGGAATAAAATGAGCCTTCTCATATACTTTTTGAAAAATCAGACATTTGGGGGATGTTCTCTCTTTTTCTTTCTTAAAAGGTTCATTACCTCTTAGGAAGAAATCTAAGTAAAACTTAATGGAGGCAAAGATTTTGATTAAGGATGTTCATCCAAAATTATATATAATACTAAAAGTTTAGAAACAAAATAGAATACCCATGGACAGTCAAGCTGTCAAATTATCAAATGTTCACTTCATAGCAAAATGATCAAATTATGAAATATTATTAATATCCTAAATCATATTTTCAAAGATAATTTAGACACATATGAAACTGATTGATACATGAAAAAGAACATGATAATCATATCCATATACAAATGTGTAAAAACTGTATAAAACTAAATGTATGTATACATATAAATAATAAAATAGTATTTATATTATATAACAATGTAAATATATATAAAATGTTAGCATAATTATATATAATATATATTTATTAATAAATTATTTTATATATATAAGTAATATATAATGGAAGGAAATGAACTAAATGTTAACCGTGATTAATAAATTTGATAATACTTTTCCATCTTATTTGCTTACCTATCTTCAGTTCTACAATTACATACTAGCTTTGTGTAAAAAATTAAAGAAAAAGGTGTAAATTTAAAAAACAAGTTTGCTTTACAAAGACACTGTTTTCCCATATTTCCTTTAATTTCCTGTTTTATATATGTTTATGTGATGCCCTCTGACAACTGGGCAGACACATCTCTAGCAATCGGGTCCAGGAGTCTGAGCCTAGAGCCTTGTATGATCACTTGATAAGACAAAAGAAACAAGGGAAAGGCTCTTTGCAAATGGTACTGGGTATGACTGGTCTCAGCTCTTCCTTAAATGTCACACTTTTTTTATGACATTTTGCACTCAGATACAACTCACAAACATACCTGTAGTACACCAATATTTTTCAGCTTGTAAGCCACTCTCCATATTCTCTGCCGCTGTCTGTCGGCATGTTTCCTGTGAGAATACATCAGGATCGGAGGGGGCCTTGTCTGCAGTGCACGTCACTGAATTCACCCTGCAATTGATCTGCACTGGGGAGGTTTGAATAATAACAAAAGCAGTGATGATTTTTCTGAATAAGTTCCAGTCGCCCAAGAAGTGCTGCACATTGCATTTAATTGGTTCCTGGCATATATTGCTTAGGGACAGAGAGTATTGTTTTAAAAGGTATCCATAAATCCTGTTGTGAGCTATTTATAATAGAATTTTGTTCTTCGCATTAAATATAAAATGTCCACCCCTTTAGTGAATGGCAGTGAGCAAAGGCACCAGGAGATTTCAGCAGTAGAAAATCCGGTAGGATGCTTGAAGAGGTTCGGATTCTAGGAAGATAGACAAGTCAGAAGTACACCTCAATTTAAAGCTCCTTTCTCCTGGCTAGGTATCCATATCCTGACCATAGAAAGGAAACAAAGTGACACACTGGGCTGGAGTTATCCACAAGAGATGGTCAGGCTGCTGGGCCATTGGTGGCTGACCTTCCCCTGTGACAGCCGGTGTCCTGTCAATCTCTTTGTGTGTTTTAGGATGTTTCCGGTCGGGGTCGGGGGAGTGACACTCAACCAGCATCGACGGCACAAATGCACAGGCTCAGGTGTCCAGAAACATTGGAATATATTCTCTGCCTTTGGGAGTTGATCATCTTATTGGAAGAACCTCAAAATTAAAAAGATTTCGTAACTTTTACTTTATGTTCATTTCCAACTTGCTCTTACAAAGCAGGACATTGTGTGATGCTGGATTATTTACTGTTGCTCCTGGAAAGGAGTAACTATTAGTCGTTTTCTTATTTCATGACAGATTTCTTACTCTTATGAAGTTGCTAATATAAATATTTTGAGATTAAGAAGTTGACATTTAATGACACAATTACATACTGCTTGTACAACTAATTACATGAGATTAAGATGAGGCCAGGCTCAGACACCCAGATGCCTTGTCACAGACTAAGAACCAGGAGCGAGGGCGGCAACCACGGTCTCAGGGCGAGGACAGCAGTGGCAGGAGAGCAGTGGGCGAGAGAGACGGCCAGGCCACTCAGGAGTCCGCAGGGTGTGGCCCACTGTTCTCCTTGGATGGCTCATGTGACGGGATTTTGGCTGCCTGGTCCTGCTTATTACACAATCCAGGTCTTAAGTCTTTCTTAGTATTCTGTAAGCCAGTTAATACCCTAAAAAATTATTTTCCGGGCTTCCCTGGTGGCGCAGTGGTTGAGAATCCGCCTGCCAATGCAGGGGACACGGGTTCGAGCCCTGGTCTGGGAAGATCCCTCATGTCGTGGAGCAACTAGGCCCGTGAGCCACAACTACTGAGCCTGTGCGTCTGGAGCCTGTGCTCCACAACTAGAGAGGCCGCGATAGTGAGAGGCCCGCGCACCGCGATGAAGAGTGGCCCCCGCTTGCCGCAACTAGAAGAAGCCCTTGCACAGAAACAAAGACCCAACACAGCCATAAATAAATAAATAAATTTATATATTAAAAAAAAAAAAAATTTTTTTTTCCACTTAAATTCTTGAGAGTCAGGCTCCGCTTCTTAAAAAAAGAATAAAGGTAAATATGATGTTAGTGGTAGAGACTTAGAGACGTGGTTCAAGACACAAGCTAACAAACATGAGAACTGGTGAGTTCACTCAAGCATTGGAAATCCCTGCTCTTATTGGCTGGGGGAAGGCAAGCTCTTAAACAACATGTATGCTAAATGACAGCATTATAATGACCCGATGTCCTGTTTCTGGGACAGATCACAGTGAACCTGCCGCATTAAAGAGGCAGGAATAGCAGGGCCGGGGCAGTGATGAAGTGACTCTTGGGGACCTTAACTCTAATTTGAGCACATTTTGCAAGAGCTTGAATATTCTCTTTAGTCCATTTCAACTTCAAAATAATAGGGTTCTAAAATTATAATTATATAAGTATAGCATGAGGCCTCAATCAGAAATTTTAGCACAAACACTTCAACGACAGCCTCAGTATGCTAACACTGATCTCTTTCTCCTCTCAGCAGTGGTAACAGGTTGTTTTCAACCCTCACAAGGTAACCTTCCTGGTTATGTTGTAGATCTTTTAACAGTAAAAATGGTATCCTATTTTGGTCTTAGTTCCTTCAGTGTGTATATTCGTTTCCAAGGGCTGCTGAAACAACATGCCACAATCTGGATGGTTTAAAACAACAGAAATGTATTCCAGCACAGTTCTGGAGGCCAGAAGGCCCAGCTCAAGTTGTCGGCAGGGCCGGGCTCCCTCTAAGGCTCTGAGTGGAATGCTCTCTTGCCTCTTTCTAGCCACTGGTGGTGGCCATGGTCCTTGGTGTTTGCTTGGTGCTGTATTGCTCTAATCTCTGCCACTGTGGTCACGTGACTCTCTACCTGTGTGTCTTTCTGTGTCTCTTCTCTTCTTGTAAGAACACCCATCCATCATATTCTATCAGGGCCCATCTGCCCTCATCCTAACTCAGCTACATCTGCAAAGACCCTTTCTTCCCGTAAGGTCACCTTCCCCGGTACTAGGGATTAGGACTTCAGCGTATCTTTTGGGGGAAACAATTTAACCTATAAAAGTATCTAACCCAGTGAAGATACATATACTGTTTTGAGTGCATATTAATTATATTTCTTGTCTCCTAATTTCCCTCTGCTCACAAATAAATCAGCATTGTGGGATTTCTTCCCTCTCCTACCTTCTTCAGTTGTATGCTTCCAACTCTCTGCATATTTAACTTGGGAATTCAAATACTTTTCCCACCTGAAATAATCACTTCTTCTTCATACTCAAGAAAAAGCTAAAGATGCTTTTGCAACGAGTTGCATCTCCCTGTCCCCTCCACCACCAGGAAGAAACACTGCATCTCTACTCTTGGCATCATTTCTCGATTCAGACCTCCTCCTCCTCATGGTCTAGAAATAGAACCGCACAAACAAGGGACCTACGTATTGTGTCTCTGTCTCCTGGACCAGTCGGTTCATTTCTTTCTCTCCTCTTCTAGCTCCTCGAAATCCATCACCTTCCCTCACCAGGGTAGAGAGGAAACTTCTGGAGAGGAGTTAAAATGAGCACAGTGATGGGAAGAGAAAAAAATGATGCTTTAATTCTGCCAAGGAATCCCCGTTCCTGTAATGAATCCCCCTCTTAGTCCAGTGCTGGTGTGAAGCTCCCGGGCACAGGAATTCACAGCAGCCAACTCACAGATCTGCCCCTCCGGCTGCAGACAGAGACGTGTTTGATTTGTGTGTTTGCTGAAGCTGAATAACAGGCAGGATCTTTTCTTTATCCTCTGAATAGACACCAAGGAATCCACTAACTTGGAGAAGGAGAAAATTCCACCCTGTTAAAAGTTTTGTTTTCCCTCACACCCCTCTTATTTCTTCAGCCTCTGAGGTGCTATTTGGAAGGGCAAATAAATCATCATCTGGGAAGCTTTCCAAAAAAAGAAAGAAGGAAAAGATAATAAGCCATATTAGGCTAGCCATCTTAGCAAGCAAACTGCTTTGCCTCTCCTTAACCACACCGTGTCTGTGGTGAGGTGAGACTAAGCAGTATTTTCCAGTTTCTCATAGAGGATTAGGTTTCTAGTCTGTGCGTTTTCTTGCATCTGATTTCCCGTGTGTTCCCACCACTGGCTGTGTGTGTGTAGCTAAAGATCTAATTCGTTTGCTGCACTAACAGGGAGTGAATGTGAGTGATGGGAGGGTCTTCCCAGATGCCATGCATTTCTGCCTCAGATTATTCGCTCAAAGTAAAAAATGCGTGGTCATCTCCATTCCCCACGCTCGAGAGTAGCTAGTGACACATTTCACGGCTCAACTCCAGTCCTAAATGTGCTAATAAATAACTGTACAAGTAACTAAAAATCTTTGGAAAAGTTTCAGAACAGAGTCCCTGTGAACTACTGCTGTAAGACTTGTGACATTCCTATCACTCAGTGTTTACTCTGTGCCAGACATAGTACAAACAACTGACAGCTGCTACCCCCTTTGATCTTCAGCAAATGTCCATAAAAGTGGGACTGGAGAACGAATTATGAATTAGAAAGATTAATCAATTTGCTCAAAAACACAGATCTAAGACATGGGAAACTTGAGATTCAAAATTAGGACCTCAAACTCAAATATCCTGAAAAGAATCCCTTTGAGATATAGCAATAATTTGGATTTGGGTAGGTCATTCCATAATCTGTAGTGCTGGAGGTAATGGGGAGGCTGAGAATAGGAAAATACACTTATATTTGAGTGACAGTTTCACTTATCAGTTATAAATAGATTTTCAATGGGCTTTTGATAATTGACATCCCTCAGAACAAAAAGTGGAAGTAGAAAAAAATTGTCCTATTACCTGAAATGGGTCTTTTTTTACTCGATGCAGGTGGAGAGTTTGGGATGACCTGAAGACCACTTTTTTTGTGTGTATTTGAAAATAAGATGGGATCTTTGTCTAGAGCCGAGAGTGCAGGAATCATAACATGTTGCCCGAAGAGTTGTACTAAAACTTTGGGGCTGGAACGAGATAGGATGACAATTGAAACATGGTCTGTGAGCTTGGAAAGTAGTTATGGGATACGAAACCTGTACTTTGAAAGCTTGACTGGTTTTATGTTTCCTGTCTTTTCTTTGCTGTTTCCCCTTTATTCTCTCTCTCGGAGTTAGTTAAAAATCTTTTGGAAAATTCTAACCTGTCTCAAATATTCTAAAGGGAACTGTTAAGAGGGTGTCTGCCTATATTTAGGAAGGAGTTGTTGTTTTTTTAAACAACTGTAGTACTGGTATTTTTTTTTTTTTTGTAAAATAACTCATATTTCCATACTAAAATGTAATTAATACATGTTTTTGCAGGCAAAAAAAATAAGATAAAAGTAATATATATAATCCTTCCATTTCTGAAGAGTCTTTGTGAATATTGTGATATATATTCTTCCAGGGTCGTATGCATATAAGTCTGAGTGCACATGTTTATGTAGATAGAATGGTAGCCTGAAAACACATTGAATCATACTGCACAAATTTTTGTGACCACTTTTTCGTAAATATATTTCAGAAAATTAATTTCAATAGCCACAGAGAGGTTAATCCTGTGGATATAATCTATTTTATTTACCTGCTTCATCACCTTTTCCAATCTAACTTTATAAGTAACACTGTAAAGAACATAGATACATTTCTGTATATATTTCTTTTATATTTTAAATAGATTATTAAAAATTTCTCCTGAACATCCTAGAATTCTCATTATTGTGATATCTAAGAAAACATCTTTTTAAAATGTGTGTAATTTTGTCATTATATTTTCAATGTTCCCCTTTCTCCATACAGAGAGGCACATTAACTGATCTCATTATATGCCTTGTTTAGTGCAGTAATTAACACATCTGTTAACATGGTTAAGAGTTGAAGAAAATTGTTAGAGACTGTCGAAAAGTGTAGTCACTGTTAATAGTTACCAACTGTTCATAATGCATTTAGCTTAATTTGTATGGAAAAATGGTGTGTGCAACAGCACTTGCCAAGATGAAATTCTGCCAATAGTAATGATCTTTTCGGCTCAAGACCTGTGATTGATTTCCACCTTGGGTCAGCTAAGACTTCTCCCGGTGCTTTAGTTTTTGATGGTTAGCTCCATCATGGGGGCTTTCAGCTTTCCTCTGGAACATCTGGCACTAGCTACTGTCACATACAGAACTCCTGACTCAATGGACCATTAGTTTTTGTGCAGAAATATGTGTGAATTTAGAAAAGGCGCTCATGAGTGTTTATAATGGAGGCCATGTGTTATCAACTGGAGAGCGGGGAGAAATTGGTTTTGTTCAGATCATTATCATTCCCCACATGGAAACCTCTGTCCTAAAATAAACCAAGCACACATATTGGGGCTGGGTGGCTAAGGGGTCATCAGAGATCTCTATCAGATTCCTCTGAAGTGGACGCCATCACTAGGCATCATCAGGCGATGGTCCCTATCCCTCAGGCATTCCATAGACCCTGAGAGGAAACAGACTTCACCGACAGCAGAGAAAGCAGCTGCTTCTTGGAACAAACTTAGGAGTGCCGAGAAACTCCCTCCGACCCCAGTAATTCCTCCTTGCTCCCTTTAGCAACTCATTCTCAACATCAAATTATTTTCCAACTTCAACAGTCTTTTGCTCATGTGTTGAATAGTAATGCCGTTGGGAAAAGTCACTTCTAACCTAATGATGACTATTTATACTGAATAAAATTAGTTTATAAGATTCTTTGAGAAATGACAGCTCTATGTGTGTGCAGTCGAATTTAGGAAAATGAGTGGAAATTCATTGCATTTTGATAGAATAGATGAAATAGGGGCAGAGCAGTTGCAACAGAGCATGTGTCCTACAGTCCGGGAAGCTGGAATGGGCTGGTCACACAGCTGAGAGCCTAGGGGTCCGAAGAGCACTGGGGATCTGGTGTCAGAGTACCATGGTTCCTGAAGAATAGCAGTGCCTACTTTACAATTATTTTCCTTTGGAAATTTGCTCCTATCCTCACCCTCCCTGGTTATCCTTTCCCTCCAATTTGCTCTTCAGCACGTCCCTTTATTATAAGATATTACATCTTCCTAAGTTTCTTTTTTTTTTTTTTACTTCCATATCTAGGTTTCCTGCATTCTACTGCTCTTAAAGAAAAAAAAAAAAACTGTGTTTTTTTTCTGTCTTCATATTCTCAGTACCCTTAATAGTAATTAACACACGGCAGAAGATTGTCAAAAAAAGGAAGGAAGGGTTTTTAAAGTAGCAAGTGCTGGTTTGCTGCTAAAAACATGGTCACATACCTTTTCATACACTGACACTTTTACAGCAAAGAGATAGTATAGGTGAACTGACAGTAACGCATGTATTGTCTGGTGAAAGAAATGGATGCCTGGAATTTCAGAAGCATACAACAGAGATTCCTTGAACCTGTTGACTATTGTATGATGAAACCATAAATTAATAGAACAATGGGGATAAAAGAGAATGGTCTGTTTTGCTCCCTTCTATGGACAGAGGACTCAACAAGGCCGGGCACTGTTCTACCAGCAGTCATAGAGCACATGGTACAAGCAGGCACCACTCTTCCCCATTCTGGGGTTACAGCACCGAACAAGACACAGTGTCAGCCTTCCTGGAGCTGCCATTCCCACAGAAGATAAGCAACCTTAAAGGTAAAATAAAGTCTGCACAGATCTCCCAAAGAGTGGACTCACCAAAGCTCATCTCAGATGTGGCCGTGGAGAATAATGGATGAGGGAAAACATTCCAAAGGATGTAACCAGGAGCTAAGAAAGAAAAGGAGGAAGGGCTGCTGCTCTGAGAGAGCAGAGCAGGGACAAATTGAGACTCAAAGAACTGAATCCACTGTGAGGCAAGAGCTTGCATAATCCCTGGCGGGCACGACCTGAAGCTGCTGTAGCCTAGGACTGACGAGGGTTCCATTGCCTGCCTTCTGAGTGCAGATTTTGCTGAGGTTACCTTTTCCTACTTCCCCTTTTCTATTAGTATACATGACAGTTTACATACTTTTTACTATACAGACACTGTATCACAGAGATCCATACCCAGACCTGATGAAGATGACTGAGCATCTCTCAGACATCCTGAAACTGGAATAATATGCAAAGTCATTTGGTTGGCACCTTGGGCTTCTGTCTTTTGGGGAGAGACTGTGTATAAGAGATATACACAAGGATGTTCAGGTGGCCAAGAGGAAGGCAGGTTGCAGGGAAATGGACTTGGTGCCACAAGAAACTATGATTTCTTCTTCCTTGGGAACAGAAGCTCTGAATTTTAGCTGAACACAAGACCCCCTTGAATACATACCACATTCCTTAGGATTTCTTGCAGTGAAATGTGACCCCGCTCCTAAGGTGAGGATAGTATCATGTGTTAAAGATGAACGCTTAGACCCTTCTGGCTTTTAAGAGAAGAGATTTATCTACAGCACTCTACTGGCTTCTCTCTGTCTCCTTGAGAGGTGGGGAGGGGTAACCCGTCAGTACGTTTGGGAGGAATAACTGCACATGCTTGGCTTGACCCCACCATCCTTCCTGTTTGGAATAAGATGCTCACAGGGATAATGACCACTGCTCCTCTGTGGGGCTCTGCTCTGGTCTAGGGTAAATGTCCATGATCACCTGACCAACAGACACACAACCAGGTTTGCCTATGCCATCAAAGTTATATTTGAGTTTCACTTTGTAGCTCCTTTAATTTTTTTCTCAAGTTATTCCAAACCTTAGTAGGGAATAATATATTAGGGTTTTCTCTGAGACCTTCAAAGCATGAGAAACTTCTGGCATGTGTCCCTAAAGACCAGGAGGGGAATTTGTACATTTCCCCATCTCTTCTTTCTTCAAAAGGCTAGAATGTATATTGAACGGCTGGGGTTGATTAAACTGTTTTGACCCATGAGACACTGGCCACGGTTGGCGCTTTGAAGGGCAGCAACGTGGATAGTTAATAGGCAACAGTCATGCCACCCTGACTCCTCATGTTTTCATGAGGCAGAAGAACTTTTATTTTGTTTTAGTTAATGTTGTTTTGAATTTTCTCTCATTTAGAAATGAACCCAAGCCTGAAACAAGCAAAAAGTTTAGTGTTGGATACATTAATATTGAGATTCCTATTATAAACCAAGAGGAGATATTGAGTAGAGAGCTGGAAATAGGAAATTCAGGGGTGAGTTCTGGGCTGGAGTGTACCTTTGGGTTTTCCAGCACATAGATGGTATTTAAAACCACGAGAGTGATTGGTGGCATCTTGGGGGTGAGCACAGAGAGAGAAGAAGCCTGAAGACAGAGTCCTGAGGTAACCCAATGTTTAAGTATAGAGCAATGAAGAGAACCTACAAAAGCAGATGAAGACATGACTCATTTACATAAACAGTAAAAGCATGGCCTTTCACTTTTTTCAGAAATTCATTTTTAGCCACCCTCACTGCCTATAATATTTTGTTTTGTTTGACTTTACCTAATTTTTAAAAACTCTGATTTATGCCTATTCTTATTCCAAGAAGAACCAGGTAGTTGCTGTTTATCTATTAACAAATCCATCCTATGTTTGAAAAGTTTGTCAGTTTGTTGCTGAGATTTATATTATTTTGGCTTCTGAAGGCCACTGTAGACAGCAGGATGTACTTCGTTAAGTTAAAGGCATACGGCTCAGAAAAATCAATTCTGTGTATGTTATCCCCTCCAAAGAAGTTCTCGTAGGTTTGGAGGTAGGCACGTGGATGTGTATGGCAGCGTTGTTTATGATGGAGAGAAATACCAGGCAATCTGGGTTTTCTGAACTGAGGAGGGGTATGTAAATGTGGGTGCATATTATGATGTACTAAGTGAGAGTTAACATCAAAAGACTAGATGTACACAGTGCATCATGGATAGAAAATATGCTGTTTGTGATAGTTACCAACCTGAAAAACTAACTGGTCCCCAAATATATAACTCAGCAGAACATAAGCTTATCTCTTGCTCACATAATGCTGTTGAGCAGTACCAACCCAAAGGTTGGGGGAAGGAAAAGGGCAGGAAAAGCTCTTTTCCAAACAGGCATTTTGAAATTCAGACACAGGGAAGCTCTGCCACCTTTGATATGTGGCTTCCAAGGCCAACGTCTTTTTCTCTTCTTTGTCTACAGGAAGAGCAAAGCATGGAATACTCCAATACAGAAAAGGTCCAGGTAGAAGAGGAAAAGGTTGTGATGCAAAGGTCTGCCACAACCTGTCAATTACTTATTGGATATAGTACCAAAACCACAGGCAACAAAAGGAAACACAGACAACTGGGATTATACCAAAAGAAAAAGCTTCTGTACAGCCAAGGAAACAATCAACAAAATTAAAAGGCAGACTAAGAAATGGAGAAAAACTTTTGCAAATCATATATCTGTTAAAGTGTGAATATCCAAAATATATGAGGAATTCCTATAATTCACTATCAAAAATCCAAAATAACCACATTAAATAATGGACAAAGTACTTGAACAGACATTTCTCCTAAAAAGACATACAAGTGACTAAAGGTACATGAAAAAGTCCTCAACATCACTAATCATCAGGGAAATGCAAATCAAAACCACAAAGAGATATCACCCTATACCTAGAATGGCTTTTATCGAAAAGACAAAAGATAACAAGTGTTGGTGAGAATGTGGAGAAAGGGAATCTTTGTGCACTGTTGGTGGAAATGTAAATTGGCACAGTCATTATGGAGAATAGTATAGTGACTTCTCAAAAAATTAAAAATAGAACTACCAGGTGATCCAGTAATCCATCACTTCTCGGTATATACCCCCCCAAATTGAAGTCAGGATCTTGAAGATATATCATTGCAGCATTATTTACAACAGCCAAGGCATGGAAACAACATAAATGTCCATCGACAAATGAACAGATAAAGAAAATGTGGTATATACATACAATAGAATATTATTCAGCCTGAAAAATAATAAAATCCTGCCATTTACTACAAACATGTTCAAACTTGGAAGACATTATGCTAAGTGAAATAAGGGAGACACAGAAGAACAAATACTACATGATCCCACTTATATCAGGAATCTGAAACCGTCAAACTCACAGAAGCAGAAAGTAGAATGGTGGTTACTAGGCATGGCAGGGGGTGGGTATCAGGGATATGTTGGTCAAAGGCTGCATAGTTTCACTGACGCAAGATGAATACGTTCTAGAGACCGATATAGCACGGTGTACAAAGATGACAACACCGTACACTTAAAAATTTGGTAAGAGGGTATATCTTATGTTAAATGTGTTTTTTTAAAAAAAAGAGTTTTGAAGGAAAATAATTTTATTTTGATAGAATCAAATTCCTATGTTATTTTTTGTTGTGTTTTAAAAATTTTTTAAAGGAGGTGTAAGTGACATACAACAATATATTAGCTTCAGGTGTATAACACAGTGATTTAATATTTATGTTAAATGTTCTTATCCAAAAAAAGAAGGAGGAGGGGAACTCTTAGAGACGATGGTTAAGTTTAGATCATATTACATAGTGACTTTTTCAAGGGTATATACTCATCTCCAAATTCATCAAGATGTATACATTAAATATGTAGAGGTTTTGGTCTGTCAATCATACCTTCATTAAAAAAATTCAAAAGGGTAAAACATAAGCAGTCTATAGAATATTTTCATCGATCAGTGATTCCCTGGGAATCTTGGTGACTGCTCTTAACTGTTTCAAAAAGTGACTGGACCACTTTGCATGCCTGCGAGAGATCACTTACTCCCCATCCTCCCCAGCCCTTGGTACTGTTTGTCTTTTCAATTTTAGCCATTGAATTCTACCCATTTTACCCAGATATCTGTAGCAGTATCTGTAGTGGTGGTTTTGGTTTGCATTTAACGGTTATTTTCATATTTCCAATATGCTCATTTTATTTTGTGAAATATCTGCTCAAATCTCTTGCCTTTTAACTGCATTGTAACTGTTCCAATTGGTCTTTATTTATTTTAGATACAAGGCTTTTCTCAGATGTTTGTTTTTAAAATACTTTTATGCCAGTCTGCGGCAATTTTCAATTTTTTCAAACTTTTAACAATGTATTTTGAAGAGCAAATTTTTTAAATTTTAATTCACTTAAACCGAACAACTTTTCTCTTATGAATCATACTACCTTGTTTATAATCTTTTGCTATGAAATATAATGCTACGATAACAACATATGTATTTGGTATTTAGGTGTCAATAACTTGTGTGTGTGTGTGTGATATCTGTAAGACAAATTCTAAGATGTTGGATTCCTAGAACAAAGCATAAATTACAACTTTGTTTGCCTTAATTGCCTTATATATTGTCAATTGACCTCCTTAGGGGTAAGCAATTAGTGCTCCCATTAGGACTGTATGAGTGTATATTTTCTGTTAACTTGACTGAAAAAAAAAAAAAAAACTATATTGTCAAGGTTTTGGAATTTTTGCTAATCTGACAAGAGAGAAGGGGCATCTCTGTGTAATTTTAAATTTACTTATCTCTTATTATGAGTGGCATTGATAATAAGAACTTCTTTCCTATGAACTTTTCATTCCCAAACCTTGTGTGTTTTTCTATTGTGCTATTCATCTTTTTCTATATTTAACTTTTACTTTTCTAATGTTTTGAGTTAGGTATTTCAATATTGTATTTTCCTTCTTTCTTATATATTGATATACCAATTTTAGGGTGGATTTTTCTTTGAAAAAATAATTTCTTATTTGTATCTCCATCTCTTTTGGTGTCATTTTATCACCCTCATTTTTTCCTGGAAGTTTTAAAATTTAGATTGTTGTTCTTTTTTTTACCTGGAAGTTATTTTGGATATTTTTCTTCTGTCTTTCTTAGTTGCCCTGTGCTCAGTAGACAGTGAAGATGTGATGATCTAGAATATAAAGGAGAGAATTTCTGGAGTTCTGTCCTTGAATGCTTCTTAGAAGGTGTTGTTTCCTGAAATCTGCCTCCTTTGGCTTTCTGTTGAGTACTTTCTATGGCATGTTTTTCTATCTTGCTCAGAAACCACTTCCTGTTTAAATGGGGTTCCCTCCTAGGGGTGAAGATTTACTCCTGGCTTCTGGTATCCGACACAGCTACAATCTCCCTGAACTTCCCCACCACACCAGTATATACTGAAAATTTCTCTCACAGTTTCTGCTGGTCTCATGTAGGTGACACTTAAATAAAATTTGGAGCCTGTGTGTTTTCTCAAAATTTTCCTGAAGATTTGAGATTTCCATTGTTGCTCAATTTATTTCTCTAAAAGTTTCCAAGAAAAGACAAGGAAAAATTCAGAAGTCAGCTGCCATTGTATTCCTATCAGAGGTAGAAGATATATAACTATATCTACATCTATATGTATACCTAGTCCTATCTATCTATCTATCTATCTATCTATCTATCTATCTATCTATCTATCTATCTATATCATCTATCTATCTGGTTTTATTCATTTATAAGCCATTTATGAGTGCACATGCCATGCTACATTGCTCTCAAGTGGATTATGTAGCAGTTGAGAAGACGGATAGACAAATAAAGATATGCTTAGAGAAAAATGTGTTGAGAAATGTTGTTTGGAAAATTAAATTTGTAATGAGAGAATTATAAAACAGAAGAGGAACTCTAACAAAGCTGTTTTTTAGAGCTCCCCAAGATGATAAAGCTACACATATCCAGCTTTTTTTCCCCTTAAAACTGAGATATTTCTGAGGAAATTAAACATGAAGTTAATTCATGATTTGATAATAGAGAGGTTGAAGGCTAGTAACATTGCCTTTTATTTTTACCAAGACACAATTGCCACAAGAGGTTAATGTAACACTTAATAATCCCCTGGAACTAAGACTGAAGAGTTAGTAGAAGTCCAGGCCATCTCTTTCCTCACTGGGTCTCTCTCTGTGTCCCTCTCTGGTTATCTATCTTCCTCTCAGTTAAGGAAGCAGCGTCTGATGAAATCAGTTCATTGACCTCATGTGCCAAGCTTTGAACAAGTGATACCTAAGTACAACTTGAGGGACTGGCTTTAGATTAAGGAGCATGGAGTGCTTATTTATGGACACAGTTTAGGAAGCACACACGTGAGTGAGATTCTATTTAAGTGGGTAGATACGGTGGGTAAAGTTTATGGAAAGTCTCTTTTGATTCTTCCTGTTTGCCCAGGGAAATAGAAACTCATGTAACAGCTGAGAGTGAGGGTGAGGGAAAAGGTAACAAAGATGAAAGTCCAGTAGATTTTCTCTATGCAGCTATAGCTCTAAGTGGTCTATTGAGAATTGTAGAAATCATCTACAATTCTAAGCATCATCTTCTAAGCTATGAACTGAAGGCAGAGGCTGAGTTTCTTGACTATCAGTGGGTGGACAGTTCCCCAGCGTGTGGGTGTAGCTGTGCAGGTTGTGAAGGTCTTGACTCCAGGGCTGCGTTCTCACTGAGCCTATTTAGATCTTGTCCTCGCACACTGTATGATCCAGTCTAGGACTCGCTGGGTGGATCTGTATCCGAACTTCAGGCAGATTTAAGAAGTAGCAGAGAAGGGCTTGAGCTGAGGGCAGTCAGAAAATCTCCCCCAATTCTCCTCTCAGGTGAGTATGAAATGTTTCCTACTTCCCTTTGGTTTTCAATCAGCTTTCCCTTCCCACCTACAAAAGATGTCACACTCCAGGTTTTCTATATATTTGGAGTGCACAAAGCAAGATTTTAACTTTTGTGTTTTGATTTGTTTTTCTGATTTCCCTATTCTGGGTGGAAGACATCAGAGTGGGGAAAGAGGAGAGGTTGTCTGACTTAGACCTGCGTTGACGTCTGGCTCTACCAAGCATCTCTTCTATGGCCTTGAGCAAGGCATTTAACTGCCTGGTTCTTCACGTGTAAAATGGGTATAGAGTAAACACACTGCAGAGATATTTTGAAGGTAGGATATAATGTACATAAACGATAGAAGTCCAGTATAAATGTGGTGCTAGATAAAATGTAGCTGAAAAAAGTTCCCATTTATTGAGTGCTTACTACATGGCAGATTCTGTGCTTAATAATTTACATATATTTACTCGCTTATTCCTCACAATAACCCTCTCACACAGGTACCATTATAATTGCCATTTTACAGAAGAAGAAATTGAGACTCAGAATAAATGTGACTTCACGTAACTATTCAACAAAGATAGTAAAACTGTTTTTCAAACTCAGGCAGGGTGACCTCAGAGTCCTTGAAATCTACACATACTGGTTAGTACTAACAACCCTTTGGCTTCTATCAGCTGTGCTTATGTTTGCATTGGTTTCAAATTGCAGTAATCTAAAAGTCAGCAAGAAGATAATGAGAGGAACTTATGTTTATCCTCAAGGAAAAAATCAAGAATGCCAATGTGTTTTTGTAATATAAGAAATTCAATGAGATGAGGTATACTCATAGTTTGAAAACTGCAAGTTTTATTTTAAATTGTGAAACTGATAAATTTTAAAATTTCAAACTTGGAAAGTGAAGCTTTGAAACAGGAAAATTTTCTGGTGTACAGCGACAAAAAGAAATCAGGATGAGTTAAATACAGCCATGAAAATTTTAAAATGCAATTCTTAAAGTTTGTGAGAGGAATCCTTAGCCTTCATGGTGTAAATACATGCACAGAAAGCAAATCAGAATTACAGAAGTACAAAAGAAAGTATAGTAACTTTAGTAAAAAATGATCAGGAACTACATAAGTTTCACAGGCCAACACAAAATTTCCGGAGAGTTCTTGAATTTTTAAAGATGTTTACAAAGTGGAGCTAAAAAGGTCTAAAATCTGTACTCTCTTAGTATTCCACTGACACTGTGGGTGCATGAAATAATGAGTTAGAAGTTTGCAGGAACCACTTTGTGGCAATTGCAAAGCATAAAGCATATTTAATTAAATTAAGTAATCTCTATTTAAATGAAAGTAAATCATTTTAGTGCTAACTGTTTTTAATGATTCAAGCTGTCATTCAAAAAAGAAAAAAAAAAGATAGGAAGCTGGTAAAGTACTTAGAGCTCCACTTACGGGGCTTTTATAGCAAAACACTAATGGGATTTTTCTTGCCAGGGAAATGCCATATTTTATTAATAAATGATTCTGAAACTCTAACAATAATTACTAACTTATATCACAAAATTTGCCAAAAAGGTGGGAAAGAATGCTTTAAAGATATAAGCATTTTTGAAAGGCTAAAAACAGCTTCAGAGTATTTTCTAAATTATGATTATTTAATGCACATATAGGTAAACTTCTATGAGAACATTGATAAGAAACAGAAGTGATCTTTACTAAAATCTCTCTTTTCATTTTGAGGGAACTAGGCCTGTCTTTTGGTTTTTCAACAGTATGAGCGCCCATCACAAAGGATTTAGGGATGATGGCAGAGTAGGAAGCAGTAGGAATCAGCCTCCCCATCTAGACAGCAATTACACTGGCAGAATCTGTGTGATGTATCTACTTTGGAACTCTGGAGTCTATTGAAGGCTTGCAAACCCCAGAGGAAGACTTGAACAGCAAATTGTAGTTAATTTGGTCAATTTTAGCTCTTAGCACAGTAGCAGCTATGCTTACCCCACCCTACTCATTCCCATCCCCCACCCAGGTTGGGCAAATAGGACCCTGCCCTCTGAATATCATGGCTGTGTGCTCTGATCACTGATTGTTGCCTCTGCTCAAGGAAGTGCAGACAAAGGTAGGCATCCCTTGTTGCATCTCCCCCACCCCCATTGTTGAGACCCTCTCCCACTCTGTCTAAAGTGACTTCCAGGGGAGTTAAAGGGCCAGTGACTTTTATTTTCTCCCACAATTTTTCTCTTTTGGGAGCCAGACATTAAAAACGAGGACATTCCAAAGCCATTGCATATATGAGGAAAATTAGAAAGTAATCATGCCTGAACAGGGAAAGGCACAAGCTTAGAAAAAACCTGAGAAGACCTTAATTTTACCCCTCAGGTTGATCCTTGGCATATAGACAGCCCAAACAAATTTAAAAAACAAAAACAATAAACAAAACCAATAAAAAAGACAGCAATCCCTGGGAAAGAGGGAGAATCTGATTTCCAGTTACCAGGTTTTTATATTCAAATGTCTAGTTTTGAACAAAAAATCAGAAGTCAGACAAAGAAATAAGAAAATATGGCCCATTCAAAGGAGACAAAAAGAATCAACAGAAAATAACCTCTGAAAATGACTGATGACAGACATACCAGACAAAGACTGTAAAATAACTGTCATAAATGCTCAAAGAACTAAAGAAAATATGAAGAAAGTCAAGAAAACAATGTATGAATACAGTGGAAATGTCAATAAAGAGACAGACAACCTAAAAAAGAAATTCTGGAACTGAGAAACAATAACAAAAATGAAAAGTTCCCAGAGGGATTCAAAGCAGATCTGAGCAGAAATGAGAAAGAATTAAAGAACTTGAAGATTGGATGGTGGAAATTGAGTTTGAGGAGCAGAAAGAGACAAAGATTATAGAAAAGTGACTGGTGCTTAAGGAACCTGTGGGACAGAATCAAACAGACCCACACACACATTGTGGGAGTCCCAGAAGGAAAAGAGAGTGGAAAAGGGGCAGAGAGAATTAGAAGAAATGACGGCTGAAAATTTCCCAAATTTGATGAAAGATATGAATATAAACATCCAAGAAGCTTAAAGAAATCCAAGCATAATGAACTTCCCTCTCTTAAGCTCAATGAAACCCTTAAAAACCAGTTGCCCACTGTCACAGTGAAAACCAGCAGCTTAGCAGCCCCCAGAAGGTGCAGAAAGTGGCTGGAACTCCTGGAAAATGCAGCTTTTATATAACTGCCATTATTAGACCTCTCTAGTATTCCCCTGCAAATCACACACACAAAGTTTGTCTTTATTTGACCTGACTTAGAGCTCAGCCTATGGGAACAGCCTTTCCTCTGGGGTGTTTGTTGGAAAAAATCATCAGGAACTAACTAATATTGCAGCTGCCTGTGTGGGTGATAACAACTGGGGAAAACAATGAGCTGGAAAAAAATCTGAAAAGGAAACAGTGGAGAATGAGATGTCCATAGGGAGCTTTGGCAAGCTCTAAGATATTCCTGGGAATCTAGAAGTCCATGCTCACTCAACGGGCTGTGCACATTCTGAGTAAAAGCCTAAGCAAGTCCTAAGCTATCACTTCTGGCTGCCCTTGAGTCTCTGTGCAAGGAGGAAGTGAAAGCGAAGGCAGAAGTGTAAACTACATACCTGAGAATGGAAGGTGGACCCCAGCAGGTACTCAGAACCCCTCAACAATAGCTGGTTTCCAGCATTTAAGGAAATCTCTGGGTAATCAGATGATATGGATGACGCTATAAACCACCAGTTGGCTTCACTGGTGAATTTTGCCAAATGAACTAACATTAATCTTTCAAAAACTTTCCAAAAATGTAAAAGAATTCAACTTATTTATGAGGCCACAATTAGCCTCATATCAAAGCCAAATAAACACATCATAAGAAAAGAAACTACAGATGGAAATACCTTCTGACTCACAAAAATCTTCAACATAACACCAGTAATGTTGCTGGATCCAGCAACATTTAAAATGGAAATACCACAACTAGGTGGTATTTTCTTAGAAATGCAAAGTAGATTGAACATATGAAAATCAATCAATGTAACTTTCCCTATTAATAACATAAAAGAGAAAAATTATATGATTATCTTAATAGATGCAAAAAATTAGACAAAACCCAACACCCGTTTGTGATTTTTTTAATAAAGATATTGTTATCATTATTTCGAACACACTGTTTTTGGTTAGATAGATATAAGAAGAAGAAAAATAAAAGACTTTGTTTATTTTCTCCTATGTTCTTCCTTTAGGTAGATCTGATTTCCTGACCTACCTTGTATTCATTCTCTCTGAAGAACTCTTTTAATATTTCTTACACGGCAGGTCTATTAACAACAAATTCCCTCAATTTTTGTTTTTCTTGAGGAATAAGTTCACTAGCTACATAATTCTAGATTAGTGGTTTTATCTTTCAACACTTTATCAGTATTTTAAATATTTTATTTCACTCTCGCTTACAAGTAGATTAAAGAAAAGTCTGACTTAATTCTTACATTTGATCTTTTATATATGAGGTATTTTTTTTTCCTCTGGATTCTTTCAATATTTTCTCTTTTTATTTGGTTTTCTGAAGTTTATATACAATATGGCTGGGTGTAAATTTTTAAATTTATGTATCCTGATTTGTGTTCTCTGAGTTTCCTGGATGTGTGGTTTGGCATCTGTCATTAATTTTGGATAATTCTCCATCACTATTTCAAGTATTTCTTCCATTTCTTTCTTTCTTCTCCTTATTTTATTTGCATTATGCATATGTTATATCTTTTATAATTATCTCACAGTTCTTGGGTATTCTGTTCCATCTTTTAAATTACTCTCTATTTGCATTTCAGTTTTGGAAGTTTCTACCTACATATTTTCAAGCACACTGATTCTTTCCTTGGCCGTGTCCAGTCAATTACTGAGTCCATCAAAGGCATTCTTCATTTTCTATTATAGTGCTTCTTATTTCTAGAATTTCTTTTAAATTCTTTCTTACAGTTTCTACCTTTTTACTTACTTTTCCCAACTCTTCTTGTGTGTTTTTCAATTTTCCATTCGAGCCCTTGGCATGTTAATCATAATTTTTCTAAAATTCTTGGTCTGACAAGTTCAAAATCTCTGCCCTATCTGGGTTTGGCAGTGAGGATTGATGTGTCTCTTTAAGTTGTGGTGTTTGTTTGTCTTTTAATATGCCTTGTAGTTTTTTGTTGAAAGCCAGACATGATGGTTGGACTAAAGGAACTGAAGTAACTAGACCTTTAATGTGAGGTTTTTTGTTTACCTACCTATTACTTAAACTGTGCTTACTGTTCGCTATACTAAAATTATCTTGTTTGTGTCTCTCTTGTCATCTTTGGGTTTCCCTAGAGACTTCTTAACTAAGACATGAGACATGCCGTTCTTTCCATTGTACGCCCCTGACACCAGCTCTTGCCCAGTTTCTGCTTCCGGCTTCTGCTTCAGCGGTTTGTGATTCTCTGTCTGTCTGTCTGTCTCTCCGTTCTTGCAGGAAGCTGTTTTTCCTGTGACCTCAGTTCTCTGACAGGTCTAAAAAGAGTTGTTGATTTTCAGTTTGTTCAGCTTTTTTGTTGTGAGGATGGAAGTGACAACATCCAAGATCCTTACCTACCGAATCAGGGTATAAACAGTTTTTGAATACTCTCCAGCAAAGAGGATCAATAATTTGTAAATCCCAAATTTGAATCATATCTAAAAATCTTAGAGTTAAATCACACTTTCTAAGTAGTGATTAGAACACCTTACCTTTTAATGTGCATTCAATTATTTCAAGAGAGGAGAAACGCAATCATTTAATAATTGTCACTATAATTCAACATCCCAATGTGTTCAGATCAGCTTTTCTTAATTTTTTATAGCATACTCATGTATTCTGTTTCCATGTTAGCATCATTGTAAAATCAGACTTCAAATAATTTTAGGAAAAACGGAACATGGGGTATAATTTGTTGAGTTAACATTTTTATGGAGAGGCCCATACTGTTGTTGTGCTTATAATTTTATAATGCTTACGTACTTTGAAATCCATAGTTAAATGATGTAAATAATTAAAACATTCCAACCAAATATGCACAATGACATATGTTTCTATGACAAATGTGATAAAAATTGGAAGATGGCTGCTTTGATAGATGCTTAAACCTCAATCATGTATATAATCTGGAAAGTATTAATAAATTCTTACCCATCTTAATATTTTAATATTCTAATTTTTCTAGTAAAATTTAGCTCAGATATGTATCATTACTTTTTAATTTACTTTTTAAAATTGACAGTGGACTATAAATACTAAATCCCATCCTGATGCAGGTGGTTTCTGATGAGAGTATTTCCATGTCTCAGTCAGTGGTCCTTTGGAGTAGATTCAAATTTTTTTTTTTTTTTTTTTTGGAGTAGATTCAATTTGAGTGCACACATCATTGTGTTTATAATGAGATATTTGATAAATAGTCACTTTACAGATAATATAAAGGCAGAGGAATTTGGAGTGGGTAAGGATGATCAATGAGCAGAAGGGAGAAACCACCAAAGACAAACCAAGTGGTGTTGCCCAGGACAGGCCCGGAAGTGATGGAACAACGTCTCCTACTGCCGGTGCTGCAGGTGATTCAATATGGTCGTCATCTTGCTGGCATGCTGCTCCAGGCCAGCCCTGGGAATCACACTGTCATTCACTGGGGAGCCAGCGCGGGGCAAGGGCATGCCGTCAGCAGTCTCACCTGCCCCCGGGTTGCCTCTAGTGCCCATACGGTTGTCTGACCTCATTCACGCCCCTGTCCAGGCAGAACAGTGACAAAGAGGGGGATGCCAACAGTGGTTCCTACAGTAGCGTATTGGATGTTCTTAGGGAAAAGGAGAGATCAAGATCTGAGAGTGGGTGAGATAAAGAGTCTTCCTTTGTTTTCTTCCTCAAATGGTACTTTCAGATAAGTGGAGTTCATATACTAGCTTTTGTACTTAGTAAATGGCGACCAGAGGAAAGCATTTAAAAAATAAAATTGGAGTATAGAAGCAAATCTGTATTGAAAAGGATTATTTTTGTGGGTCCTCTTTATGTGGTACTCAATTGTAAATTCCTGGTCTCCCACTCAAACTGTGGGGCAAAATGAATCACACACAAAAAAACTGTTGCACAAATAGTTCATTTTAACATTAATATTTAGATACAGCTAATAAGAATAATGTACCTAGTAGATGAATTGGGTTATGTTATTACACGTATTATTTGTTATGGTTGAACATTAAACTTGATACCAAATATCTAAATTAAATATTACAATTGTATTACCTGCTTATTTGCAATATTTATATAAAATACCTATTTATATAAAATTATGCTTTTAACTTGTGGTTTATATTGCTCTGAGGAAAAAATTATGAAAGTAGTTTTTCTGTAGATTATTCACATTTTACAGAAAATTGCCTACCTGGAATGCTAAAACTTCAGATTCTTTTCATTTTATTTACTACTTAAAATAAAAATGAATTAAAATCTTGTTTTAATATTTCAAAATCTTGCCTATTGGGTACTGATAGAAGTGATTGTTTATCCTTTAACATAAAAATGTTATTCTTACTTGGTACTATAAAGCCTTGAAATACGCACACACACACACAAGACAAGAAGACAGAGAGATAAAGAGAGACAGAGATAGTTTCTGAGTTATGGAGTTTTAGGGGAGATGTTAGCGTAGAAATAATTAACTGATGACAGAGCTCTCCCTGCTCTTACAGACTGTTGGAGGTGGAGGCAAGTTGTCCCAAAAACTAGAGAAGTTAACAGCTAGAAAGAGAGACATTTGTAAAAGACACGTGAGGTCTAAATAACTGAGAGGACTAGAAATACTGCAATTCCAGGTAGAAAATTGTTCTTTCTCAGTAGACTGAATCACTGGAAACTTATTTTCTTGCAGAGAATTTCTTGAATCAGGAACAGGCTAAGAATCAGGCTTGCGATGGGCAGAAGATCACTAAAGAGACCAGCGAGGCTTTGAAGGCCATCTGGACGGACAGAGTGGATTTAAGTTAGAGGAACTCCAAACACACGCCCCCTTTTCCTCACGGAAGGTTTGATGGGTGCTGAGACAAATGGGAGCCTTCAGGATGGATGGCACATGCAAATTAAATCATCTGTGGGTTCACAGTGTTTAGGAAACAAAGTCTCAATATGGAGACTCAACTTCAAGATATTTGAAACAAGAAGTGGGCTGAAACTAATTAAAACGGAAATCCAACCTGGACACAACAAAATACTTGACCGTATTAAATTAATCAGCCCCTCATCTGATCTGTCTAATGAACAAATAAGAAAAAACATACCTGTGGAGAAATAACATTGATTTCCTCTCTGCAGTCTATTGAAACCTAAGTTCCCCTGTAAATAATTACAAGAAATGCAAAGATGTAGGAACACATAACACACAACTGAGCAAAAAAAAAGTAATAGAAGCCAATCCATTGACTTAGAAGTTAGCGGGCAAGGACTTTAAAATAGTTAATGTAGATTTGTTAAAATATGGAGACAAATATAGAAAATAGATTAAAAATAAAGAGTTTAATGAGGAGTTGGAATCTATAAAAAAAGGACCAAAAGAACACTCTAGAACTAAATAATAAAACATATAAAATTAAGAATTCATTGGGTGGTTTTAGAAGCATCCTGGACACAACTTTAAACAAAATTAGTAAAATGAAAGACAGATCAATAGAAAATATACAAATTAAAGCACCAAAAGGAGAAATAAAATAAAAATAAAAGATAGAAGAAAGTATAAGAAATGGATAGGTATGGTTAAATGGTCTCACATACATACAATTGAGGGCTGAGAACTAGACTAAAACAAAAACAAAAACTAAAAACCTAATGGTTGATTAGCTTCCAATAATGATCAAATGTATCAATTTAAACCCACACAGAATAAATACAATGAAAACCATGTCTAGACACATCATAGTCAAACTGCTGAAGGTCAAGCAGTTGAAGACTACTTACTTCACACTAGAAAGTTAAGCATTGCTCTCCTAATAAAACTATTCAGGAGTCTGTAAAATTGCTGGTTAAAATTAGAACTGTGGTAAACTTTAAAAACAGAGGTTTGATGAACCCCAACATTTTGAGGTTATCATCCAAGGAATCCCAACCAAGGAGAATAAGAATGAGGAATCTGGATGATTGGGAAGAAAAGTCAGAAAATGCAGCGTCATGATGGTTAGCAAAGGAGAGTGTTTAAGAAGGAAAGGTATTCTAGAAGTGCTGAATTCTGGTGAGAGACAAACAAGATAAGCACAGGACAGGGACTACTGGATTTGAAATAATTGCCTGTTCTTTGTATCTTTGTGGACTTTGGGAGAAAAATATATGAGGAAATTGGAGAAAAATGAGAGGTGAGCCTGTGAAAACCAAGTGCACTGATAACACTTTTTAGAAGTTATCTGTGCAGAGATACAGATACCAAGAGGGCATGAGAGATGGTGGAAGAAAAAAGCACAAATAATGAGAGTACAGGTAGATAATTTCTAGCAGTTAAAGCACTTGTGAAATCAGCACTCCTTATTAAGACATATACCACAACAAAAAAAACCCAGAAGCATCTTTCCAGGTTCTTTCTTGGTCATCGCCTCTTACAAAAAAGTCAGCTTTCCTCATTTCTATCACCACCAATAATTTAGGCATATTATTGAACTTTATATAAGTGAAAGCATACAGCATGTGTTTATTTATGTCTGGCTTCTTTCACTCCTTCCTGCGTTTGTGAAATTTTTTCATGTCATTTAATAAAACACTTCATTCACTTTCATTGCTATACAGTATGTAGTTTTTCCAATATACCATATTTTACTGGTGCATTCTATTTTGATAGATATCAGGTTATTTCTGGTTTTGTTCAATTATGAATAAGATTCTCTAGTATTCTCTAACATCTTTCTTTTGTAGAAAAAATGGTTTCATTTTTCTTTTTCTTAACTGCATTATAAACTATATATTAACAGACAACGCCCACATTTATTTTTTCTTGGACACACCCATCGTGTGGCCATGGTGGCCTGTGGTCTTGGTGTGCTGGCCTCAGATATGAAGTCCCCAGAAGTGGCGCAGCCCTCTGTGGGCCCGAATCTTCTTATTCTTGATTAAATGTGAAGGTACAGAATTACTGGTCAAAAGTTTGCATATGTCCAGCTTTAATAGACACTGCCAAACTTTATTTCCAAAATAGTTGTACCTACCAAGTGTAGGAAGATTTCAACTGATGCACATTTTTGCTAAAATTTCTCCATATCTGTCTTTTTTCATTTTAATGATTCTAATAGATGTGTAGGAGTATTTTGTTATAGTTTTAAGTCATATTTCCCTGATGAATTATGAAGTTGAGTGTTCTATCATGCATTTATTGTCCATTTGGACATCTTCCATTGTCTCATATCTTACTGAAGAGGCTGGTTTTTCCACCTGCTTTCAGACCTTTCCACCATTGCTATAAATCCGGTGACCATGTTAAGGGTGTGACTGTGTCTGCACATCTTTCCATTCCTCTGTTCTATTTGTCTATCCATAGGATAAGTTACTCTTTTAGTTACTGTAGCTGTGTAAGTCTTCATTTCTAGTAGTGTAAGACTTCTAAATTTCTGTTTCTTATCTTGGACCTCTGCATTTCTATAAAAATGTTGGAATTGGCTGGTCAATTTCCACCCTCTTCTTGAAAAATTCTGCTGGAACTTTGTTCTGAATTGCTTTGAAATTATAAATCATTTTGAGAACAATTACATTTTTACAACGTTGAAACTTCAATGCTTAAAATATATCAATTCATATATTTAAGTCCTCTTGGGTTATTCTTAGTAATGTTTTGTAAATTTCAGAGTAAAACTTACATCATTTGTAGATTTATTCTGATGTAGATTTTTGTGATACTGTCGATGGTATTGATTAAATTTTAAAATTTATTTTATTCACATTTGTTAATTTAAATTTGTGTATTTCATTATACTTAAATTTACTTGCTTATTGCTACCATATAGAATTATAATTAATTTTTATATTGAACTTGTATCCAGTGATGTTTTTCAATTCACATATGAATTATTGTAATTTATCTGCAGTCTTTTGATTTCTACCTACACAAATATTTCATATGCAAATAATGACATTTTTCTTTTTTCACTTTCTGTATCTTACCTTATTGTTATTTTCTCTGATATTGGGTTTAGTTTTCTTTCAGCTAGCAAAAATTAAGATGTTTTGAATTGGAGGTTCAGACTTTGTGAGTGCTGGTCTATTTTCACTTGGCCCTTTCTCTCAGGGAAAAGCCACTCAGAGGTCTCAACAGAAACTTAGGATGTTTACAAGGCCCCTCCTCCTTCAATGGCTTTGAACACCTATTTTTGTTTCTCTAGTGCTATGAGAATGCCAAAAGCTCTGCTTAGGTTTCTAACCTCTTAGCAGCAACTTTCTTCTTAGTTTTTCAACCTCTGACCCTTGAGCATTTTAGGATTTGGACATGGCCTCAAGGGCAAAAGCTTTGGAGAACACACATTGTGCGTGTGTTGTTGGAGAGTGCTCTAATAGGAAGACATAGCAGATGCTCTGCAAGCAGGCAGGTGTGTAGCTGTACTGGTGACAAACTAGATGGTTCTACTGAGTACCATATTTTCAATAAAGGAAGGGAAAATCATCAACTGAGAGTGGAAGGGCAAAGTGGGTAGCAGATAAAGTAAGGGTTCAAGAGAGTTTGAACAGAAAGAATAAGGTTGAGATCCAGTAATCTTTAAAAGTCAGAAAGTGCACTTAATATAAAAGGCTGGTGAATTGCCAGGCAAGTTACATAATTTTTTGTAAGGCACTTATCTCACCTGTTTTATTTATCCAGTCCATCTTGCAGGACTGATGTACTCTCAAAAACAGTATGTATAAAATGTCTTTAAAAGCTACAAAGTGTTATAAAAATATTAAGGTGCAAGTAAAAAAATCAAGATTAGTACAAGAAAAAAAAGGGTTTGGGAAATGTCAAGGGAAGTAGAATAGTGAGGAACACCTAAATTCTTACAATCTGTGTTTTGGGAGATATATGGAGACCTGATCAAACATCTGTGTCTTGGGAGGGAACAAATTTTCTGTCTTCAGTGAGGAGGAAGGGGAGGTAGGGTGCTTACTGCAGGGGTCAAGTCAGAGAGTCCTGCTATGTACCAGGAGAGGAGTTCTGAACCCTGAACACATAGGTGCAATTTTAAGAGATTGTCTGTTATTAGTTTATTTTTTGCAGTTAGAGCATCTGAATATTCTGCATCTCTGAAGCAAAGATAAGATGAAAAAACAAGAGTTAAGATTCATTATTATTATTATTGTTATTGTATGTTTTAATAAATGCAGCTCTCAAACTACAGTCCCCAAAGGGGTTCTGCAATCACTAGGCATTCAGCCAAACAGTCATGTATTATTCATGAGGCTGGTTTGTTTGCTTAAAAAGAAATTTAAAAGCTGGTCCGACTGCATACTGCTCCCAACCTCTGTATAGCATCCGTAAGCATTCAGTTCTACTTCGGTAGCCCTTTCATCTTTAAGGCTAAAGACATACGGTCTTTACCCTCACTAGGCTTCTTGGATTCCTGCACCGGTATATGTGTGTTCTCACTGCAGTGTGTCATAATCAAAAATATTAACAACCAGTTCAATCATGTTGAATTCCAACCTTGGGTCGAGTTCCCTGTGCATAACTCTACTACTTTATGAACCACAGTAGGCCTATCTCTCCAAGTAGTGTCTTGAGGACAGGATCTATAGCTGGAGTCCTGGAAGGATTCAGGATTTTCTGCAAGTTACCAGTTATGTCCCAGCTATCCAAACAATAGGATTAGTTAGTGCTTTCAACAGTGTACGTGGATGGGGAAGATTTGATTGACTGAATGACTGTCTAACCCATCTGGTAATGTAGGAAGTGGCATTTGTTTAGACAGTATTTATTGAGCACCTATAATCTGTAATGTTTTGTGCTTCTATTATACTTCTGATAAGTCAGTGGAGTATGCCATCAATAATTTTTAACTAGCTGAAGAAACAAACCATATGCACATAGAACAGTTTTAATAGTAAAAATTCACATTGCCTAGAACTTCACAGTTTACAAAGAACTTCAATCTCTCGGGAGCCTCATGCAGTTTTTGTAAGGTAAGTTAAAGCAAGTTCTATGATCTCTGCTTTAAGGGCATTAAGAAACTGAGTTTCAGAGATGCACATACATCTGGTAAATGGCAAGTTGGGGGCCTTATTTCCATGTGAATGACACCCTTCCCCTGGATTTGTGTGACAGAGGTCTGTCAGTGCATGTCCAAAGCAGCTCCTGCAGACAGACCTGTGGGCCTGAGCTTGGTGTGGCTGAGGAACTACTGTGTCACGTGACTAGAAACAACAGAGCCTTGTAAAGTTAGTTTGGACCCGAACTCAGGAGAGGGTGCGGGTTTGGAAGAAACAGAAAAGTTGAAAAGGACACTCTAATTCAGAATATTACAAGCTTGATGGAGAGCCCAGGGGTCTATCCCATGGAGCACAGGTCTCTGTTTGGGGTGTAGTGGATACAAAATTGGGGAAGAAAATAGGGGGTGAATGGAGATAAGCAGACAATGAGAGTCATTGCTGGGTTTAATTAGGGAATTGACTCTGTCAGAAAGGTTTTAGTTCTACCCACTGAAAGGCTCATTTCATTTAAACCCTTGGCAAAAGTGTGGTTGATTTTACGGTGTCTTACACAGATCATGATGCATTATTTTTATAAACTTAAAAAATATTTTTAACCATCACCTTAGTAGAGCTGTCATTTTACTCAAATCTAAAAAAAAAAAAAAAAAAATGAACCCCAATTTCTCTATACATTTAGATTAGAAAGATGCAGCTGGGCTTTAAAATTGGCCCCATGCATTTTTCCCTCCTTAATTTGGCAAAACTATAGCAACCTACTCTCAAACATTGGCCTCGTTCCTTGTTTTAGCACAATGGACGCTTTCACGTTTCTTCCAAAAGGCTTATTCACAGTTATGCAACCTTTTATGGAAGCTTCCTACAGAAAGTCACACAGAGTGATGCAGGCACCCTGTTTGTCTCGGTTCCTGCCGAGAGGTAGCAATTTAATGAAAACAAGGAAGACAGACCACAACGTGAGTAAGATTTTAATGTGTGAGCCCAGCATACTAAAAAGTTAACAACCCTGATCATATCAATCACGTTAATGAAAACGCAGTTAGTGTAACGTTCTAAATGCACTTAATTTTAAAAGCACTCCTCATTCCCATACCGACCAGATTATGTACTAGTTTTTAGCTTTCTTCTTTCTTGTACCTAAGATGGTGGGTCAGAGAGAAATATGCTTCTTGTGTTTATATGAAATAAAAGAAAGAGAATTCTTGCAAATAGCAATGAAATGTCATATTTCCACGCTAAAAGATTTAACATTATTCAGAGGACTGTAGATAAACGAGACTAGCAATGAAGCATGAACTGTTTAGTTTCCTGATAGAGCAGCACGCATTCTCTTATTGTTTTGGTAACAACCTTCCAGATGTCACATTCAGATGAAAAGTTCAACCCCTTTAGATTTGCTGGCTGTTTAATATATTTCAATAATCATGTAATTAGCTCATCATCTCTTCCACATTCAGTATTTCTCTCCGAGCTACTTGCTTTCTTTACTTTAGGGACTTTCTGAAGTTCTGTGTACAGAATTGATAAGTGGAATAATTTGTCTCTTTGCTGTTCGCAAAAAGCCATTCTGACTCTGAACACCTTTATCCGCTATACAGTCCAGGACACCGAGGGTGCTGTGGGTCTTAGTCGTTACTGATTCCAGGAATCAATTTAAAATAGAGTTCACTCTTTATTCTGTTATATTGTGGTTTCTTAACCTATAGATTTTGTATTTGAATTCATTTCTGAAGAAAATTCCAGTCCAGGATATTACAAATCAAAGGATCTTGATATGTAATATACAAAATTGGTGCAGATTTGAGGTTGCAAAAAAACAAAAGGACACTTTTGACATTTTTCTTGAAGTGATAAGGACAAAAGTAAATAGAGTTCTACAAGTTTAAATGAAAATAGATGGCAGTTCTCTCTCTCTAGTGCTCTCTCATTCTCTCTCTTCTCCCTCTCCTCCTTTTCTTCTTTTTTTTTTTAATTAATTTTTATTGGAGTAGATTTGCTTTACAATGTTGTGTTAGTTTCTACTGTACAGCAAAATGAATCAGTTATACATATATATATATATATCCCCTCTTTTTTGGCTTTCCTTCCCATTTAGGTCACCACAGTGCATTAAGTAGAGTTCCCTGTGCTATACAGTATGTTCTCATTAGTTACCTATTTTATACATAGTCTTCTTTTCTTCTCTTTTAAGTGTGTTTAGAGGCTGAGAAGTTAAGCAGGAATGGCTATCACAAATATATTGCCAGATACACGCAAAGGAACGAGAAGCTCCTGCTGATTCAAAAAGAAAGATGGAAGAAGAGACAAGTGGATACTTCCTTTGGATGAGATGAAGGTCTCAACAGATAGACACAATTTCTTAGTGATGAGAGACAGGGACCCAAACAACTGTGCCCAGGATGGAGGCTACAGGCATTAAGATAACATTATGATTGAGTCATAAAATCTACTGAAGAATTTAGTGGGAAAAATGTATGTAGATTTTGGACTTTCCTGGTGGTGCAGTAGTTAAGAATCCGCCTGCCAATTCAGGGGACACGGTTCAATCCCTGGTCCTGGAAGATCCCACATGCCACCGATCAACTAACCCCTTGCACCACAACTACTGAGCCTGTGCTCTACAGCCCGCGAGCCACAACTACTGAAGCCCGCGTGCCTAGAACCTGTCTCCACAACGAGAAGCCACCTCAATGAGAAGCCCGCGCACCGCAACGAAGCGTAGCCACTGCTCGCCGCAACTAGAGAAAGCCTGCATGCAGCAACGAAGTCCCAACACAGCCAAAAATAAATAAATAAATATTAAAAAAAAATAATACTGGTTTACATCTATTATTATGTAGTACTTACTATCTAGAAGGCTTTGTGCTAAGTACCTTACAAGCATGGTCTCACTTAATCCTTTTAAAAAAAAATGTATGTAGATTTACTAGGATTTCCCTCAAATCTGAGAAGTCAAACTCAGGAAGTACCAAGTAGTAAAAAGGAAATTGAAATAGGTTTCAGGTTAATTAAAAGAAAAACTTCGAAACAATCAAAACTGTTCTAAAAATGTAATATACTGCCCCAGCAATTACACACTTTTCATGAATTGAGATGTTCAAATACACTTTATCATCATTTGCTGGTTTCATTTCAGATCAGACTGAGACATTAGCTATGTGATTACACCAAATTACCTAACAGTTCTATTTTAATAATTCATCAATGGTTCTAAGCTTTCTTCTTTTTTTGTTTACTTTTTAGCTGTTAAGGTAAACAGATACTATCTTTGCAAGTTTTATAAGAAACATGAAAGAATGGTGCCTGATTTCACTTCAGTGAAGCTCTTTGTAGCTTGCAACATGACAGATTTGGTGATGCTCGTCTGACTCAATAAAAAAGTAAAGGGACCTCTTCTGAAACTTGCATTTAGACCCATAAGTATTGAAAGTGCAGATATGACAAATTTGTCAACATTTAATTTCCAAACTTGAGTAGATAATATTAGCATATTTGTAATAGCTACAGTGAGTATATTCTGGTATGCTGGTAAAAATAGGGGAAAGGGGGCCTAAAATCAAGACAGGATCAAAATAGGCATAAAAAGTAACTGAGGCAATTAAATGAGAGAGGTACATAAAATCCTGGTGCAATGACTAATATCTCGTTATTATTTTTACATTAATTTGACTGTGACCTCTCAAGTGGACAATCTCAAACTTCCTAATGTAAAGAAAAAGGAAAAATTCCAATTCACATACTGTTGTATTTTCATTTCTATTCAGTTGTGCATACTGTTTTATTTTTTTCCCTGAGGCTTTCCCTTTGACCCAATGGCTTATTTAGAAGTGTGTGTTTAATTTCCAAGTGTCTGGAGATTTTCAGGTTGTCTTTTTATTATTGATTTCTAGTTTGAGTACGTTGTGGTAGGAGAGCATACTCTATGTGCCTTAATTGCTTTGAAATGTGTTGATGTTTGTTTTATAAACCAGAATATGATCTATCTTGGTAAATGTTCCAGGGGTGCTTGAAAAGAATGTGTTTTCTGCTGTTGTTGGGTGCAGTATGTTAGAAAGGTCAATTAAAACCTACTGATTGATGGTCATTCATAGACTATTGAAAACGTCCTCTTTAGACCTTTTATTATGCTTTGTATCTTAGGCAGATATTTTAAATACACATTATTTAACTTTCCTTTAAAAATGCAAGATACATTGCATTCTATATATACGTTTAATATAGTCTTAATTACAGTGTAGATTCTCACACAGGTCTCCCTCGGGTTTTTTCAAAGGATTTTAATAGTTGCTTAAATGATTCCATTGCTGTGAACAAAGGATTTCATTATAAAATGGTAAAATAAATGTAGAATTAGGAGATGCTAACACATTTCTTTATAACTTTTCCAACCCATTAACATGCTAATATTCACATTAATATGAAGAGGTCCACCAAGGCTGTGTGTGTCCTTTTGTGGTGGTCACTGTAGGGTCAGTAACCTAGATCTCAGTTTGGAGGGGATATTCCCTATGTCCAGTCCAATAGGTACCTAGAAATGGCCTTAATGGTCAGGCTCCTTGTTTTTTATGGGGGGAGATGGGGAGAGATCTGGAAGAGCAAACAGATGATGGTGTGTCCATGCCAGGTGAAGGATGCGGTCAACTTATGCCTAGTACTGCTCCTTGATAAGAAAAGCTACTGTAGTAAACTGGTGTGGATGCCACCTCGTGTCGGGTCACCTCTAGGAGCCATGGTGCCACCCAGGGTCTCTGGAATATGTCTTGTTCTTATCAGCCTATAACCTCCAGATGACCTTCTCCTGTCTTTGCATCCAGAGGGCTTTCCTTCCTTTGTCAATTGCAGTAGGCCAAGAGCCAAACAGAAAGTTATAAGTTCTTTTTCCTTTCTTTTCTTTTCTGCTTCAGGTGTGAGAAATGGGACATTAGAAAAACATCACTGAGGTCTCTCATTTAGGACTGTGAGAGTGCCTGCTGCCTTCCATAGACCTGTACTGTGTAAATCTTTTGACATTTTGAATGCTTTTGATGCGTTTCACAATGTAAATGCCAGCAATTACCACAGAAGTACCTCATAACACAGCAGTCTCCACACTCAATGACGTATAAATTAATCACTAATTCTCATGTTCATGAATATGCAGGTCGTTTGGCTGATCTCGGAAGTGCTCGCCCAGCTACGCCCTACTTCAGGTTATTGGTTTCCTACACTTGGTTCCAGCATTAACTAGCTCAGGTATGTTATCCAGGTGTTTGTTACTGGGCCTACATTAAAAATGCATCAGCTGGGGCTTTCCTGGTGGCGCAGTGGTTGAGAATCTGCCTGCGAATGCAGGGAACACGGGTTCGAGCCCTGGTCTGGGAAGATCCCACATGCCGCGAAGCGACTGGGCCCGTGGGCCACAGTTGCTGAGCCTGCGCGTCTGGAGCCTGTGCTCCGCAATGGGAGAGGCCGCGATAGTGAGAGGCCCGCGCACCGCGATGAAGAGTGGCCCCCACTTGCCGCAACTGGAGAAAGCCCTCGCACAGAAACGAAGACCCAACACAGCCATAAATAAATTAATTAATAAAATTAAAAAAAAAAAAAAAAAAGCATCAGCTCCCTGGGATATATTTTCTCATCTTAAATCACTGTAGTACAAGAGCAAAGCCACACTGCATGGCATCTTAAGGCCTCTGCTCACATCACATCCACTAACATTTCAATGACCAAAGCAAGTGACATGGCCAAGGACCATGTCACATGATTAAGAAGCATGATAGGTGGGGGAGAAGGGAGTGACCATCTGCTGAGCAATAATCCAAATTATTACATAAATTCAGAAGCCCCCTCTCTTTTCAATATATTTCTAAGATCTAACTTTTCTTATCAGATACAAACAATTTATTTAAGGGGGACCAAAGGGAAGGAGATCTTACACTTAAATACAGAGAGAAAAGGAGTAACATAAGGTTTCCTTATGATGGATATTGATTTAAAGGAGAGACGATGAATTCAAGATAAATGATAGATGAAATAAGAACAATAGTTGGGTAGAGAATTAGGACAAAGATAATGTTATGCAAAAATAAGTAAACAAGAGAGAGCGGTTAATCTGTTTTTCCTTTGGTTTAACTTGTCTTTTGACTAGATTAGCTTAGTTGACAATAGGGAAGCATAATGACATAGCAGTAAAAACACCTCTTATGTAAAACTCATGTATGCCTATCTTGGTCTCCTCTGGAGTGTAATTTGATTTATTTTTTTAAAGTGCCTTTAGTTTATTTCTTAAACTGAAATTTGTTCCTTGTGTGTTCAATATTTGATTGGATTTACTGCCTGAGGAAAAATAGATTATAAAAGGAACGTCTAGGTTGTAACATTTTTAAATTGTGGAAAGCAGTTAATTTCTTCCGTAAGAAGTAATATATGGATTGATCAGACGGATGACTGAGCCCCTGAATCTACAAGTCTCTCCCAGATATAATTTCTAGTGGGGGTGGAGGGATATTTTTAGAAAGAAATAACAGGGAAAATAAACTGACGTTAGTAGGCCCCAAATTATAAGTAATTTGTGAAAGATAAGAGGGAGGTATAGAGGGTTGGAGGAGAAAGCTGGCACAGAGTAGGGACATTCATGATCTGTGAGGCTGCTAGGTGGAGTTGCAGGAAACAGCAGTGCTCCCCTAGGTGGGAACCAGGTAATGGACCAAAGGAAAGTAAAGATGTGTGTGCATAAAACAATAGCTAATAAACACATTAATGATATATGTGATTTTTGGTTTCATAACTTTACATATACACTCAGATGAACGTGTCTAAGAAATTACGTGGAGACATGCAACTCAAATTTTAGAACCATAAATGTAGTAGGAACGCCTTTAGTTTTTTTTTTTTTTAACATGGGATTAAACACTTTCATTTGAATATAAAATTGAAGATAGATACATGGAGAAAATGTCTGGAACAAAACGTTCTGTGAATGAGTGGACACAGACTTGAGACGTCTAGATTCAGGTAATAATTTCAGTTTATCTATATCTTATGACTTGTTAACAATGAGATTGTCCTTGTATATATTTCATGTTATTAAGTACACATATAAAAGAGTGAAAACTAATACAAATACAAATCAATAGAAACATATTTAGCAAATATAGAAAAAAGAAAATGAGCTTCTAAATATCTCTACTGCTGGAAAAGGATACCATAAATATTTTGGTATGATTCTTTGATTATTTGCAGATTTTACACTGTTTGGTTTGATATAAAGCAGAGGGTTGGTTTTTCTTCGTTCTTTTTTTCTTTTTTTCCAATTTCCTCAACCTACCATGCTCATTACTATTTTTTGCACCTATCTGTTATTTACTCAACACTTTCTGTTTGGCATGCCATTTCCTGAAATTTATGCCTAATTCTAAATTTTACCTATTAAAATTTTTCATTTAAAACTTAATCCAGTCTTTCTTGCAAACCAACCTATAATATATGAATTTGTATGTAATACAAATATATGGCTTGTCAAAAATTAATTCATGTACCAATTAACTTGTCATTTAATTCCATTCCCCTTGTTAAGTTTTGTGTATGTGGAGTGTGTGTGTGTGTGTGTGTGTGTGCGTGTATGTGCACTCTCTTCACATGGAGGGCGGGTACTCTTCTCAGGACTATTTTTAAAGTTGTAGTACCCAGGAAGTACAGAGTAGACCATTCTTGATGAAAACATGGAAGGAAGGGAGCAGTAAATAAAGGAAAGAGAAATGGAGGGAGAGAGGTTATTTTAATTAAAAAAAAAGTAGGTCCACATGGCTGTTCATGAAGGTCTGAGGACAGTGGGATCAAAATTACCTGCAGGATATTTTCAAGATGAGCCCTCCACACCTATTAACTGGGGAATCAAGGCCAAGGTAAACTTGCACATTTGAAAAAAGCTCCAGAGGTTATTCCCACAGACACTCTCACTCCTCTTTCCACCTTCCCTACACTGATGACCACTAATATAGAGAGGTAGTCAAGCAAAGGTAGGCCAGACATAAAGGAGCTGAAAGGGCACTCTCAAGAGACAGGGTTGCCTTATTCCTTTCCTTTTCCTCTAGGACAAAAACCAAACACCTCCCCAGCGAGCTAATTGCCTGCAGGAATATTATCAACCAACTTAATATTCTAAGAATGTATAAAGTATGATTTTTCTGCCCAACATGAAATTACATGAAAAATCAATAATAAAAAGATAGCTAGATAATCTCTAAATACTTGGAAACTGTACTACTCAATTCTAAGTAGCTAAGAGGTCAAATGAAACATTACAAAGAAAAAATTTTAAATATTTTGAATGAAAGTGAAAACATCACCTATCAAAAACATTAGGAAAGAGGGGATAAGATGGCAGATATTACAGAAATTAAAAGGATGACATGGGGAATTTGTAAACAACCTTATGTAAATTAATTGAACACATACTTTAAAGGGACAAATTCTTTGAAAGACACACACTTCTAGACTTTAAGTAATTTATATATGGAGAGATAACCAGAACACCCCATACCTATTACAAATTAAAACTGTAATTAAAAACCTTCAATAGGGCAAACTCAAGGCCCAGATGACTGACTGGTAAATTTTGCTAAACATTTAAGAAAGAAATAACAAAAATTATAAACAAAGTCTTTAAGAAAATATAAGAGAAAGAAACACATTGCAACTCATCTTTTAGGCCAATATTACAGCAAGAGCAAATGAAGGACACTATAAGAAAGAAAACAAACAAACAAACTACAGACCAAGTTTTAGAACGTTTTATTTATGAACCTGGTAAAATACCACAATAAGATTAATCAAGAATTAATTTCATGCTTTTAACTTCTGTACTTAGATTTCTAATAAATTTTTGTGAATGGTGAAAGTAAGGCTTGAATTTTTATTTTTTTCATATAGATATCCAGTTGTTTCAGAATCATTTCTTGAAAAACTACCTTTTCTATTTAAGATTGATTTGATGCCTTCTCAATATCAAAGGACTGTATAAATGTTGGTCTGTTTTTGGACTCACTATCCTATTCCTTTCACCAGATTGTTTTGATTAATTTAGCTTTAGAGGAAGTCTTAAGGACAGGTATGCAAGTCTTCTGAGTTTATTCTTTTTTAAGATTGTTTTGGAAGTTCTGAGTCTCTGGAATTTCAGTAGAAATTTTAGAATCAGCCTGTATATTTAAAGAAAAAGCCTGGTGGGATTATTGTTGGGTTTATGTTGAATCTATAGGTCAATCTGAAGTAAAACGGTATCTTAAAAATATTGAGTTTTCCAATCCATGAACATGGTTCTTCTGGTCATTAATTTTTCTTAGTTTATATTTTATAATTTTCAAGACTTGAATGTCTTTAAAAATTTTATTCATAAGTATTGAATGTTTTTGATAATATTGTAATAAAATATTTTGAAAATATTATTTTTAGTTGTGTGCTATTTGTATACAGAGTGCAATTGATTTCTGAGTTTTAATCTTATGCTTTGTAATGCAATTAAATTTAGTTACTGATTTTTGTTACTATTTTATTGATTCCTCAGGAAGTTTTATGTAAAATTATATATATATATTAATTACATTTTAGTGGGAGAACATACTCTGTATAACAGACATCTATAAAATTTATTGAGACATACTTTATGGCCAAGAATATGATCTGTCTTCGTGAAAATACCACATGCATTTGAAAATAATATGTATTCTGTAGTTGTTGGGCATTGGTGTTCTAACAATTAGGTCATGTGTTTGACAGTATTGCTACAATAATATATGCCTTTCTTTTTATTTTGTCTAGTTTTCTATTAATATCTGAGAGAAGGAAAAGATTAACTTTTCACTGAAGAACGTCTGCAATCTGTGACTATGTAACTATACTTACATCTTATTACATATTTTATCTCTCTCTCTAAATATATATATACATATAAACACATATGTATATATTTAAGAGACTATATATATATAAAACAATATATATAACACACACTTTATATATTTATTTAGTATATGTAATTTAGGTAATGTTAATGACAGAATTATTAAAAATACTTGTGCTTATTTTTTTCTTTCTCAGTTACATATTCTTCTGGAAAATATAGCTGGTTAGTCATGTGACCAGGGATCCCAGCTAACTAGGTGGTAATCTCCTAAATTCCAGCCTCTCTCTACTAAGAACTGATCAACTTATGTAAGATCAACAGAGCAAAACCAAATCCAAGCAATGCTAACAAAAGGCATTCTTTATTAAATTTTCTCTCAAATAGATAAGTTTACATGCTTTTTAACAAACAACTATCCCATACTGAAGGTCTCCATTGTGGCTCAAATGTAATTGTCGATATGTGTATTACTCAGGAACTTTTTAAAATTGGTTTTAACAACTCAAGTCAGAACACTCTGGATATACTTTATGTGAGCTGATAGTTGCTATGCAGTTTAAAATGTTATATTTTATTATTAACACATGCTAGAAAATAAATTTAATGTTCTTATGACAACATAACATGACATGTCATCTCCTTTCAGATATTTATTTATATCGATTAAATAAATAATTTATAAAAATGATAATTTAGGAGATCATTCTAATGCACTTGTTTCTTTCTCTTTTACTTTTGATGCTGGAGGTAAAAGGATAGCTTTGAAATTCTGCCTGAAATCTGCTTTTGTTTTAGCCTTATTACAACATTGTTATATATTAGGTGTGCTTGTTTTGTGTCTCTCTGGCAGTGAAGTAGCTCGGCAGTGCTTGGCCTCTGGGTAAAAAGAGACTATTGAGTTAGCTTTGGCTATAAATTGGTACCACTGGGATGGACAACTACTTGTATTATTGTATTATTTTTCACAAGATGCCATATTCTGAAATACTTCCCATTCATCAACCTAATAGCTCAGCAAGTATCTTCTGTAGACTTTATTGTCCGGGTCAGTTAGCTCTGGAGGTTAGAGTGGTGATTATGAGGCCAGGGTTGTGTTTTTAATCCCTATTAGGTTCTCAGTTAGAAAAAAACCTCTGTACACAGCTACCACCTGCACTTCTCACCTTGCTGGCTTGTAGTTGCACATTAAGGGTTATAAAAGTGATATATCACAGGAATGTAGATGACACAGTGCAATTCATCATTACTATTAGGAAAAAAAATTCAAGGTAAATATTCCCTTGACTAGGATTTTACTTCATTCTTAAACAGAGAAGCACATAAATTGAATTGAAGCTATATATACTTGCATTTAAGTAAATTTTCTTGTGTGAAACTAAATATAAAGTCAATAACTTTTTTGTAATTTGGAATATTGAAGGATAAAGCAGATTAATGCTCGAACTTTGGAATCTTTTTAAAGCTCACCATATGCCATGTGTAAAGCACCCATAAATGCATGAGCCCAGAGGCTCAGAAATTCCTTTAGACTAATTTGAAACTATTATTTTTCCAGTCTTCCACAATTATATTTGGCCTTTTTCACCTAGGTGCATTTATTATCTTTTTTTTTTTTCTCTATCTAGGTGACTGAGACCTGGTGTATCCTAGTGTTAATCTTCCATCTTTCTAGTAATTGCACTTTTGCTATGATGCTCCATGCTTTTAGAACACTGCCTTTGCCAGCGCTACCTTCTGACTCCATTAATAAGGGAAACAGATTAAGCTCTTAACAACATCTTTCTCCATCTTTTCAGTCAAAAATATTTGCTGACCATCTGCTTTCTTCTGGATGCCTTTTATTTCTTTTCTTGTCTGCTTCTTCTGGCTAGAACCTACAGTGCAATGTGGAATAGGAGTGATGACAGTAAGCATCTCTGTCTTGTTCCTGATGTGAGGAAAGGTTTTCAGACTTTTATCATTAAGTATGATGTCAGCTGTGGGCTTGTAGTATATGGCCTTTATTACGTTGAGAGGACTGAAGTTAGGAATGACCTCTGTCATTATCTTGATGGCATCACGCCCCATAATTTGTTTTTATCATTTGCTGAAGTCCTCTGATATTTTTCTCCATGCATAAAAAATCTATTTTTTCTTTCTTTTTGTTAAAAATAATAAGATGGAATCTGTTTTCCTTTCATCTTATTTTCCTGCTACAATAATATATTTCAATTTATTTTAAAAATACATATTTCCAAGTATATTTGTGGTGTAAGCAGTTAAAAGTTTTAAAGAATAGCTGTTTGTTTTGACAGTTTTCCTCAAGACATTTTGAACAGTTAAATTTGGGTCATAAAGATAATTTAAAATGCCATTTTAGGAAGACAATCATGTGGCAGATGCAGTGTTTTCACTTTATTTATCCAACACATTAACGTGCATAAAAGAGCATCAGATTACTGCACAATGTGGAGGGATTGAGGAAGAGCGATCTCATCATACTCAATGTGAGCTGTGCCTCTCCATCCCTGTGTGCTTTTCTGAATACCACTCAGGACTATTTGGTTCCTTTAAGAGGGAAAAATCTATCCATTTTGTTCACTTTTCTCTTCCTCTTCTATGTCATTTTGATTTATGCTGAGACCCACCTGCATGTTTACTCTCTGTCACAGTCACTATACTTGGTTTTGTAACTGTTAAGGGCACAGCTTTGGACATTTTTCTATGAAAAAGGAGTGTATATTAATTCACTCAGAGAAAGAAAATAAAACTATCTGTGATCCTGTGGGGTGTAATATAGTTTTTATTGCCTGGAATTGGGAATAATCACATTACTCTTCTGTGTCGCAGATATGAGTCAGCTATCAAATAGCTGTGAAAGTTATCCCACCCCATCTCAATTTTTATTTATGACAATTGTTAACTCCAGTTTGTTTTGGATTTCCTTTTTATTCTTCCCTTTTTAAAGTTGGTGAATATTAGAATACATATGCCTTCTCTTGATAATGTGATAAGAGTATATAATTAATTTGGAAGCCCAATACTTTGAGGTTGTTTCCTATGGTAAGAGCTTGCATAATATGATGGGAAATATGGGGGAGAAGTAGGAATCTTTAAGGCGACAAGGATTGCCTGAATAATGGTCTTTTTATGATGATTAAGACATACCTGAAAGCACTGTAAATCCAACTAAATTTCCAAATTCAGTACTATCGATTAGCATCCTATGGAGAGTGTGTGTTTTTGTTGGGTTAAAAAGGGTATGAGGTCAGAAATGAATTCTTGACAGGATGATTCTGAATCCTCAGGAAAGATGTGTAGGCAATAGAGAATTTTTTAAAAAAAATAAAGATTAATGGAAAATAATGCTCTGATTCTACCAGATAGAGAAAATATGACAAAGTTAAAATGATTAAGAGAAGAATGCCATAAATTTTACTTCAGGTCATGACACAGTATCAGGGATTGGATTTAGACTCCTGTCTTAAACAAGTAAGATATCAAAAAATATATATATTAAAATTGTTTTCAGATATTGGAAATAGACCTCATAAGACAGTGATTGCTAAATGAAGGGAAATGAATGGGGTCAGCCCTAGAGTTGATTCAGCTCACTCTCTGCAGAGAACTTCCAGGCTGTAATACAGGGAAAGGGAATCCATGCATGACCTAGTTGTCTCTGTGACTTGAGGAACCAGAATTTATAATTCAGGGAGGTCAGGCAGCTACAAATCATGAAGCAAAGTACTACAGAAGGGGTAGCCATATAGAGAGATCTGGAGGTTTGAGGACGTGTTTTCTTGAGACTACCTAGGTACTGAAGAGTACTCAGGGTTGGGAAAACACAACTAGAAATGAGCAGGAAGAACTATCCCCAGATCTCACACTGGGGTAAGAATAGTGTGTTTTCTCATCAGGCAGAGTAAGAAGATGTATGCTAATGAATGGTACATTGAATAGAGTGCTCATAGGGTATTGCTTTAGTACTCTGGCCAAATTAGCTCTAGATTAGACACTGCTTTGCTCACAACTAAGAATGTTTAAAAACAAGCCTAGAAAGGATCAGCCTATTTCAAGAAAGTTAACTGAATCCTAGAACACAGCTCAAATATAGCAAAATATATTTGGGGGGAATGTACTACCCAACAAAGTAAAATTCACAATGTACGTTGGACATCTAATAAAAAATCAGGCATGCAATGAAGCAAGAAAAATGAGCCATAATGAGGAGAATAATCAATCAATAGAAGCAGACTGTGAAATGGCACAGAAAATGCAATTTGTAGGCAAAGACATTGAAGAAGTTATTTTGAATATATTCTACATATTGAAGAAAGTAGAGGAAATTATGAGCATGGTGAAGATAGATACGCATGCCAAAAATACTCAAATCAAAATTCTGGAGATTAAATACATAATGTATCATATAAAATATATATTGAGTGGGATTAACAGCATATTAAACATTGAAGACAAAAAAGACAAATGAACTTAGGATGTAGCAGAAAAAAAAATCAAAAAAAAAAAAGTGAGAAAAAAATGTATAGAGAATCAGTAAGATATGAGGCATCAAGAGGCCAAATACATGTATAATTGGAATCTTAGTAAAGGGCGATGCAGAGAAATACATGGAGAAATAAAGCCAATTTTCCCCAAAATTTAATAAAAGCTATAAATACACAGATCCAAAAAGTTCAATGAACCATAAGCAGCTGAAATATGAAGAAAAATACAAGGCTGATCATAATAAAATTGTTTAAAGCCTGGGAAAAATTATTTTTAAAAAATCGTCCAAAAAGACCTATGTACAGAAGAAAAAGGAAAGTACTACAGGAGAATTCTCATCAAAAACAATCTTTGTTAGAAAACTGTGGATGAGCACGTTCATAGTAAAATAAGAAGAAAACCAGAATTCTATACCCAGTTAATTTTTTTAATCAGGGTGAAATTATTTTTTTGATATACAAAGGATGAACAAATTCATCACCAGCCATCAAAGAAATATTAAAGGAAGTCATTCAGTAAAAAGAAAGTTACACCAGATAGAAATGTGGATCTATACAAAGCATTGAAGAGCACTAGAATTGGTAAGTGTGGGCAATAAAAAAGACATATCTTCTTATTTTAAAATTCATTTAAAAGACAATGGAAATGCTTCAAATTAATAATCTCAGCTTTCACTTCAAGAAACCAGAAAGTGGATAACAAAATAAACCTAAAACAAATAGAAGAAAGGAAATAATTAAGATAGAGCAGAAATCAATGAACTTAAAAACAAAAATAATAGAAAAATCAATCATACCAAAAGCTGCATTTTTGCAAATATCAATAAAATGGTAAACTTGTATCAAAACTGACAAGAAAAAAAAGAGGAGACACAAATGGCTAATATCAGGAGTCATGTAGAAGGGTTATCACAAGAGACCCCAGAGACTTTAGAAGAATCACAGAGGAATACTGCAAATACCTATCAGCACATGAATTTGACAACTTGGATAAAATGGATCAATTCCTTGACAACTACACATCACCAAACTCCCTCAAGAAGGTTTAATCCTACCAAACATAAAAGAGGTTATAACAATTCTTTTACACAGTCTGTAGCAGAGATAGAATAGGAATGAACATTTCTCAATGATAGAATAGGAATGAACATTTCTCAACTAATTTTATGACACCGGCTTTGCCCTGATTTAAAAATAGACAAAGAAAGTACAAAAAAGAAAACTACAGAATATTATCCTGCAAGAGCTTAGACATAAAAATCCTCAGCAAAACATTAGCAAATCAAATCCAGTTATATATGTATAGATAGACTGATACAGATTTATATTGGTATAAATTTAGATAGATAGATGGATAGATAGATAGATACCTAGAGAATAATATGCCACTAAAAAGTCAGGTTTCTTTCCAAAGTGCTAAACTTTTCAACATTCAAAAATCAATTATATAACACATTATATTACCAGTCTAAGGAATAAAAACCCACATGATTGTATCAATAAATATAGAGAAAACATTTGACAAATTATGCCCATTCTTAAAACTTTTCCATGGCTCCTGACTGCTCTTAGACTAAAGAATGAATTCTCCCAAGTGTCCTGCAACTCTGCGTCTGAATTGGCCTCTGTGATCTCTCTGGTGCTACCCTCCCCAGCTCATTTTACCAGCCCTGCTCACCATCTCAGGTACATGCAGTATGCTTAGCTCTTTTGTTCTCAACCAAAATTGTCTTGGCTTTGAAAGGTCTTCCCTATGTATAAAGGTAGACTCTAGATTTAAGTCTGTGTATAGTTTAATCAGGCAGACTTTCCTGGAAAGGCCAATTTAAATGAATTCTCACTCTGTTACAAATTTTTATCCCGAATTACATTTAGGATTGTATTCATATAATGTAAAGTTCATATACACATTTGTGTGTGCCTACCACTTTATTTCGTTCCTCTAACTCATGCTAGGTGTTAGTAAATATTTATCGACTGAGTGAAAGACTCACTTCATAATGATTTCAGCATTAAAAATATTTCATTAATGGGTATATTGTCACTTCTTATCAGGCAGAGTAAACATTTGGAAGAAAATACATGCTAAAAGTAAGTATAATTTAATCTGTTTATTTCACATTTAAATAGACCTGTTATTTTAACTTCAATGTCATATTAAATATACTTATTCATTTTTGTTGTTTATTTATGAAGTGAACAATTATTGAGTTCCTAATATATACCAGGCACAAAGGACAGTGAATAAGACAGACAGAACCTTCCAAATCTATGAAGCAAACAGGCTTGTTGGTCTTATTGTTTATTTGTTTTAAGAAAGAGAATACAATGAATGAATAGAAGTCCATAGATAACACTAGTTAACATAAAAGAGTACTACTCATATACAGTTAAAATATTTAAACCACTTACAAAGGAATGAAATTCAATGTGAAAGAAATAACCTTACCCCAACTCCCAGTTTATTTCCCTAAAGATGATCACTGTTTTCATTTTCTTATGACTTTTCCCGGAAAAAAATGAAAAAGAAAGAAGCCCTTATATTTTCTTGCTTACTTAGGGAAGAGGGATGATAGTTATTTATCTCTGCTTTTTCTGAAATCATGGCATGGAAATTTTCCATATTAGCACATGGATATTTACCTCATTTTTAGGGCAATGCAATATTATGGATACAATATAATTAGTATAACGGGTCTCCTATTGAGTAGTTCCAATTTTTTAATTTTTTCTATTATAAAAAGCATTTTGATAACTATGTAATATGCTGTAATAAATAACTGGTCAGTGAAAAATGTCATAGAATATTTAATTTATTCCAAAAATTTTAATATTAAATATCATTCTGATCCTGTGATACCATGAAGCAGAGTCTAGTAGTTCAGTAAATATTACTTCTCTCTGTATTGAAGGACCAGAAAGTCAGTCAAAACAGGGAGTGAGGTAAGTATTCACAAAATCACACTTGGAAAGTAGTCAGTTTTTACTTATGTTCTCCTTTTTTTGGAGCAGACATAAGACCTCTTCTGTAACAATGCACCTGTAAAAAAAGAGACAATATTCCAAGAAATATGTGTGTAGGGAAAAAGTCCTTCTGCCTGTTTTGCTAAACTGGCATAGGAGCAATGGAAATTTCTTTTGACCATCAGTTTAGGCTAAAACCCAGAATTTTCCATTGTCACATCTCTGATGATCACATTTCCTATGGAAGGCAGCTGATATAAACCAGAGCAGTGGCTTTGCTAAAGGTACCATCCCCTGTTTCCCCTGTTTCTCACAGGAGCTGTGAGAAACCAAGACAGTCCACGAAATGCATCACACATAGGAACATTGACAAGGAAATGAGAGCGCTCATCTGAAACAACCCACCAGATGCTTCCATGATATCCTGTCAATGTGGGTCACTTAATTCCGTCAAAGTCTTTCTGACAGCGGGGCTGTTTTGTCTTGTAGCTGTCAAAGATGCTTTTGCATTGGCAGGCTCAGCAGGTATCTCTTTTGAGTCTCTTTTTTTTTTTTTCCTTAAAATTCACATGATCACACAGATGCAGTGAAGGACTAATCAATCAATCAGCATAAAGTTCTAATGAGGAAAATGCATGTGTGAGCTGACCAATTTCTTTGTTTTAAAATATATCCTGGGGGGACAATACACAAGAAATGCTCTATTGCGGAAACCCTGTTGCTCAGGCCACTTAATCTCTCCTTTTTTTATGGGGTTAAGAGTAGGAGTTACATATTTTCCTTTTTATTAATTTACTTTAAACTAAAGATTGTGTGACTAAATATGTTGCATTCTTTCCTTAAACCTGCAGGATTTCTGACTGAATATTTCTCTAAATGTTGAAAGCAATGTTCTCTGAAGCTGAAAACTTTAAAGCTCAAACAGATCAACGTGTGGACAGAACTGAACCAACCACAAGACTTAAGTTGTGAAAGAAAAGAACAGACTGAAATATCAGTAATATAATTGTTCAACTGGATTTTGATTTAAAACAATTTTGGCACAGAATACGTCTGAAAGTTTCTTTCTCAAAAATAAGATTCTCTTTCTTAAAGACTTAGCTTTTTAGAAACTTTAAAATTTGAAATAGTTTACATTCAAGAGAAGTTGTAAAAAGAGTAGCATTCCCATATACCTTTGACCAAGCTTCCTTGAATGATAACATTGTACAAAACCACTGTCCATTATCAAAAACAGCAATTTGACATTGGTACAACACTAATATATTGTCTCTCCTCCCAATCCTACACCCTGGCAACTATGGAATTTTCTCCATCATTATGATTTTTTCATTTACAGAATGTTATAAAAATTAAATGATAAAGTATATAAAGTGTTTTAAATGGCTTTACAGAGATAGAATTGACATGTCTTCAAGTTCGTCTGGAGTATATCATTCAGTGTATTTTAGAATATTCACAGAATTGTGTAACCATCACCACAATCTAATTTTAAAACATTTTCACCCCAAAAAGAAATCCCATACCCATCATAGTTATTCCCCATTTCCCCACCCAAAAAGCTCACACAGAATCAGACAATCAAGAATCTACTTCCTACATTCTGTCTCTCTAGATTTTTCTCTTCTATATATTTCATATAAATGGAATCACACGATATATGATCTTCTGGTGCTGGTTTCTTTCACTTAAAAAATAATGGCATCAAAGTTCATATTTTAGCATCCCACAGAATTTCATTCCTTTTTTATTTCTGAATAATATTCTGTTATATTTATATACCATATTTTATTTATTTGTTCATCATTCAGTGGAAATTCGGGTTTAGTTTTTGACTGTTATGAATAATACTACCTTGAACAATTGTTTTCACATTTGTGTGTCCATAACCTACTTGTTGAGTCAGATTGTAACTGTATATTATATAGGAAGATCACACCTTGCTCAGCTTTGTGCTGCAAGTGTTAAGTAGAGATATTTTCATTTTTCTATTATAAATTCCCAGGAATGTAATTGCTGGATCATATAGTACCTATTTAACTCAGTAGGAAGTTGCCAAACTGTTTCCAGAGGAGGTGCAATGATTTCACATTCTCCCAAGCAACGCATTGAGATCTAGTTACTCCACAGCCTCATCAGAACTTTGTATTGTGTGGTACCTCGTCATGGTTTTAATTTGCATTTCCCTGATGCACAATGATGTCAGCAACTTTCATGTGAACATTTGCTATCCGTATCCTCTTCCCTGATGTCTTTCAGGTGTTTTGCTCATGTTCTAACTGAATTGTTTTCTTACCGTATCATTTAGAAAATACTTTATAATTACGGAAACAAGTCTTTTGTCAGTTATGCGATTTGCTGATATTTTTCTCCCAGTCTGTGGCTTGCCTTTTCATCCTCTTAACAAGGTCTTTCACAAAACAAATGATTTTAATTTTGGTGAAAGTACAACTTTTGATTATGTTTTTTTTTTTTTTTAAAGATTTATTTATTGATTGATTGCTGTGTTGGGTCTTCGTTTCTGTGCGAGGGCTTTCCCTAGTTGTGGCAAGCAGGGACCACTCTTCATCGCGGTGCGCGGGCCTCTCACCATCACGGTCTCTCTTGCTGTGGAGCACAGGCTCCAGACGCGCAGGCTCAGTAGTTGTGGCTCACGGGCCTAGTTGCTCCGCGGCATGTGGGATCTTCCCAGACCAGGGCTCGAACCCATGTCCCCTGCATTGGCAGGCAGATTCTCAACCACTGCGCCCCCAGGGAAGCCCTATTGATTATGTTTTTAATGGACTGTGCTCTTTGGTGTTCATATCTAAGAACCCTGCTGAATCTTAGGTCACAATGGTCTTCTCCAATGTTTTCCAAAATTATAATTATGCCTTTTACATTTGGATCTATGGGTCAATGTTTTAAATAAAGTGTAATATTTAATTAAGATTGTTGTTTATTTTGCCTACGGATGTCCATTTTCCCCAGTATGATTTGTTTAAGAGACTATAGTTCTCCTTTAAATTGCTTCTGCCACTTGGTTTAAAAATCACTTGGGTGTATTGTGCTCAACTATTTCTAACTCTTGACAATGTTGAATTTTACCTGAGCCTTGTGATCCTGGAAAAGAGAAAAGGTTAAGAAATTCCCTCAACTTCTGTGTTCTGGGAAGATGGATGTTTTACTGAGGTCAGCCTATTTTCCTGGAGGACACCTCAGGAGGGGTATTATGCTGGCTTGGGCTGAGTCAGCCAAAGTTCAAGGAAATCTTAATGAAAGTTTGTTCAAAGCTTTTTGTGCCCATTGATCAGTGGGGACAGACAGTTCGGCTAATCATTTCTAAGGAAAAGAATGGAAATTTGGAGTGTGTTTCTGGCCTTGTCAAAGGTAAACAGGGTGGCGTCCCTGAGGTTTACCTAAGTCATAGGGCAGAGGATGTTACCTTTAGCAAAGCCACTGCTATGCTTTATATCAACTGCTTTCCATAAGAAAAGCAGATATCATCAGAGATGTGAGAATGGAAAATTCTGAGTTTTAGCCCAAATTATTGATTAAAAGAAATTGTCATTGTTCCTATACCAGTTTAAAAAAACACATAGAAGGAATTTTCCCCTATACACATGTATATTATTGGAATATTACCTCTGTTTTTGAAGGGGCATTCTTATGGGAAAGCTCCAAAGAAGGAGGAAATACCTCCTCTCCAAAAAAAGAGAACATAGTTAAAAACTGACTGCTTTCCAAGTGTGATTCAGTAATGATTCACTCCCTTTTTATGACTTCAGGTCCTTTAATACATAGGGAAGTAAGTTATTGAACTACTGAACTCTGCTTATGGAATAGTCTTAGGATCAAAATAATATTAATAATAGAATATCTATGATTTTTCTTTTGTAATGAACTCAATATCCTTCCATGATATTACTCACTGATAAAATATTTATTGCTGCATAGTACATGTTTATCAAAATGCTGTTAAAATAGAAAAAATAGAAAATTGGAGCTACTCAATAGGAGGCTAGTCGTATTTATTATGGTGTTTTTGTTGAGTCATCATACCTTACCCTTTCAGCCTACAGATAACACCAACAAAATTGTCCCTAACAGCAAATGCCATATATGCACAAAGGAGAAGTCCTTGTCTTCTCTGGTCTACAGCTTTTCCTGACACTAGTATGGAGAAATAATTGTGCCCTTATTTGAGCTTCCATATACTTTATAAATCCCACTATTATAAAATTTTCATAATGTACAATAGTTATTAATTTACATTGTTTATTACCTAGAAGATGAAGCAAAGAAAGGAATATTGCATAATTAATTTTTGTAATTCTAGCTCTAAGCACAATTACTGATATAAAATAGGCACATAATAGAATATCAAACTGAATATAAAGCAGTGTTTGCACATTTGAGCTGTAACTTGATCTGAATAGAATCTCTGAAGTTATGACAATGGAAAACACATGAAAGCTGTCATATTGGCAACATCTGTGTAGCTTTGGTCAAGTTATTGTCTATCTTTGACTCGGTTTTTATACCTGTAAGAGGAAGGTAATAGTAGTACCTACCTTGTGTGGTCATTTTGAATATTATAGAAAACATTGCATATAAAACTCTTAGCACAGTGTCTAACATAGTTTGCCTTCAGAAAAAGTTAGCCAAAATCATAATCATCCTGCAAAATCATAATCTAATAGCTAATGAATGTTGATATTATTCTACATGATTTTCTCAAATGAAATACTAAAGAACAAAGTAAGCGGTATTACCTATCACTTTTTATATGAGATATTTGATTGAAGGCAACAAATGAAGCATGAATAATTTAACCTGAAGAGGAATGTATTAAAAGGATATTAAGTGATTCACAAATCCTCTTGGAAATCTAATGAACAGAATTTGGAGGCTACAAAGGGAGAAATAATACTCAAAACCAAGTGAGTGAAATACTGGCTGCAGACATAACTTTCTTCTAAATGCACCCCACCAACAGTGGACAACACAATATAGATCTATCCTCTCGTTACTTCTAGTATCTGGAGGAAACTGCTGCTGCCGTTACCACCCATAGCAAGAATGGGTTCTGCTTAGTTTACGTTGCTTATGATTGAAAGTATGGGGTCAGCATGTCCAGTTGAGGAATTCCAGGTCATGTGCCCTGCTTGCCTGCAAGAGAGCCTGAGAAATGAAACCTGGCATTTGTGGTTTTTATGGGGGGAGATGAAGTTCTGTTTCCTACAGTGTAATTCCCCAGTCATTGAAAGGCATATCCTAAGCTGAACAGCAAAAGTAAATGTAAAAGTCCTCTATCTCTTAGCAGGTGTTAACATGTAGAATTCATGGTATTTCAAAGAAAGGACAATTACATTTAAAAATATACTATCGTGAGTTTAGTCATATATCAGATATAACACCTTTCAAGATCTTTTCATCAGTAGACTAGCCCTCACCTTCCTGAAAAACCAAAGTGGTTTTTCCCCCCTTTCTCCATGTTCCAAATGTTTAGAGTCCTGTTTTTCCCCTGCTCATGGGATGGACGTGTGACGTGGCATCGTGAGTGATGGCTGAGACAAGTGTTTGGTGACTGCCACGCTGCTGTGGCGGGTGAGTGGCTTAGACACGCACTTCAACTCAGACGGATTCTAAAATCCCAGAAGGAAATCTTAAAACCAATTCTGCATTTGGATTGTGGTTATTATATTCTCTCCTTTGTTCTATACTCAAATTATCCGCAGATTTCACTCAGAACGGAAACAAATCCTACCTGAGCCTCCTACAGAAAATGCATGGAGCCTCCAGAAACTCTCGGCAATTGAACAAAGCCCTCACTTGTACAACTTTTTAAAGCAATTCGTTAAAATTTATCACTTGCCATTTGTATTTCCCAGGGGCATCTTCTCGAATGTTGTTCCAAAGAAATAATGTTTCTGGGTTGAACGTGGTGAATGTGTAACTAGAATGGATGTCAAATTCTTGACAAAAAGGTTTTCTCATGAGTGTTTCGCAAGTAATATAATGAATTCTCACTATAGTCTCCATAAAGAGTCAAGTTCCTTATTATGGTAAGGTATTCTAATTCACTCAGAGTCAGAATAATCAGAGGAAGCACCACATTTAAATATGTATGATTATGTGTGTATATAAATATTCATATTATACAGATTATTAGTTACACCCTATGTCACTAAGCCCAGGGGGAGAGTAACATAATTTAAAATACACATTCCACATTTCAATGTTTAAAACATTCTAAGTCATTATGAAATATATGTTAACTAGTAATGTTAATATAACTTTCTCTTGCAATAGTCGTGTGTGGGTACATACATATATAATATAAAAATTATCTTGTTAAATAAATTAAATATATTCTTATATGAGATAAAACTGCTTTCTAGTCCATAAATATCAAGAACATATTAGCTGTCAATGAATGGTAGATTAAATTCATTTCTAATGAGTTAAAATTTGAAGCAAAGATTTAAAGATTCTTGCATATAATATTCTGGTCAGAAAAAAAAAATGTCATGAATCTACAGAGCAAAAATCCCTGGAGTCAACATTTCTCCAAGAGTATATGGTAATTTCTGATGGCTTAAAACACAAATTTAAGGAGCCATTGCAGGAGGCAGATCCAAGTCCCTGAGTAGGGAGAGAAATTGCATTGAAGGAAATCTTGTCCACGTAAGGGCCTCTGACAGGTAGCTCATTCAGAAGATAAAACAGGAAAAATCTAGAATTCGCATGAGAACTACACATTAAGTATATGTCAATTTTGGATGTAGTAGTGCCTCCTAGCTCCCTGAAGAAGGAAAAAAAAAGGTGAAAGAGATTGTGTGCACATACAGTGCAAGGAGAGAGAAACACACACACATTCAGAAGAAACACATTTTACATCCAGGGCTCAAAGTTTCTTACTGGTAAGAATAAAATGCTCTCAAACCAAATCTTTTAGATACAAAATGAAAGAAGCCACAATTATTTTGATTTATCAGGAAAAATCACAGATATAGACATAATGACTATCAATATTAGAACTAGCATATTTAGTATATAAAATAAACCGATTTGATATACTTAAAGAAACAAAATTGACTAAAAATATAATGAAGGAAAAGAGAATATAATACAACAATAAATTTAAATATGAAATAAACAAAAACTCTAGAATGGAAATTATAATAGAAATTAAGTGGCTATGCACCAAAATAAACATAACTTAAGACAGAATTAGAGATAGATCTGAAAAAATTATATAGATAGTTTGAAGAAATTATACAGGAAATGCTCTGTAGAAGAGAGGGGCTACATTTTTTTTCTTTTGACCATGCCACGAGGCTTGCAAGATCTTCGTTCTCCCACCAGGGATCAAACCCGGGCCCATGGCAATGAAAGCTCCAAGCCCTAACCACTGGACAGCCAGGGAATTCCCTACCTTTTAAAGAGTTAAAAAGATACATAGGATAGTGTGAGACCTACTAGCACCATATCAGAACTCCAGTTAGAATAAAAGAGAGAAGGGAGGAGGACAAATAGGAAGTTGTGATTCCCACCTTTCCAGATTTGTTTAAATATACCAATTTACATATTTAGGAAATTCAGTGAGACCCAGCCAGAATAACTGTATATATATACATATATTATATACACACACATACATATATATATATACACACAAATTATGCATTATATATATACATACATATGTATTATACACTATGCATTTTATTTATTTATATATATATATATATATATATATATATATATATATATACACACACACACACACACACATAATTAAAAAACAAACTTGGCTCACATGATTATGAGGGCTAGCAAGTCTGTAACCTGCAGGGGGGCCCACGGGCTGGAAGTTTAGGCAGAAGTTGGTGCTTCAGTCTTGAGGCAGAATTTCTTCTCAGGGAAACCTCAGCTGTTGTTCTTAGGGCCTCCAACTGATTGGATGAGGCCTACCCACCTTATTGAGGATAATCTCCTTTATTTAAGGCCAACTCATTGTAGATATAAACCATATCTACAAAATAGTAAAAACAATACAGAAAATTAAGAAAACTAAAATTTTAAAATACCAAAAAAATTGATGTCTTTAGCAAGAGTGACCAAGAGAAAAAGATGGAAGATTCAAATTATTAAAATCAGGAATGAAAAAGGGAAAATTACAACTGGCTTTACAGATATAAAGATCATAAGGAGCTACTCTGAACAAATGTATATCAACAAATTATATAACACAGATGAAGTGGGTAAATTCCTAAAAAGATACCAAAACTGACTCAGAAGACAGAGAAAAACTGAGTAGATCCATAACAAGTATACAGATTGAGTATTCAAGACAATTTTCCCACAAAGAAAAATCCAAATCCACATGACTTTGCTGGTGAAGTATAATGATTATTTAAAGAATTAACACTAATCCAAGAGGAAAAAAACACTTTCTAACTCATTTTATGAGACCAGTTTTATTGGACAGCAAAATATTACAAGAATATTGATGCAAAATACCTCAACAGATTTCTAGAGAAGTGAATCTAGCATATGAAAAGGATTATGCATCATGACCAAATGGAATTTACCACAGGATTCTAAGGATGGCTTAATATGAAAGACTTAATCAATATAATATACCATATTAGTAAAAAAGAAACATAACACACAATCATAACAGACACAGAAAAGTCATTTGACAAAATCCAACACTTTTATTAAAAAAGTGCTAAAAAAGCTAGGAGTAGAAGCAAACATCCTCAACTCAATGAAAGGATCTACCAAAACAAAACAAAACAAAGCAAAACAAAAATTAATTAGCATTATACTTAAGGATGAAACTCTGAAAGCTTTTCTTCTATGACCAGAAATCAGAGAAGGATGCTGTCTTGGTCCATCCAGGACATTATAATAAACTACCATAGACTGAGTGGCTTATAAACAATAGAAATTTGTTTATCACAGTTCTAGGGTCAGCGGAAGTCTGAGATGAATATGCTGGCAGATTCAGTGTCTGGTGAGAGCCGGCTTCCTGGTCGAGACAGCTGTCTTCTTGCTGTGTCTTCACAAAGCAGAAGAGTGAGGGATCTCCCTGGGGTCTCTTTTATAAGGGCACTAATCCCACTCATGAGGGCTCTGCCAGCATGACTTAAACACCTCTCAAGGGCCACACGTCCAAAACCCACCACATTAGGGGTTAGAATTTCAAAATATGAGGTTTGAAGGGACACAGATATTCAGTCTATAGCAAGTTCGAGAGAATTCCTGTCTTTAAAGTAGGTAAAAAATAAAAATAAGAAAAATGTTGATTGAATCTATAAGGATTTTACATTACTTCTCCCACAAAGGGAAAGGAGAGAGAAGATCTGGTTTACTGGTGAAGGGCTTAGAACTTGGAATTTAAGAGATTTTGGTTTGAAGCCTGGTTCTTCCACAAAGTCCCACCCCTACCATTTCTGAGGCTCCAAAAGTCCATGTGTAATATATCTAAGTATTGCAGATAAAGCTATCAGGATGTTAAATAAAATATATTCTCTCCTCCTACCTTGACAAATATATTTTTATAACAATCTGGAAGGCTAGAACCACATTGAGACTCAGAGTTCTCCCCAAGTTTCTGACCTAACACTCCCTCCTCTTGCTTCCAACTCTAGGCAGCATCATGAGGAGTCTGATCTACATCGACACGGACACACCACCTGCACAACCAAGCTGAGTCCTTTTGAACCTGGGGTAAAAATCCTGAGTGGTATGGCTTACCCTTGGGAGGAGAAAACATCCATACTGGCGATGGATGTAAGCTGGGGCCATTTGGGTAGGGATTCAGGAGTCCAGGTTCCTTGAGCATGGTCTACAGAGGGGCGTAATAGCTCTCGTGGGCATGTCCCTTTGCTGCTCAGGACTCCCTGCCTGTGCACAGAGATGTGGTCAGAGAAGGACCACAGTGGAGCCTTCTGAGGCACTGGTTCCTCTTTGTCTCCAAGGACAGTACTGTTTCCACCAATTACTTGTGTGGTGTTTGGCAAGTCTTGTTATCCTCAGGTGGAGAATGGAGGTAATACCTCATTGGATTATGAGAGTTAAAGAAAATCAAAATTAAAGAAAAAATATTCTACATTGCCTAATACATGGAATAATGAGTGAGTTATCTTTCTCTCTTCCTCCTTTCATTGTTGCTTTAATTTCTCCCAGATTACTCATTTATATAATAAAGCTAATATTAGTGCTTAATTCTCAGGATTGACATCATGAATACATCACATAATATGTGTCAATGAAAAAATAAGAGGTCAATAAGTGGCATATGTGATCGTCTATAGATAAGGCACTGAATTGAAGAAGAAAATCTCCACTTGGGAAAACATAAGTGGAATACATAACTATGTGGGAGTTTCTGGTAGGACCATCTTGATACGTTTTCATACGAATTTTTTTCTGTTAGTTGACCTAGAAACTAATTCTTGCTTTAGTTTTAGCCAAATCTGATAATATACAAACCCAATTTGGGAAACACACCAAAGACTTATCACATAATCTCCAATAATATGTGTCACGGAGATTTCTGTTGGTGCCAGTCTTCAGATGTTCTGCTTTCCCCTTGGCCAGCATCAGCAGATGGCATCTTTCAGAGAAGTTGGCCTGGAGATGTAATTGGGGAAGAAACTCTACGTGCATGTAATCTGAAAACTGTCTAGATCCTGATAAAACAGGAGTCATGGTGGGATTTTGAAAGTTAGCAGGAATCATCAACAGAGTAAAATATTCTCCTTACATGAGTCCTGAATCGTCTTTCTTACCCAGTCAGGTTCTCTATCTACATGCATGTAAAACATTATGAAACCCTCTGATTTTTTCTTTTCTTACAGCAGCTTTATTCAACCACCACTTCTGCTGCTGTACTCACCACACACTCCCGACAGCCTCAATGCAGGTACAAATTTATCAATAAGCAGTGTATCCTCTAGAATAGTCTAGAAAGTTTAATGAACTCTGATTCATGGAAACCTCTCAGATACTGATGTTTTAACTGACATTTGGCATGAAGTAAAATAGAGTTACAGGATTTTGCATTGTTAATTTAAGGCATCATATTAGCTTTTGGAAAAGTCAGTGAATCTCATATAAAACTCATTTAGTTGAATCAATAAATTTTAATGAAGATCTTTCTGGATACAAATAGGAAGGGAATAAACTCAACAAAATTTTTAATCTGTCACCAGCCCAGCTTTCTCCAATCAATACACTTTTTGTCCTGATTCCTTTTTAATGAGAAAAGTTGATTTTCCACTGCCCCCGAGTTCCTTTATCGTGAGAATATATTCTAAAATAGTAAGAATATATGGCCATAGCCTACTTATTTTAAAAGGAATATGTTTAACATGTAATCCATTATTTTGTCTATGTGAGAAATTCCACTGAGAGATAATTCAGTGTGTAATATTTTTTAATATTTCAAAAGAATAATCGCTTAAATTGTAATGTAATGTTAAATTTAATAGACAAATGTACAGAGGTCTGTGTGAAAAAGTTATTTTACTTTCTCCATATAATATTCTTAAAACACATTAAAATTCAATTAATTCAGGAGAATCAATCAAAGCCCTCTGTTTTACAATGCATTGTGCCATATGCATGTGTATGTACATGTTTGTGTATGTGTAGAGAAATAGGGCTAGAGAGAGGGCTAGAGAGAGAGAGAGGGCTAGAGAGAGAGAGAGAGAGAGACAGACAGACATACAAATAGAAGGAAACATAAAAATAGAAGTGAAAAGAAAACGTTTTTTCTATAGTTTCAAACTTCAGGAAAGTTACTTAAGTCTTTCTTTTTCCACAAGGCAAAGGAAAGATACATATTAAGAATCCAACAGTACTCTTCTTCTTTTCAATCAATAAAGCAAAGTAGGTAAGTATAGTCAGAGATGAATGCAGAAACTAGAGCCAAGGAATGATAAATTAGAAATGGAGGTTACCTGATAATATTTTACACAAAATACCTGAGAAATTGACACATGTTTTTCTCCTTCTATTTTAAATGATCCTCACCCTTTCTATGTCAAGAATTCCCAGTTAGGGTTTAGGAAGAGAAGGAACTGAGGAAGCCAATAGTTGGTTGCATTTGCTTTTCTATTTCAAGCTGTCGCAGCTGCAAAATCTCTCAATGTAACTCCACAGGGAGTGCTACCCAGCTATGCAAATGAATTCCAAATGTGACAAGTGCCAGCATGGGCGGTGGTGACTGTGGAGGCTGAGTGACTGCCACCAGTCTGTCTGATGGATTGACTCAGACCACCAAGGAGCCAGCGTCATTGATTTCTGCTCATCCATCTCATCTCTGTGACCTCTCCCTGGAAGGAAGGAAAGGAAGAGAGAAAGAGAGGTACAAAGAAAAAATAAAATTAAAATGTTTCTTTATCTACTTGTCCCTGCTACTCCTAATTACTTTCATCATCATGGCATTTCCCTTCACCACATACTTTACTCATACCAGAGCCAGATTAATAACTAGCTTTTATTTCTCCTCTATTCTAATTATGTGATTTGGTTTAGTGTTGCTTAATTGATATTTGTGTCATATTCTTTAGAATTTACTAATTGAAGCATAGAGATAATGTAGAGTTGTTCTGGTATGATATAAACTCTAAACTATGTAGGCAGAAAATATAAAATATTGTTAGTACTCTTTCACAAAGAAGCTCCAGTGTTATGTTATTTTCCATTTCGGCAGGAGTCCCTGGCTTTGGTGAAATAATCCCTTGTTCCTGCATTGAAACATTTTGGTGGATGAGAGGTTACAGGAGAGAGGAGAGATGTAGAGTGAGAACGTCAAAAAAGAAGATAGAATTAAGAAACCAAAATGTCCCAAAGAGGTTCATGGAACCTCTAGAATGCAGTCTAGAATGTATTTATTTCAAAGTGTTTTTGTTCTCTTAATCTTCTTCATCTGAACTGTTGTAAGTCATTCTCTTTTATGAAAGCAGATTTTTCACGGAGAAGAATTGTACCTTCTGTTTAAGAGTTTAAGAGCTATCCCTCTTGTTTAAAGAGTTACAGCGAAGGCAACAATGGGATGGTAAAAGCAGGGCAGATGTACAGACAAGTTTCTGCTTATTTTTTCCTTGGGGATTCACACTTCAATTCCCATGACCTCTCTGAAATTCCTAACTGTGTTTGTTTTAAAAATTCCTTTATTCACTTGTGTTCAGTTTGTAAGCAGAATTTAGTGGCAATATAAAAGACAGGGTATATGGTTGAAGAATTATTATTTTTTTAATGGGGTTTCATCCTTAAGAGAGTCTTTAAGCAATAAAAGACATCAGAGGATAGATGACATCAAGATGTGGCTATAAGATCCACTTTCAAGGATTCAGAGACATTTAAGGAAGTGGATAATAGGATCAGCTAAGATTGACAAAGTGCTTCTAAGAATCATCAGTGCTCTGTGCTACAACTGTCTCACACAAGGACCAACATATAAAAGGACGTGACTCAAAAAGATTTATGGATGGTCCTTTTGGAGCATGGTATAAGTCCCTATTACATTCATAGGAAACCCAGAAAGGATTTAAGAAGCTGGTATGAAAGAAAACTCCACAAGTAGCTTGGACTAAAAGGACCAGAAAGTTTGTAATAAAAGGAAGGGTCTGAGCTTCTTAATTTCTAGGATAAGGAAGCAGAATAATAGCTATTCAACAGCAAAGTTAAATTATATTTTTCATTCTTATTTTTAATCAACTTTATATAAAACCTATATATGTATAGTGATTATATAGTTCATTGAATTTTGAAAAATACGTGTACCTATGTAACTGCCACCATGATCAAGATACAAAACATTTCCATTTTCCTAAAAAGTTTATTTTGCCAGTTAATCTCCATCCACTCCTGTGCTCCGTGCAACTACTGTCTCTTTTATATCACTATTGATATAAAAACATAAGCTATCCAATAGCCTATTAAAGTCTGATATCTATTAATATGTAGCCCTATTTCTATTAAAATTGTATAAGTAATTTTTTTTCCTACAAAATAAATTTCAGCCTAAGATGTCAGTGCTGGTGAATTATATCAAACACTTAGGGAGAAAAAATTGTCAGTCTATACAATCATTTTTTCAGAAAATGGAAGCAGAAGGGACACTTCTCAATACATTTTATAAGACAAGTATAACCTTGCTTCCAAAACCAGATAAAGGTATTGCAAAAAAAATTTAAACCAACATCACTAATTATATAAAAGCAAAACTCCTTAACAAAATGTTAGAAAATAAAAACCGGTGATATATAAAATGGACAATATGTTATAATTAAGGAAGTTTATCATAGGAATGCAAGGTTTGTTCAATATATTTTTAAAAAAACTCAATAAAGACAATTCACCAAATTAAGAGCATATAGGAGAAAAAAATAATGAGTGAATAGATTAAAAAAACACATCTGACAAAATTTTAAATGAATTCATCATAAAAATTCTGAAAAAAAGTCATAATATAAAGAAACACCCTTAAACTGATAAAAGCTATCTACCAAAATCCTATAACAACATTATACTTATGAGTGAAAGAATGTTTTTGTCTATATTAAGACAAGACATCTCTCTTCACTACTTCTATTCATATTGTATTGAATTGTATTGTATTGAACTTGAGTTCTCAGTGCAATATGAGAAGAAAAATACCTCAAACATTACCAAATACAAAGAAAGAAATCAGTTTCTTTATTCACTGGTGATACATACATATGTGTAGAATATCCTAACAAATCCAGAAAACAGCTACCAGAACTAAAAATGTATATCTAGCAGAATCAGATGTTACAAGTTCATTATATAAAAATCAATGTATTTTAGTATACTAACAATAAACAGTGGGAAATATATCTCCCTTTATACTTCTAAGAATAATTCCATGCCAATTTTTCTCTCCTCTTTTTCTGTTCCTTTAATTATATGTATTATCAATAATCTGACATTTTTATATACTTCTGTACTCTGATTATGTTTTTTAAATGTTACCTATGGGTTTCAATTTTGATAATTTCCATTTACTTGTCTTCAGATTTACTAATCCTATCTTCTGTTGCATTAATTAAATCTATTTCATGATCATTTACTTTCTGATATTGTATTAATTATGGAATATCTGCTTTTTGTTTAAGAGATTGTAATTATCTGTTAACATTCTGCACTTTTTAAGATCCATGACTTCACTGTCCTCTTCTTATTAAAAAATATGTATTTGAAGTAAAGATATCATCTATTAATTTCAGCAGTTAGACTGTCTGTGTATCTACTTCTATTTTACTCTTTTCCTCTTGACTATAGGTTTTATTTTCTTGCTGTTTTCTTTGTCTCAAAAGTTCTTCTTTTGTCTCATAATATCTAGTAATTGACATTGTCATTATTCTTCCCCAGATAGTGTGTATTTATTTTCTGTTAGGCAGATAGGATGAGGAGCTGAATCTGTGAACAATTAGTAATATATCTTGTCTGCAATTAGGGTGAAGCTTTGCTTAAACTTGGTCTACCTCTAGTTTCAAGTGTCCTACAGGAAAGAACTGTAGAATGTTTATGGCAAACCACTTCACATAATGGAGTTTTTGTCTTCTAAGCACCCAAAGCGTATGAGAGATTAGCTTGCTTTTCACCTCTGCCTTATTCACAGGCATGGGACACTCTGGTTTTTAGCAAAGAGCCTAGCAGGGCTCTGACTTTTCTATCCTGAAAGTTCTTTCCTTCAGAGTTTTTGAAGTTTGCTTTTTCTTCCTGCACCACACAAGTTCAAAATTTTAGGATTGTGTTAAAAGGGAGAATTTTTATGTCTATAATATGGGAGTCTTCTAGTTTGTCTCTGACTCCTCAGTTTCAGTAGGAAGTAGAATATGTTGCTCTGAGTTTCTGGTCCAGCTTCCAGATTCTTTATAGCCCCATCCTTCATCTACCCATCCTTCAGATAAAGTTCCTTTGAGATAAATGATGATGGCTTTGGGGATTCTCTAGATTTGAATCTGTCATTCCACTCATCCAGCCATCAAATACTATTATTGTTAATATAATATGAATGCTATTGTTTTGTTTAATTACTGTTTTTAATAATTGCATATATTGTTTTGGCATAAAACAATACATAATACAGTGGAAAAGGAAAAAGTGGAATTCAGACATGGATTATTTGAAGGATGACTTAGCCAGGATTCTAAATTTTGCTAAATTTTGTATTCCATAAAAGCTCCCACATTTATTAAAAGGATACAGTCATCAATCTTGCCTATTCAAAATGCAGCGTTCATTGGAACCATGACCACTGAGCCACAAAATAAATTTCACAGTGTCCATTCCCTGGAAGATTTGCTTGTATTTTTCTTCAGGTTTTTTCACAGAATTCTACTGGGTTTGCACATCTGTTTGAAAGCTCAGAGTACAACTGAAGTAATAATTTAAATGTAGCTAATGCCCATAGCAAGAATTGTAATAAGAACTACTAAATATTGTGCACCTACTGTGTACTAAGCTCACTACTTGTATTACTATCATCTAATTCTCTCCTGGAGTTTATGAAGTAGGAATATTGGAAAATGCAAAACTGAAACCTAGATGAGAAATAACTTGCCCAAGGATACATAATGATAGCTCTATGATCCTGACAGTAAAAGAAGGAACTGTGATCACGGGCACAAAGCAAAGTGCCTTCAATAATAAATAGAGCAGCAACTTAAGGTCATTTGTTGTGACATAATAACTCCCTCCAACTCTGTTGGGGTCCTGAATATCATAGCACAATAATTGTTGTTCATAACAATGCTCCTTACAATATCAAATGAAAAGATAAAATAATAGTTATTGTTTAATAAATCAGGGAACAATGAAATGCACTTTAGAAATATGTAGCTATTTTCAGAGTAGTCAGTTATCATTATGTAGTAGTTAATAACTATTTTAACTTATATGTGAAAAATGAAAATAAAAAGCAAATTCTATAAGAAAACATACCAAAATATGTAGACATCAATAGGATGAATATGGCTTTTTTTTTACATTTGTGTATTTTTTTCAAATTTTCTATTTGAAGGCAGGAAATAAAACCCATAAAATAATGTTTTTTTCAGTTAAAAAATAAATGATGCATTTATGGACATTGTGGACATCTCAGTCTATCACTAGGACACTTCTGGTAATACCCTCATGCTTTTCAAAACCTGTTATTTTGTCACAGGTAATTACAGCATGACTTTTCAAACACATAATTATTTCGTCATTATGGATTGTAAATAAAAGTAATGAGATTCCTAATTGTGTTTTCAGACTCTGTAAGGATAGGCCAGGTTAAGCTACAGTAACAACACCTATATAATCTCAGTTAACTAAGAGAAAATGTACTTCTCACCACCACAGTCTGTGCAAGTTGGCTACTCTCCATCCATTTGTTAGCTCAGCCTTGCAGACTGCTTTGATGTTATGGTACCTCAGGACCAATACCTGCTCCCACATACAAAGGTAAGAATGTTCCGGAGAGTCCAGAACTAGCAGTTCAGTGACATGTCAGTTCTGCCCACTTTTCCTTGACCAGTGAAGTCACTTGGCCATGCCTAATCTTGAAATGGTGGTGAATTTCCACAACCTTGTGCTTGAAAGGAGAGGAACAGGAAATGCTGTTGAGCAACCTTAACATCTACCACCAAAACACATACATGAAAAACAAAATACAATATCTTGATGCTTAGTCAGCAATTATTTTAATCTGATGAAATGGATTATGCTATGCCAAGAACAACTAAATTTTCCTCCAAAAAATAAGATGTTACAAAGACCCTCAGAAATTTGTTATAGAGCTAAAGGTCTGAAAATTAAGAAATTAAATGTCAAATTTAATTTAGTATAGATGATATATTAGCATAATATTTAAAATTTTTTTATTGAAGTATAATTGATTTATAATATCATGTTAGTTTTAGGTGTACAGCATGGCAATTCAGTTATATATATATATTCTTTTTCATATTGTTTTTCCCTATAAGTTATTGTATTAATATAATATTAATCACTAAAATTAAAATAATGACTAATTTGATTCTTAATAGACTAAAATTTGTATAACTTTTTTGGATTAGGTTAGAATTAAGAGACATTTTCTCTCATCTGAATATTATAAAATATTCAGTAGCAAAGAATCTTTTAATAACATGCTGACTGCTAATGTGATGGAGAGAAATAGTTATAGAACCCATTTCTATAACTAGAGAAATAGTTATATAAACTATTTCTATAACTAGAGAAATAGTTATAGTTTAGCAAGGCAATTTGTCCCCATTTTTACGTGCATGCAATATTGGGAAATATTGCTCTAGTCATTTAAAGACATAATAAGAATGGCAATGTAATAATAATAAGCAGCAGTATGCACTACTTTAGGTAATAGTTCATTTCTTTTAACTATAGTAACATAATTGATATGTTTCAAAATACTGTAAGAACCATAGATTACACAAGCATACTAAAATTTTGGAAATCTTTATTTAACTTCAGATAAACATTCCCTGAAATGTAGAATAAATTTCAATTTGATGATATTTTAAATTCATTAAAATATTCATTTCAATGAATTTAATGAAAGGTCATTACTAAATTAAATGAGAGGTTATTCTCCATTTTTAGCTTATCAGAGAATTTTTAAAAGCAAAGCTTGCTGCAGAGGTTGGGGAAAAAATGTTTACAATACATATATCTTTTAAAGAACTTACATTTAGAATACATAAACAACCCTCACTGCTCAATAACAGAAATAAAAATTTAATCAAAAATGGCAACAAATAGAAACTTCACAAAGATGATATAGGAATAACCAATGAGCATATCAAAAGCTGCTCAATATCACTGGTCATCGGGAAAGAGAAAATAAAACTATCATGAGATGCAATTTTCCAATCCAAAAGAATGTCAAAATTAAAATTAATGACTAAACAAAACGTTGGCAACAATGTGGAGCAACTACAACCTGTATACATTACCGATGGGAGTGCAAAATGATGCAGCAATCTGAAAAATTCTTACCAAGCTAAATATACACTGAGGTTATGACTCAACAATTTTAATTTTAAGTACTATCTGTCCAAGAGAATGAAAAATGCTTACCTAAAGACTCATGTAAAATTTTTCATAACAACGCTATTTTAACAACCCCGAACTGGAAAAAAAAACAAATTTTCATCAACAAGAAAATGATTTTTAAAAAGTCAAACATACAATGGAATGCCTACTCAGTAATTTTATTTTAAATGAGCTATTGGCATATGCAATAACATGGAGGAATCTAAAAAAATGTTAAATAAAAAAGTTAAATATTTACATAAAGTTGTAGAACAAACAAGATTAATTTATAGTAATAAAAATCTGAACAATGAGTAGAAAAGTACTGAAGAGGAGCACAAAGAAAACTTCTAAGGGGATGGACATATTCTCTATCTTGATTTGGTGATGCTAATATGTATTTGTCAAAATTAATTAAATTGTACACTTAAGGTGTGTGCATTGCACTATTTATAAACTTTACCTCAATTAAAAAATTTGAAAAAGTCCAGAATTACTGTTTACTTATATTTATTTTTCTGTCTTTATATCTCTGGTAGTTATTGGTTTATCTAATGTGTTCTCCATTTCTGCAATTTAACATTACAGTGATAACAAAATGTTGAGGCCTGAGCATTTCAGCTATCAGAAACAGCAAGTCAGAAACTCAAGGGACTGGCAAAGGCCATATCCAGAACATTAGAGAACACTGGGGTGAGTGGACCATGATGAGTAAGGGGAAGAGGAGAGGATGAGGATGTGGGGCGGGCAGGCAGAGCCAGATATGCAAGGACCTTTAGGTTTAACAGCACATGTAAACATGTCCCGATGAGATCCATTATTTTGCTTTGCCTTGCCTTAACTTTAAACAAAAGGCTGCATAAAATGAGTTGGAAATTATAATTACTATTTTGACACAGCTGGAAAAAGTCCCTGAAAGTAAAGGCTTGCTTCTAATATTCCCTGGCACAAGCCAACATAAACAGTACATTACCTTGTGTTCGAAACCCCAATGCCACATTAAAGGAGAGTCCTTTGAGGGATGCCATATGGTTTGTAAAAGTTTGATTACAGCAGCTATTTCTGAAGATTAAAGTAAGATCTTCCTTTTTCAAAAGTTCATGCGTGAACACATACAACCCCCCACCAAATAGACACACTTATATACCACACTAAATCCTTGGTAGACATCCAACTATCACAAGTTAAATAATGTTGTCAGCTTTGCTTGGAGAGTGGAGGAGAAATTAAGGATGTATGTTTGTGTGTTTTAAATAATACATTTTATATTTATATAAAGGTAAATATATTTCTTTGCATGTGTGTGCCTCTCTGAGTCTATCTATGTAATGACAGTTAGCATTTACATTAGTGATTTCTTTGTGCCGGGAACTCTTCTATGCATTAACTAAAGCACACCACGGCCTTATGAAGTAAATATACTATAATGATTTCCAGTTTATCGTTGCAGGATGTCTGGTTTTAATGTTTTTTTGATCTTAGTAGTGTTGCTCCTTAATTTCTATATCCTCAATTTATTGGGGATTGCAAAATAATTATTATTTATAAATTTATTATACTTTTTGTTAAGTAATTTTCTAATGAGACTCTTTCCTTCATCTTTCTGGTTGCCCATTGGTACACTTCATATAGGAAAGTCAAGATAAATGCCCAATTTTAATGCAAATGAACTGTTCCTCTAGCATCTTCAGAAGGTAATGAATTCATTTTACTATATAATTTATTTAAATATATTTAATGAGATAAAATCCTTTACACATATAATCATTATTACATTTATGATAGTCCCATATTTTTGGCAGTAAGTGCTTTTTTCAAGCTGGCTCCTTTCTCCTTTTGACATAAACCCAATAATCTTTGATAATTTCCTTGTTTCATGTTCTTGCACATTTCTTTCTCAAGATTTAAGTTAATCTGTTTCTTCAAGAAGCTCTGGTTTCTTTAAACAGAAAATTGTATTTAAAGACTCAAATCTAAAATCTCTGGGCATGAGATATGCCTGTGTCTTTGGACTTTCATTAGTTTTAGGCTCTTGGACTGAGCTTCAGGGCAAAGCTTAGCTGGGTCTTCTATATAGGGTCTTACAAGGTGCAGTTGAGGGTCACCTGGGCTGCATTCTCATCTGGAGGCTCAAATGTGAGAGCATCTGCTTCCAAGAGCTCCAGGTTGTCAGCACCATTCAGTTCCTTGAGTTGTAGGACTGACATCCTTGACCTCTTGCTGGCTCTTGGATGAAGACTGCCCTCAGGTACAAGATATGCTCAAAGTCCCCTGCCCTTGAGCTTCCTTATCTTGGCTGCTTACTTGAAGACACCAAGGACAGTTCTTAGAGCAAATCTACTGGCAAGAAGGAGTCTTACACAGTGCAATTTGAATTCTGGATGTGACCTCCAATCTCATTTGTCATACTCTGATGGTCAAGAGCGTAACATAGCTTCAATCCAAAATCAAATAGTGGAAATTATACTAGGATGTGAACTCCAGGAGGTGGGGATCATCAGGAGTATTCTAGAGTCTGATCATCACATATTTTAATTCATTTATACACACAAAAATTTATTTGCTTAATACCTATTCCATATCTTGTCTGTTTATGCTTATACATCTAATTCCCAGGACAACACAGTTTCTATTTTATTCCTTCTACATCTGTGTCTCCTTTCATTTACACAGAGATTTCTAGTTGTCAGTGTCACAGATGATAGAACTGGAATATCTCATCATTGCACATACAAATGTCTCAGAATAATGATACCAATACTAATAACTGAAGTAGGTTATTTTTTATACTCTATCTTCATTCTCTCCCCAGTTTTATATTTGTACTCTATACTTTCAGATCAGAGAGTTTTACATACTATGATCTCCCACTTTTTCCTCCATTTAATCTTAGTTCTGTAAGTAATTCTCTATTTAATGCTATCCACAAGTCCTTATGTAGGTGACTCTTCAGCCACTTTACTTTCCTGATGCTCATTCTTCAGTAGACTGATTCCTCATGCAGAGTCTGATGTTGTATCTTTCACAGGAAACATGAAATTTATCTGGAAAATTGGCATATTTTTTTAACCAGGATGAGCCTAAGTGTGCATTTTTCTTATCAATTCAGTTTAGATTTAGGTGGGTACTTTAAATTTAAGGATGTAGATATTTCCTCAACTCATGGGCATTTTCCTCTGTTCTTTGTATAATTCTTGTTTGTCTTCCACATATGTATTTTTATCTTCCTGGAACCTCAACTACTTACAATCCTTTACATCTCTAAGAATCTTACGATTTTCATCACTTTATATTTTCACTCTGTACAATGAAATATTAATTTCATGTGATTATTCTAGAGGCTACTAACACAGGTATAAACAATGACCATCCCTGTCTATATTTCTTCTGTTGAATTTTAACTGATAAGTCATGTTTGTTTTTATCTCCATTTTTTATGATCCTCCTGAATCTCCTTTTTCTTTTTTCATCTGCTGAATGCATTGTTTCTGTTTTCGTTTATTTTATATGTCAACTCAGCTGAACCATGGTGCCCAGATATGTAGTCAAACATTATTCTGAATGTTTCTGTGAGGATATTTTGGATGAGATTAACATTTTAATTGGTGGACTTTTAGTAAGGCAGATTGTTCTTTATAACATGTGTGGTCTCATCCAATAGCTTGAAGCCTTGGCTACAAAAAAAGACTGATGTCCCCCAAGCAAGAGGGAATTCTGCCAGCCTAATGGCCTCCAGACTAGAACCACAATATCAGCTCTCCCCTGTGTCTCCAGCTATGGATTCTGTTTCTCTGGAGAACCCTAACTTATATATACACTTTCCTCTAACAGCCATACTTTGCTGACTGTTGTGTTTGTTCCAATCTTTTTCTCTCTTGCTGCTATTGTATGCTCTTGGATGTATTGTCATTTTTCCTGGATGGTTCACTGGGGCTCACATCTGTTTGCTGGACTAATCGACTCACCTTAAGAGTGGAAGTCTCACAAGTGGTGAAAGACAAAGAGAAAGACCATTTTAGCTTGAAAGGGTGAAACGGGCAGGATGACAAACACTGCCGAGGCGTTTGGAGAAAGTTTCACTCATTCCCCTCTTCTTTTCTTCTCTTGGTCTTACAATGTCCAGCCCAGTTGATCTGGAACTTCTTGGCTTTCCAAGGGCAATGTTTGGTCAGATTCAGGTGGTACCAATATAGACTCTGCACAGGGATTTTCACATTTCAGTCACTGGTTTTGCACACCACATCTCAAGTCTGCCTTTGGTGTTATCCAAGTTCTGTAGATCCTAACATTCCTCAGAATCAGGATAAGTATACAGTTCAAATTTGACAGAAGACAGGGAGGAAGCTTGTTCAAAATTTAACTTCGAAAGTATTTCTTACATTCTTTGAGGACATCCTTTGTTTTTTCCCCTCAAATTTTCTATTATAATAAAAGTATGTTCTAAAAATAGGATACATTTTAGCATTATTCATTCATCTTTCATTCCACTATTAAGCAGCCATATGGGAATACTATGATTAACTAGATACTGCAGGAACACACAGCACAGAGTAAGAAACAAGTAAGTTAACTAAGAATTTTAAAACAGTGTCATAAATCCTCTCAGAGCTGCAAGCTCACATTTCTAAGGAGAACCAAATGATCTTTCTAAAACTGATTTTTTTAAAAAAAATTAATTAATTAATTAATTAACTAATTAATTAATTTATGGCTGTGTTGGGTCTTCGTTTCTGTGCGAGGACTTTCTCCAGTTGTGGCAAGCAGGGGCCACTCTCTTCATCGCGGTGCGCGGGCCTCTCACTATCGCGGCCTCTCTTGTTGCAGAGCACAGGCTCCAGACGCGCAGGCTCAGTAGTTGTGGCTCACGGGCCCAGTTGCTCCGCGGCATGTGGGATCTTCCCAGACCAGGGCTTGAACCCGTGTCCCCTGCATTAGCAGGCAGATTCTCAACCACTGCGCCACCAGGGAAGCCCCTAAAACTGATTTTTTTAATCTTTCAATTTTGTATTTGTATCTTAGTTTGATTTATAAAAATTGCTTTAAGTCATTTTGTTATTAAAGACAGCAATATTTTTTTTATTTGGAAAATAGGAACAGAATATTTTTTAAGAGAAGCTACACAAAACACTGAAATTTAGACTAAATGTTAGTTTTGTTTTCTGGAAATGTCTGAAAAATAACATTAAGGAATGATAAGGGTCTTTTTAGCAGATCAGCACATGTCTAATATATTAACCATGAAATATCCCTTTCAGGTGAGGGTAAAATATGGAGCTATAATCCAGAGTGTTGGCTGAGAGAGTTGTGTTTGCTAAATTTCCTAAGGAAGTAGAGTAGAAATAATTGGAACTATATGGGAATTGATCTGGAATACATTAAATCCAGGAGGAGGAGATGGGAGCAAGAAAGACTTAATACCTCACTGGAGAGAAGCTTTCTAATTACGTAAAATGTTTCTGTGGAAAATTTATCCCTTAAGGAAGTAGCATGAGTTCTGAAACTGTGTTCCTGACACAGGCAAGTAAGTTTCTATCAAAAATTCTATAACTAAAAGGGAACTAGTTTCTCAGGAGAACGTATTTACTAAACTAGGAAGCTGTACTACAATAAACAATATATTTAAGTAGATATTCTTTAGTTGGTTTTTTCAGATAGAAATTACGAAGAGGTATCTTTATCTATAAGGATGGCACAGAGACTCAAGGAGAAACCTGGATTTCTGTCTGCTGTAGTTCTGAACCAAACCATTTTCAATACATTAATATATTACTTATAATATAATAAAAATAGAGTTGTCAGAAGCTAAACATGATTGTTAAAAGTATATTTATAAGAAAACTAAATTTATATGAGGGCTTCTTATCAGTAATCAAGATGTTTGATGAGGTGGAAAATTGGAAAACTACTTTTCAGAACAAAATAGATTTTTCTCAAAATAATTTCATGAAAGGATACAGAATTCAAAGATATTTTAAAAATTCTTAAGATTTTGTAAGCGATAAAACATTGTTTATGATAAATGAGAAATAATACATAGACAAACATTTAAAACATGTTTCTAGCACTTTTGAAGGAAAATGTAGTGTATAGTTGAGTTTTTGGTCTCCATTTAATTCAGTCCTCATCTGATCCGTCACATCCTGATTTTCTGACTCCAGTGACTATAATAATCTCTGCTGGTAAAGGGCTGTGAAAACCCAATAATGACACAGAGCAGGACCTCAATAGATTAAAATACTCTCTCTCATGCTCTGAGTCTTTTGAGAAAGAGACTTAATGAAAATAGAGTTTTCTCCCTTTCTTTTCTCCACTATGGTAAAAATATCACAATTATTTTTTCTCATTTCACCAATATATTTAAATATGAACCACAAAACCGCTTTTTTCTAGCTTTGTCTTGGTTAAGTCATCTGCCCAGTGATTTTCCTCAATATCACAGGTATAAAAATCGCAAAAATGTTTCCTGATTTTGCTACTGATTATGTAGATAGAGAACTAATAGACTGAAAATAAGGCAAAATGCATGTTGTGTGTGGTGTGTGAAGTGGCCTGCATGACACAGTCTGTTATTCAATTAAACCTCTGGACAGCCTAGTGAAGATGGAAAATGTGTTTAATCTGAAAATGCCTATAATCCAGGAACAAAAGCAGAGTCCAGAGGGAAATGTGTTCAACTTTTCAGTAGAGAGCAATCATAATCATTTCTTCTGTAAGAGATCAAGATTGACCAGCTTGGAAAAGTTGAAGTACTTCCATTTATAAAAGACTGCTTTTTATTTTTATTATAGACCACGAGAAAATGCACACATAGTATATTTAAAGGTTTACATTTGTTCGATAATTTTGTTAATTTAAGTTTCTAGTTCTAAATTCTATGCTCTATCATATGAAAAAAAGTAATGGATTCTTTTTTAAAATGTAAAAGCAAACAGTCATTTTGAGAAACTTTTCCTGTAACATTGCTATATGAGGTCTACTCTTTTAATTTCCATATTTTCAAGAAACATGAGAATGTCTCTCCTTACCTGAACTGGCCTGTGAGCCTTTTATTATAAATAGGGACATTAGCCTATATATCTGAGGAAGCAGGTTACACAGGATCACCTTAATCATGAACTATATCAGGACTTGTTTGTAAGGACATTTTTAGGTGCCAGATGATCAGAAAATTGAACTACTTTTACTAATCCTTCCTTCCAGATTAGTAAATGTCAGTTAAAATGTGGAAATACCTTTAACGTACTGGATGACTCATTTCAGCTGCACGGTTACTGTCGATGTTCTAGAATTTCATTGGCTTCTAAAGTACTGCTGAGGAGGAAGTGAAAATCTGGGGGACTTCTTTTTAATTTATAGCTGGGGATTTTCTTAACTCAAGGGGAAACATTGGGAGGCCATGTTTGTGCTCAGTTTGGTGCACACACACACACATGCACACACACACACGCAGCTTTGATTGCCTTGCACACTGAGCTGGGATCTTTCATTTCATTCTCATGCATCATTTACAAATTGCTGCCATGATTCCACCAAGTCAGCATATCTCACCGAGTTAACACAAAGTGAATTCGAAGGGACGAAATATGTTCTGTGGTATCTACGCATGTTTGCTTCCGTCCATTGATTGCGTTTAAAACACAAGTCAATCAGGAAGAAAGATGAATACCCTGGTTAGGTGTTGGAAAGTGCGCAGGTCTACACTCAGAGGGGATATTCACCGAGATCAGGTTACAGCAACAATGAAGCAGGAGGTGCTTTGTATTCTAAACTTGGAACATCAGGAAGCAGATTTTACAATCTTTACGTAAACACCTGTGAGTAAGAGCGTACCTATGAAACAATTAGGTATAAAGAACTTTCATGAGTAAATATTAAGGGGAAAAAAGGGAAAAGAAAGACATTAAAATTGTCAAAGAATTTGAACAAACACTTCATGAAGGAAAGAAACAAATGGCAAAGTAGTGCATGAAGTATATATCATTAGTGATTAAAGAAATACAAATTTAAAATTACATTTATCATAATATTTAAAAAAATCTGACAATACCAGTTACTGGAGAGGATGTGGAACAACTAGGACTGGTCTACATTTTGTATGGGATGCAAAACGATACAATCTTATTGGAAAACAATCTGGCAGGTTTTTATAAAGTTAAGCATGACATTAACCCATGACTCACTCCTAGGTATTTATCCAAGATAAATATAAGCATATATCCACACAAAGATCTGTGTGCAAATCTTTATAAAATCTTTATTCATGGTCGACAGAAACCATAAACAACCCAAATTTTCATGGTGAATCAGTGACTAGGTAAGCCAACTGCAAAGGATTCATACAATGGAACACTACTCAGCAATAAAACAGAAGAAATTGCTCATACATATGACCATATAAATGAATCAGATTCATTTGTATAGGGCTAAGTGAAAAAGCCTTATACAAAGCTGTACACAAAGCCCTATAGAAAAATGTCATTTATGTATGACATTTAGGAAAAGCAAAAGGAACAAAACCAGATTTGCTGGTTGCCAGGGCCTGGGGATGGGAGGAGATTAACTACAGAGGAGCATGGGAAAACTTTGCAAGGTAAAGGAAATATTCTGTTTCTCTAATATATTGGTGTTTACTTGACTGTGTCACGTTTGTCATCTCACAGAACTGTAAACCTAATAAGAGTAAATTTTATTGTGTGTGAAATGTGCCTCAATGAACCTAATGTAAATACACACACACACTAAGTCAGTGTTTCTCAAATGTGCATACAAATCTCCAAGGTTCTTATCAGAAATGCAGATTCTGAAGCAGTAGTTCTGGAATGTGGCCTGAGAGTCACATTTCTAACAAGTCCCTTGGTGATACACATGGTGCTGGTCCAAGGACTACTCAGATAACAAGAGATTGGGCTACACCCTGGTACAAACCAGATTGGACCATATCTACGGAGTTCAAGAAAATTAAAAGATAATTGTCATAAATTGTAGCCCATGATTTGGAAAATACCTTGACATTTTTGGAGGTTGAAAATCTTCTTCATGGGCCCTATTTAGATTAAACCTTTTAATGAAATATAGTCTGTGAGGGAAGACTTCTAGGCTCAGCCAGACAAAGGCTCAGGGAATTTGAACCATCTGATCATGATTTATATACGCTTTCTCAACGTCGACAGGATCTGAATTTCCAAGATTTCATTCACAAAATTCTTGTGAAATTTTGGGCATGAGTCTATTCTCATTACATGATATAATAGATGCAGGATTTATTTTTTTAGTACCTGAACTTTTGGAAGCTATGTGATATGTTTAGTAAGAGTTGAATTTGGAATTGGCGAAGAATGTCACTAAGCTGGTTAGTGATTACAATTCAGCCCTTGCTCTATAGTAATACTCCAAGGAAAGTTTATATATAGTGCTTCCTTCTAAATTAGGCTACAGGATGTTTCTTTTTATCCATTAATGGAGCAAAGCTTTTACAGTGCAAAATCATATCCCAGTATAAAGTTTCCTTGTTTACTTGATTGCAAAATGATCCCTTTGCAAATTAACATACTAGACAACAGGATGTGCATGGCTTAGCATAATTTGTACCATAATTTTAATTTTACCTAATTTTTAAAAAATGTACAAGGTTGTACTTTATTCAGTTAGGCACAATGTTCTATATATTTCCCAGTTTATGAAATTTGTTAATCCTGTGGTTCAATTCTTTGATGTCATTTTAAATTTTGTGTCTGCTTGATTTTTCAGTTTTGACAGAGGTGTTTTAAAGTTCCAGCTTTGTAGGCATATCCATTTCTCCTTCCAATTCTGAAAGTTTTTACTTACTTACTTACGTTATTTATTTATTTTTTGGAAGCGCCACACAGCTTGAGGGATATTACTTCCCCCAACAGGGATGGAACCCAGGCTCCCTGCAGCGGAAGTGTGGAGTCCTAACAACTGGACCACCAGGAAATTCCCAATTTTACCTAATATTTAAAAAAAACTAATAAAGATATAGTCAAAGTGTTTGCATAATTTTGGAAAGATATTTTCTTTCTAGAAGGATAGTTATGAATGCATCATATCTTAAATACTTTATTTTCATGGTTGTGATACTGCGGTGCACAGGCTTCTCATTGTTGTGGTTTCTCTTGTTGGGGAGCACGGGCTCTAGGTGTGCGGGCTTCAGTAGTTGTGGCATGGGGGCTCAGTAGTTGTGGCGCACGGGCTTAGTTGCTCCACGGCATGCAGGATCTTCCTGGACCAGGGATTGAACCCGTGTCCCCTGCACTGGCAGGCAGGTTCTTAACCACTGTGCCACCAGGGAAGTACCAAGAGATATTTTTAAATACTCCTTATTTTGTCCTTTTATCAATGGTAAAGATGGAAGTGAGGAATCCATATAAACAAAAACGCCACCAAAATAGTTTCCTAATACCTTGATGGCATTTACACTTAACACACACTAAAAGTTACCTTAATCATTTCTGTTTATTCTTTAATCTTATCTCAGAATTTATTTTTTCCCAGTATCCAATTTTTTTTCTCAGATCATCTTCCCACAATATAATATATAAACCTAGGTTTTAAAATCCAAAACCATATGTGGAGGAGGTGAGTGTCCACACTAATGACCTTGACCAGCTGGAGGGATGTTGTCAGACTTTGCCATTCAGGCCAGATCATTTTTAGTAAATTTTTTAAACACAAAAATCTATTAAAACCAATCAATGCTTTACATCGTTAAATGGAAAAAAAAATATTATCCTTCTCAAATAGTGTCTTTGTAACTGTTCTGTGCTCAATTGATTAAAATATTGAAATGCTCTAATGGATATTTTATAGAATATCTCATTGGAGAAAATTAGATTGGCACTTAATTTTTGTTCAACAGTAAATGAGCAACTATATTACATATTGTAGAAGAAGTACCGTATATTGACTTTGCTTTCTGTCTACAGTATAATTGTTAACTGAATCTTTATTGGGTTTGTGTTTGTATTTGTTTTATTTACGTGAGTCACTGACAATCCCACAAAAATTTAAAAATCCATCTTAAATGGTCTTTGGCCCTCAGCATCTTAGCTGGTTACTACAAATGCCTAGACAAGGCAGATCTGATATCTCTGCAAGATGCACAACTGAAATAGAGTTTTATAATAGATACTTATGGCCTGGCTAGCCAGTGGAGATACTTAGACCAGAGGCCAGGCTGCTCAGCAGGAAGCCACAGCACTGAGCTTAACTGCTGTCGGTCTCATCCGTGAAACAGGGTGTTTGTCTCTAAAGAAAATCAGAAGAACAACTGTTGGTGGAACCGTGGATGGCACTATTTCCTCTGAGATCTTTTTAACTAACACCATTTACGGTGGGTAACCACTTCTAGAATATGGAACATAGAAGCCACCAGGTGGAATAATCAACGCTGCCTCATTTCATTAGATTTTTCCAATTGAGTGAAGGTCTCAGAGTTGCATCCTTTTCACCACTTAGGAAAAATACAAGAAAGCTCTCTCATAATACCCCTCCCTTCAAAAACAAAACAAAAAGAAGCATCAAACACACACACACACACACACACACACACACACACACACACACACCCAGACGCATCTACTAACCAGGGCCTGGTAGAGAAGCACATAGCCTTGAGAATTTAGCTGCAGGGAGTGGTCTTTTCACCTCTTTTCCTTACTGACTTTTTCTTTAATAGATGTGTTTCATTAATAATTCCATGGAGTGAGTGCTGGAATATTAAAAAAACACATCTTTTTATCATGAATCATAGATCCACAGAATTATTAGGTTGGAAATAATCCTAAAACTACACTTGTTCAGCTTGGATTTCTTCCACCATGAGTGTCTCATCTACATTTAATACCAGGAGTACTGGAAACAACACATTTTCTCATGAAATTCAGTCAGAGTGCATCTTCCTATATGTAAATCCTAACCTGCAGTTAACGGCCCTACCTATTAGGACAATGCAAAAGACTAATTCCCTTTTATGTGACAGTCTTTCATATTTCATATTCCCCCAAAGTGATCTTTTTTACAAACAAAACTTATTTCAACAGCTTCCTGTAGGACGAATGTGTTGCTTCATCATTCTGGTATTGGTATTTAAAATATGTTCCAATTTTCCTATCTTCATCTTCAAGTGTGTCTGTAACAACAGTCATTGGGGATGCCAGAATTTCTAGGAAAATATTCACAAGTTCTGTTTTAAATCTCCTCAATGATCTGATAATTGGTGATTCATCTCCTAAGCTGCATTCCTGTATAGAAAAAACAGAACTGAGATAAAGATTTTATTTTACAGAATAAGACATTGCATTCCTTTGGTGTATGTAACATTCTTGTGACTCCTTCACTCCTTTATAAGTTTATTTACTCATCAATGTATTCATTCATTATAAATGTACAGGACTATATGCTAGGTTTATAAGCTATATAAGAAAGAATCAGTCATCGATCCTGGTACCAAGAGATCACATCATTAAAAAACATAAAATGCATTATGGAAATAAGAAATATGGTATAGAATGTAATTTGTGTAACCTTATTCCCTTAAGGTTGAGTGTCATGATGATTCAGATATTGGGAGATTATTTTTAGGTGGGAGTCAATTTTATTATTTTATGTTAAGATTGTTGTCCAATTTAATATTTGAACCATTATATATATGTATGTATGTGGATATATATGTTTTTTTAAGTATTTAGCTGTCTTTGCTTTGGTAGTAAATTACTAAAGCTAGAAATTTTGTTGTAAAGGGGAAAACATATTTTAAAGTGTATTGTAGTGTACTGTGTATTGGCATTTTTATAATCATGATCTCCAAATATATATAAATCTAAATATAGAAAATTTATGAAACGAAATATTAAATTATACTCTGTATAATACTTTCACTTCATCATTAATGAGATGTTATCAATGCTGGTATTTGTACTGGTCCTAACAAACCCTTGAAATTTATGCTCTACAATCCAAGCAAACAAAACCAAATTGTATCGAGGAGTTATCTGTGTATCCAGGCATCAAGATAGGTAGATTTACATTTATTCTTCTCAAAAAACTTGCAAAGTAGATGTTATTAGTTCCAATATTCCAGAAAAAGTAGTCAAATTTTAGATGTGTTGAATCATTGACATTGACATACAGCTAGTAAATTTCAGGTCCTTTTCTGATGTGACTTCATACGGACATGGGTTAAATGTTTTACATTTTTCAGATAGTATTTTCATTTTCATGCTTACCAGAATTGCTCATTTTGCCAAAATTACTAGAGAATTGTAGGATATGTGATCAGAGAAGGGACCATTTACAGGTGCTTCTCTATCACAGTGATTATGATATCAGCATCTGTAATTATAGCTAAGAAGCTTAGAGAAGGCACAAGGAATGGGCATTCCTCATTCTCTGGAGTTTCTGTTGAGGGCATCATCAAAATTAGGCCTTTTTTTTAAAGACATAAATCTGAAATTCACATATCCATCAAAGTACATTGGATCAAAGTAAATTGGGGGACTTGATTCAGATTCTATCCTAAAGCAGTTCCAATGAAAAATTACTGTAAAACATCTAACATCCAGATTTTTTTTAATGTTAGTTGTGAAAATAGAAGTATGAGTTTGATATAGCATCAGTCGCTGCTTTCTTTAATGTATCAGGATAACGAGGTTAGTGTCTATGTCTCTGGGAAGTGGATGACGACAGTCCGTATTGATCTCTGGATAGCTTGAGAACAATATTATAATAATCCATACCAGTCAGCTTGACCTTTTACTGATTTGACCTTTACCTTGAGTGGGAGGAAAAGGAAGGATAAAATAAAGGTGTCTCCATGAGTGAAGTATAACATAGGACTTGTCACATCCCTGGACTTTATTCTTATTTATCATTAAAGCACAGTGATCCATCAAGCCATTAATCTCATTAGAGACCTGTAAATCCGGAGGACAGACCGTGATGAAGTTTCAGAGGATCTGCTCAGCAATAAACTATAAACATTTTTCAAGGTCTTTATAAGAAAATGAACCTTAAAAGCAATAAAGGAGCTGCAAGTATCTGTCACAGCTCAAATATCACCACTGTAAAGTTTTCTGGGATCTTCCCACTTACCATCGAATTCTCCTTCCTACATATTGTGCCTCTATTATAGGTCATAGATTATAATCAGAGAATATTAGCCCTGTGAAGGCTCTTAGACTTAAGTGTGGCTAATGACACAAAGCTCATTAGAGGGACAGGGACCTTTTTTAGAACATCTGTCTCCCCCAGTAGAATATAGCTACTGGGCATTAAACCTTGTCCTCCCAACTATGTCTGTAACCTGCACTTCACATCACAGAATATTAGTGAATAAGATGGTCCAGGCAAGAAAAGCAGATCAGGGAAAGAACAGAGTAGTGCACAATTGTGAGCAACATTTCGGGTTCTGAAATGGGTAAAGAGGCTATTGAAGCAGGAGGAAAGAGTCTATGGACACACAGGTGAGGCAGCATAGAAATGAGAGAACTGGCAATCAGAGAAGGAGTGTTCATTTCGCATAAAAGCAGCTGTAAATCTTCAACACAGGCTCAGGATTATTTCATTAAAAAATTTTAAATTAGCTTTATTTCCAAATTCATGAAAAGCATGGTTGTTCATTCTGCCGATCCCTAAACTGCACATCTTCATGATTACTGTCACTTTTGAGTCTCAAAGATGTCATAAGCATGCATACAGCAGATCTATAATAAGCATTAAGCAGCATTAAGCAGCATTGTGCAGTGTTTAACAGTGTAGAAGCTTGTGCCAGCAGGCGAGTTTCAAATCCTGGCTCCAACGACTCACTGTGTGATTTGGGGCTGTCACATTATACCTTAGAGCAAAAATTTCTATACAAAAAATTTCAAGATTGTGCATTGGTCAAGAATTAGATATAACACCAAAAGCATGATCCATAAAAGAAAAACAAAGGCAAACTGGATTTCATGAATATTTAAAACTTTAGCACTTCAAAAGACACTATTGAGAAAATGAAAAGACAAGTCACATACAGGAAGAAAACATTTACAAGACATTTCTCTGATAAATAACTTGTATCCACACTATATAATGCACTTAAACAAGTCCACAATAAAACAAGAAAAATATTTCAATTAAAATGGGAAACAGATTTGAATGGATATTTCACTAGAGAAGATATAGTATCGGCTAATAATGCATGAGAATGTGTTCAAATGTGTTTGCAGGGAAATGCAAATCAAACGAAATACCACTTCATGTCTGTCCACTAGAAGGACCGCAATAAAAAAGACAGAAAATGCCTACTGCTGCTGAGGATGAAAAGTGGAAACCCTTACATATTTCAGGTAGAAATATAAAATGTTACAGCAGCTTTGGAAACGGTGTGGCTGTTTCTTAAATAGTTAAATATAAATCACCAAAAGACCAAGCCATTCTATTCCTAGGAATCTACCCAAGAGAAATGAAAATATTTGTCTACACACAGAAATGTAGCAGCGTTATTCATAATAACCCCAAACTGGAATAATCTAAATGTCCATCAACTAGTGAACAGACAAACAGAATACAGTAAGTTCATAAAATGGCATGTTATTCAGCCGCAGAAAGGAAAGAACTATCAATAAATGCTACAACATGGATCAACCTCAAAACTATTATGATAAATGAAAGTGATAGAAACCAGAAGTAAAACATATATATGGGAATGGATTATATGAATCAATTTATATGAAGTATATGGAAAATATAAATTTATAGAGACAGAAAGCTGATGAATGGTTTCCTTGGGCTTAGATTGATAGCAGATAACTGAAAACAGATTCAAGGGAGCTTTGGAAATGTTCTAAAACTATTGTGGTAATGTTTGCACCCTTTATAGTTTTACTAAAATCATTTAATTCTACATATAAAATGGGTGAATTTTATACTATGTAATTGACCCCTCAATAAAGCTCTAAAGTATACATTAAAGAAAATAAAGTAAACAATACTGAAAAAACCATTACTTACTCTTAAATGTCTACTCAAGTTCCTAAAAATAGTAATATACACATGGTATAACCTATAACAATAACAACAAAATACTACCGACTTCATGGAGATTTTACATTAACTAAGAGGTTTCATGTAAACTGCACAGCACCATTGCATGTTACATGGAAGATATTTAATAAACATTTGCTTGTAACTAATTATTTTAAAAATATGTTAATAATCATTTGATATGCATATATGTACAAGCATGTTTATATCTATTTTATACATTTAAATATATTCCATTTGATTGAATTCTTTCTCTTAGATCAAAACTAGATTTTTTATGTCACTCAAATGTAGTTCACAGAATTTCACACTTATTCATTTAAATGATCACACTATTTTATTTTTACATAAATTATTTTCTAATAAATCTCATTCTTCCTGAATTTTCTTTCCATTTTTTATTATGAAACATATGATTGAAATAGAACAGGGTAAAAATGTTTAAGAATGGTTTAAATAGTAGAAAAGTAATGAAATAATAAAATTAGAATATTATCAGTAACTTACTAGCTCCTGCTTGCCACTTGCAAATCCCAACTGATAAAGTTCTCCCCAGAAGTAAGTGCTATTCTGATTCCTGTGTTAATTATCCCCTTGCAGTTCTCTACAGCTTTAATAGCTGAGTGTGTGTGTGTGCATGTGTGTGCGTGATTAAAAGACACGTTGTTTAGTTTTGATTTTGAACTACATATAAATGGAACTGCACTATATGTATTGTTTTGACTTTTCACTCAGCACTGCATGTTTGAGATTAGTACATGTTTTAGGTACTCAATCTAATTTTATTTTCACTGATGAGAGAATTCTACTGAATGGATACTTTGCAATCATTTATTCATTTGATAGACAATGTCAGATGCCCCAGGTTTTGTTCTTATAGATAATGCAGCTATGAACATTACTACATGCCTTGTTGGTACATATGTGAGATCATCTCTCTCTAGTTTACTGCCCAGTTGTAGCATATACACAAGTTCATATTTACAAGTTAATGCCAAATAGTTTCCACTTCTCTTGTACCATTGACCCTCCAATTAGCAATGTCTGTGGGTTCTTATTGTTCCACAAGTCTCACTAACATTTGATATGTTTAATACAGCTTAAACGTTTTTCCAATCTGGAGGATGTGGAATGGAAATCCATTATGTTGTAGATTTGCACTCTTCTGAGTATTAATGAATTTGAACATATTTTCCAATGTTGATTAACCATTGTGTTTCCTCTTCTGTTGAAGATTTATGTCAGGTAATTAATAAAGTGGCTACTAAAATATTTTACTTAAATATTTTCTTGTTTATTGATACTTAGAAATATTCTTTTGAATCTTGATCTTACATCCAGAAATTGTGTTAATTTCCCTTACTAATTCTATTAACTTATTTGCAGATTCTTCAGGATGTTTTGTACAGACAAGCATATTGTCTTTAAAAGGAAAGGGTTGTATCAGTACTGATGTTTCCTTTCTATTCTTACAGTTTTCCTTCCCCTTGACTTACTGTACTAACTAGAACATACAGGTTAATAAAAACAGAAGTGGTGGTACAGGCACTCAGTGTTGTCACAGACTTAAAGAAAATGTTCTTTTATAAGTTTTTAATGGATATCATTCCAAATGTTTCTATAAAAGTGCCAAATTGCCTCCTTCCTTCATTCTTTGGATTTAGTTTGCCTTTCTATAACTATCTCCCTATGTCTGATGCTTAGCTTATTACATTTTACCATTTTCTCATTGAAGGCTTAAGAGTGTAATTTTGCCAGTAGATAACACTATAAGTACATGCTGGAAGTTTTTCTATGTAGTGTTTTTGCTAATGTCCTGTTTTTGATATTTCTGATTTTCATTATTATTTCTCCTTTAATTTGTGAGCTATTTAGAAGTATTTTCCTTAGTTTTACAACATATATGAATTTTGGATATGGAAATTGAGATAAAAGATCAGATCTACATGATACTTATCCTATGAAGTTAGTTGAGATTTACTAAATTTACTAAATAATCCAAAATGCGGCAAATTGTATATAATGCACCATTTATGGTTGATAAAAATGTTCATAATATAGTTTTAGGGTTCAGTTATATATGTACATATGATTATTTCCTACAATATTTAAACATTTTATACCATTTCTGATTTTTATTTTCTTGATCTATTAGTTACTGAAAGAGGTCTCAATCTGTCAGATTTTGTCTTCTATATCTCTAGGCTGTGTTAGTAAATGCACACTACAACTATAATTGTGCATTAATTGTATTCATATATTATAATTACATATATAATTGTATTCATATATTATAATTATTCATATATTATAATTACATGTATAATTACATATATTATAATTACATATATCTTAATTACAATATCTTCCAGTTATATTAAAATTTGTCATGATGAAATATGTAACAATTTTTACCCTTAAAATCTGTTTTTGTCCTGTAATAAAGAGTGATACCAGCTTTCTTTTGCTTGTTATTTTCTTGGTAAATTTTTTCCTAGCCATTTTATTTCAACATTTTGGTACCATTATATTTTAGATGTGTTTTGTAAACAACATAGATGATATTTTTTCAGTTCTTTATATCAAATTTTGCCTTTTAACTGCATTATTAAGTCCATTTACAGATGTCATAACTACCATCTTCTTTGTGCTATTTTTCCTATTGTCTAATTTTTTTAACCATCTTTCTTCCTTTTGAATTTAGAATTTTAGTTACTGCCATTTTTTTAATCCACTAATTTTCAAACTACACTTTGCATTCCTATTCCTGTGCTGGTCACTCTACAAGGTCTAATACTAGTCAGTGTCAACATCCTTTCCACCAAGTACCAAATTGGGACGTATTGTCCCAGGCATGCCCTCCGGGATCATGTGCTATGTTTTCATGTATTTTAAAACATTATTTAATTTTTAGCATCATGAAATATTTTCTTACAGAAGCTTTTTGTATTTACGTAGGATATATTATAAATTTTCTTCACATTTGATCTGTGATTTATCTTTGTCCTCCAGCTACTCTAAAGTTTGTTACCTGTCCTGTATTTTCAATGTAATATATTTTGTTATGTGTTGCATTGTATACATCCTAATTGGAATTATTTTCGCATTTTAAGTCTGAACTGGAGTATTTCATCAGTTCTGGAATATTCTGAGCTATTATCATTTCAAACTCTTCCTTGACTCATTTTCTATCTCCAAGCTTTCTGTTATTCCAATTAGACGAATATTTAAGTGTACCTTGACGTTTTGATAGCATCCACTTGAGAAACTGAATATACCTGGCTGTTGTTTGACACCTGGTAAATGTCTTAAATGGTAGTTATTACTTTAGACTACTTTAAGCAGTCACATTTGTTAGGCTATGTATCTCTAGAAAATTGTCCATTTGACCCAGCTTTTTAAATACATTTGGAGAAAACTGATGAAACTACTTAATATCTATATTTTAATCTCCCCTAATTCTATGATTATTAGTCCATTCTCAGTTACAAATTTATGAAATTATTTTTGATTAAAATAGCTGGTGCCTACTCTATCTCAGTATTATTTTTCCACAGAGAATGCATTTATTTCTTTTCAGTTATTACATCCAATATCTAATTAATTTGCCTCTGCTCTGCTCTTATCATTATTCTTTATCATTTCATTCATTTCTTAAAGTTTTTCCAACTTTTTAAATTGAATGTCTAATCCCTTTTGAAATATCTATAATATTTTAAGTATTTAAATATTTATGGTTATGAAACTTTCTATGAGTTTTACAGTACTGATTTTAAAAAGTATTTTGGAACATGGGTTTTGAATAAAAATTCTTTCCAACATGATCAATTTTCCTTTTAAAAGACATTTTTACACTGTTTATTATTTTTGTTTTTGATTTTTTTTTTACAGAAATAAATATATCTATATTTATTTTTTGGAATTTATTGATTATTTTCTTGTAGGTTTTTGTATTTTCATCTTTTTAATATGGTCTATACTTTTTGTGTTGTGTTACTCCCATGAAATATTAGAATATCATAGTTGAATTTTTGTTTTATGTTAATCTTTATATATTATATATCATTGTACTTATATTTCTTCAAAAATATGCATTCATTTCCTACTTCGAAAAATGAAGAAAATCATCCAACTATTTTTCCTCATTTCTGCTGCTTGATTTTGGTTGTTTACATTATCATTCAAGGGTTATTTTCAAAGTATGGCTCATATCTTAACATGTGCTGTGTTCCTCTTAGCCAACATCCATTAAAGAATAGTGTCGGGGGAGGGCAGAGTTGGAGCACATACAGGTGAAACTGTCAGACAGTCAGTGTGGATTTTGGTCAGTTTTCTCTGAACATTTTCCCGTTATTTATCTGCCCAGGGCTCTGCCTCTGTTCAGTCCATAGAGAGTCTTCCTGACTTACCCTGAGCGCTATACCTCACTTTTTAGGGGTGATTAAATGGAAACTTTATTTAAGGTGGTAAGGATCAGTGGCTGCCTAATCTGATTTTGCTCAATTTCTTTCTTCTCAGTCACCCCGTCATACTAACAGCAAGGATAGTGTATTGGACCCTTACATCTTCATGCCCCTTCCTCCTACAAGGAGTTAAGCATTCTCCAATACAACTGGACCGCTCCTTCCCAAGTAAGGAATTGTCTGATGCACCCTACAGGTTATTTATTTATTTTTTTTTGGAAGAACAGTCACATTCAACATAACTTCATAGAAATGACTCTGATGTTTGTTTACTCCCTTATATATCATGGTTTGGGATTATAGCTGTATTCTAATTTAATTGCAGCTAAAATTCTTTTTCATCCTTCCCATTTTCTGTTGGTTTTAGAAGAGAATAGGAGAAAGAACTTTATGATTTTTAACTGGAATCTCAAATATGAATTTGAAATATTTTGTCAATATGAAGTATGGTAAATGTCATAGTGAAAATAATTAATATCCTTAATTTTTATGTGAAAAAAATTAAAATTCCATAAATGCATATTGACCCTTGACCTGTGACAGGGTGTGTCCCGTAGGTGGGTATGTCCAGCTTTCTCCTCCTCTCTGTCCTGTGCCCTGAGATTCTGAGTTTTATGTGAACTATATCAAGCAGACTCTCTTACCTCCAGCTTCACTTTTTTTTCCCAATGAGAAGCAGAGGCAGGAAATTAGAGTGCAGGAAGATAGAGAAGCTAAAGGCTCGGGTATTCATATCCCAAGTTGACTCTCTGCCAGGCCACAATCAAGAGCAGCTGTGTTCCTCACCACAGCTGCTGTTGGGTATCCCTCCCCCCTCATCCCTTCAGAGTTTTAGGTAATAATAATGTCTCCCTATCGCTTGTTCCAGGTGTTTCTCCATCCCTCCTTTGCTATCTCTTAACTTGACAAACATTTATAAGTAGTCACTGAAATTAACTTTATGTTCCATCCCAATGTATAACATACATGCAGTAAATTGTGTGTAGTGAATAAATTTTAAGTGTATACAATAACTTGTTTTATAAGTGAATATTCATGTAATAACAAACCAGATAAAGGTACATCTAGCATCTCATGAAGTTATATAGTGCCATTCTCAGTCTACCATCCCTATCTCCCTTGTTACCTGTGAGTACCCTGGCTAATAAATATAGGGGGGAAAGACTTTTCACTAAATGAAGTGAGATAAACAGTCATCTGTAAGAAACGGGTCCCCTTCTTCACACCATACATGAAAATCAACTTCAGGTGAATTAAAAAAGGGCATGTGCTAGCCATTAATATACAACTGTTAGGATATAATAAAACAGGATAAGTTTATGTAACGAAATGATTTCTTAAATTGACAAAAATGTACTAAACACGAAAGGAAATACTGCTACACTTTACCTTCATATCAAGGACCTCTATTGATTAGGTACACATTTTACGGAGAGCAATATAAATCACAGAATAGAATAAAATATTTTCAATACACATTATTGACTAGAATTATATCCAGAATATAAAAATAACACCTATATATTAGAAATGAGCTAAGGGAAACGGGAAAAATAATTGAATAGTCACTTCACTCCAAAGAGAATCCAAAAAGGGCAGTAAAATCTGGAAATTTGCGCCACAGCCCACTGCTTTCTGTGTTCAACCCTGCTGCTCCCAGTTTTGCACAGGAGTGATCCCGAATGTATTCCCTGATTGGCCCTGGGAACCCTCATTTCAACCTCAGACTCTGCTTCTCAGGGAACCCAACCGGTGAAGGATGAGATTCCTGCTGAAAACCAACACTCGGCAAATGTTCTAATGAAAGGAAAACAATGAATATCTGAAACCTACACATTAATATTGTTCAAAAATGCAAAAATACTTGATTTCACACACTATTACATTTTAGAAGTTTTAGTTAAAGAAATAAGAGATTTAGAAATTTGGGGCCAGATCTATTAAACTACATAAAGAAAAACAAATGTTTGCATATATGACTCATAGATTTTACTATCTCAATTATGAAAATAGTGCATATATACAAAAAACAAAAACTACAATATAAGAGTAAATACAAGTGGATATGAAAAATCCATTAACAAAATCCATAAAAATATGAGAAAAAAGGGTACTTCACCATTATCAAAAGAATGCAAATTAAAATTAGTTTATTTTCTATCAAATTAGGAAAAATAAAATAAAGCAAAAACATATAAAATGTTGTAAAAGAACCAAGAACAATTAAAACATTATAAAATAACAGAACAGTGTTTTTAAGGGGCAAAAAAAGTCAAATTGCGAAAAATAATACCCAAGCCAAAAGATCATTCTCATAAACTGATAGTAAGCATATAAATTAATTTGTACAACTAATCTTGAGGACAATTTGACATATTAACCTAATTTACTAAATAAATAAATTGATAGGTAGATGATAGAAGAGATAGTTGGAAAAGTCAGTAGGTAGTTGGACATAAACACGCAGATAGTTGTATATATTTTTGATGCCATAATTCTACCTCTTGCAGTTTATAATAGACAAAACACTAAGGTATGGATATTCATATATTGAGTTAAAAAAGTGTTCATTATTAGTGTTTCTTCAAAAGAACAAAGGAATAAAAATATCCCACAAGAGGAAATAGTAATTTTGTAAGACCTAGGTCATCAATGTTATGCAATTATTGATATTAATATTATAGAATATTATGTCTTTGTATGAAAATGTTAGCATATTTTAGTGTTTAATCATTTATTTTGGAAAAAAAGTGTGTCCACATGTATAAGTTTAGAAACATAAAACAAAGCACTCACAGTAGATGTCTCCATGTGAGTACTATTGTGAAATTTGTTTTCTTTTTTGTGTTGGTTTGTTTGGGGGATTGTATTCATAATAAGGAAAATGCAGTGTAAAATATCACTGAGGGGAAAAAACTAGAACACAGCAAAGTAAACTGGCCAAAGTCCATGAAGGAACTGAAAATAATTGTGTAAAATAATTTTCATCCCCACCATTAGCCAAATAAAGCATTATTAAAACAATTAAACAACCTATTTAATTCAGCAATTCTGCTCTCACTTTTAGATATTTAATTTAAAGAACTAACCAAAAATGATCACAAAGATGAATGAACAATGATGCCCATTTATAAAACAGCCAGTCAGACTGATTTGGCCCAGGCCTAGTATGTTACAGGTTATTTAATACAGTGGGAAAATATTCACAGAATATTGTTAAATGGAAAAGAGAATGTGTAGTTTGATCCCAATTGATATTTGTATATGTAAATCTATTTAACTTTATTTTTTTACCTGTATATGCAATAAAAGTAGGGGTAATATCCATCAACATTTTATATATTTACTTCATGATGGTAGAATTATAATTTGGTTCTATTTTCTACTTTCTGTTTTGTAGTATTTTCTAACTATTTTTAAATTAATATTTTAAGTACCCTAAAAATAGTATGTAAAAAAAAAGATTACAAAATTAAGCAAATGAACAAAGAACAAAATCATATATGATCTGAGTCAATAACAAGAAGAGCTATTTATTGATAAGCATAAAGAATTCATCAACTAGAAAAGGTAATAATCAAATTAAAAATATAATAATAAAGTACTCATGAGAGGAAAGAGTATGTTTTGCATCTCTTGCTGTTCGAATTATTTCCTTTTCAAAAGGTAAAAAAGTTCTGTGAGGTTAGTGAGCCTGCTGTCTAAGAAATTATATGCAATTTAATTACTTCGGGGAATGATAGTAAAAATTTCAATATATAAATAGCAACATAAATTATCAGTTAATCACTTTTGGGTATAGTTATTGTATAGAAAATCAGTGGAAATATGCTACAGCATGACCAATAATGTCAGTCAGAATACATCTGAGAATCTTGGTGTTAACTTGAAAGAAAGTTTGGGAAAGAAAAGGGACATTTCTCTCCTAGAACTGTTTATTAATTTTGACCAATTTATTTCTGCCCATTTAAGGTTACCACCCTAATGCTGTTTGGGGTTAACACAGTATTGATTGAGTAGATGGCATCCTTCCTTGAGTTAACTTTAAACCAATACCCTAGATATCAGTTAGAACAAACTATAATATTAAAACTGACATGGCAGTAAAGCTAGGTACTTTTTACAAACATGTGTTCATTACATATTTACATCAGTGTTCAGTAATCATTAATGTATGCTGTCTCCAGATCATTCTTTTCTAAAAGGTTAAACTTTATTCTGAATTCTTATTAGATTTTTATTCTTCTTCCTGGTCTTGGGACATAAAGCTAAGTTTTCAGCCAGTTAATTTAATTAGATCATGCCCATCAGTACTGGTTATCAAACAATTATTGACAGAATCAGATTTCTTTAGCATTTTTATTCAGTATGTTATATTGTTATCTAACATAAAAATTTGAATTAAATAGTTTAAACCGGAAATCTGGATGAATTTTAACGGTGTTAGATTTACTATATTACCATTCTTAATTTTCTGGTAACATGGTGTCCAATCTTAGATAATTCATGCTCCAATAATTTTTGTCAATTGATATATGGAAGCATTGTGATTTAACAATATTGTGGTATTGTTGAAAAATCACTAGATGTGAAGTCAGTAAATATGAGCTCTAGTGCAAGTTGACCAGCTAATAGCCAGCAGATCCTATACTCAACTTGTTTTTCTCCAAAGCCCACGCTTTTATCGACAATGCAATCAATACTGCATCTCAATTTAGAAAATATTCTCAATTTATACTCATTGTTTAATTTTATCTGTAATCAGTTGACTTAATAGTCTTCCTTTTGAAAGCCTGCCCACACCCAGTCAGTAATCTATATTTTTAATTAAACTTTTTATTTTGAGGTCATTGTAAATTTGCATACAATCATAAGAAATAATGCGGCGATATCCTGAGTATCCTTCACCCCGTTTCTTCCTCTGGTAACATCTTACAAAACTATTGTACAATATCACATCTAGGATACTGACATTGGTGTGATAAAGGTACAGAACATTCCGTCACTACAAGGATCCTTCATGTCACCACTTTGTAGCTACATCCACTTTCCTCCCTTCATTTCCATCCCTTCCTTAACACTTGGCAACCACTAATCTTTTCTGTTTGGAAAATGCTGTCATTTTTAAGGAATGTTATAATAAATGGAATCATACAATATGTCAGCTTTGGGAATTTGCTTTTTCAATCAGCATAAGTCTCAGGAGATTCATCCATATTGTATGTGTGTCAATAGATCTTTTTTTTTCTTTTCATTGCTGAGAATTTTTAAAAATATGAATGAACCACAGTTCTTTTTAACCCTTTATCCATTGAAGGATAGCTGGGTTATTTCCAGCTTTTGACTATTTCCAAGTAAAGCTGCTATAAACGTTCACACTTAGGTTTTTGAGTAACCCTAAATCTTCATTTCTCTGAGATAAATACCCAGGAATCCAATTGCTGGGTTTTATGGTAGTTGCATGTTAATTTTTAAAGAAGTTGCCATACTGTTCTCTAGATGGTTGCAGAATATTACATTTCTACCAGGAATGTATCAGTGATCCAGGTCCTCTTCATTTTCACTAGTATCTGATGTTGTTACTATTTTTTTTTTTTAATTTAAGCTACCCTGATAGTTAAGTAGTGAGTAGTTAAGTATTTCCGCCATCTTATATTCTCTTCGGTAAAATGTGTCTTCATGTATTTTGCCTATTGGATCTTTTTTTTTTTTTAATTTTGTGTTTTGAGAGTTCTTTATATATTCTAGGTACTAGTCCTTTGTTAGATTTGTGGTTTGCAAATATTTGCTCTCACTCTATAATTTGTTTTTTCATCCTCTTAACAGGTTATTTCATGGAGCAAAAGTTTTAAATTTTGATGAAGTCAAATTTATCATTTTTTCCTTTTATGGATTGTGCTTTTGGTGAAAAGTCTAGAAATCTTCTTAGCTCTATATCTGGAAAATTTCTCCTATGATTTTTTTCTAAAAGTTTTATGTTATGTTTTAAGTCTATGATCCATTTTGTGTCATTTTTTGTATAATGTGTGACCAGATTTTTCAGGTAAAGTTTCATTTATTTTGACTATTGTTGTACAATTGCTCCACAATCATTTGTTGAGAAAGCTATTTTCCTTCCATTGAGTTGCTTTCACCCTTGTCAGAATCAGCTGGGCATTTCTAAGTCCTCTGATCTGTTTCACTGGTCTATGTGTCTATGCCTTCTCCAGTACCAGAGTCTTGATTAATATAGCTATATAAGAAGCCTTGAAGTTTGGTAGACTGATTTCTCACAGTTTTTCTTCCTTTTCAAAATTATTTTTACTATCATATTTCTTTGACTTTCCATATAAATTATAAAAATATTGCCTATACCTATAAAAGATTTGTTGGTACTTTGATAAGAATTGTTTTAAAACGATATATCATTTTTGGTATAATTTACATCTTTATGTTGTTGAGTCTTTCCATCCATGAGCATGGTATGTTTCTCTCTGTATTTAGATCTTCTTTTATTTCTTTCCTCAGCATCGTGTAGCTTTCAGCATACAAGTTGTGCATATGTTTTGTTAGATTTACATATAAGTTTTACATTCTTGAGTGATAGTAAATGGTATTTTATTTTTAATTTCAGTGTCCATGTTTTATTTGCTACTTTATAGAAAAATGAAACAACTTTTAAGTGTTTTTCTTGTATCTTGCAACCTTGCTGAACTTACTTCATCATTCTGGAACTTGCTCTTTGTAGATTCCTTGATATTTTTTACATAGTCAATCATGCTATGTACAAGTAAGACAGTTATATTTTTTCTTTCCAATCTGTATGCTTTTAATTTCCTTCATTAGCTATATTGCATTGATTAGCTCTCCCAGCACTATGTTGAATTAAGAGTAATTTGCAATAAACATCCTTGACTTGTTCACTATTTTCGGATAAAAACATTCAGACTTTCACCTTTAAGTATGATCTTAACTGTTGGATTTTTGTAGATATTTTTCAGATAAAAAAGTTCCCTTTCATTCCTATCTTTCTGACTTTTTTTTTTTTTTTTACCATGAATGAATGCTGAATTCTGTCAAATGCTTCTTCTGCATCAATTGTTATGATTGTTTTATTTTTCTTGTGTAGTCTCTTAATATGGTGAAATATATTAATTGATTTTTGAATATTGAACCAATCTTGAATTCCTGAAATAAATCCCACTGGGTCATGTTGTATAATTTATTTCAGATGTTGTGGAATTTAGTTTGCCAATATTTTGTTAAGAAATTTTAAATCTATATTCGCAAGGTTTGTTGAGGTAGTTTTCTTTTTGTACTTTCTTTGTCTGGTTTTGGTACTAGGATAATATTAGGTTTGTAAAATGAATTGTGAAGTGTTCTTTCTTCTTCTAATTTCTGGAAGAGATTGTATAGAACTGTGTTAATTCTTTAAACATTTGGTAGAATTCTTCAGTGAATCAATCTGATCCTGAAGATCTCTTTTTTGGGGGGAGTTTTAAGATTACAAATTCAATTCCCTTGATAGCTATAGGGATATTAAAGGCACCTTTTTTATATTGAGTGATTTGTATTAGTTTCTGCTTTTCAAGTACTTGGTCCACTTTGTCTAAGTTGTTAAATTTGTGTGTATAGAGTTTTTCATAGTATTCCCTTATTATCTTTTTGATGTCTACAGGGTCTGTAGTGGTCACCACTCTTTCAATCCTGATCACAGCCTTGCAAGACTAACAGTCTTGCAAGTGGCCAGTAAAAGTCACTTGGCCTTTACTGGCATGGGTGGGGGTGTGGTCACATTATTTTCTGTGGTGTCTGGCTGGGGTAGAGAGGTTATTGTCTAAGTTTTCTGCCTTGCTCAGCTGTCTCTCTCCTAACCCTTTGGCTAAAGACAGCAGGTTTTGAGGAAAGCTGGTTTTTGTCTGTGTGCATTGATGATTCTGTTTCTAACTTCTTCAGCTCCAGGTCCATGATGTATGAGGCAAAAAGAAAATCCAGGGAACTAAGCACTCTGTCAGGAGTTCAAAGGTCTCTGGCAAGTCTACCTTCTCTCTGCCTTTTGGAAACTGATGTTTATCTTGTGTATAGACTTAGAAGGAAGAATAGAGAAAAGTACAGTTACTCTATCTTCCCAGAAGTCAAATTTCCTATCTGTTGTTTTTTTTAAATAAGTGATGGTTTAAGTATCACTTATTTAATCATTTATACCCAGTGTTTATATTGTCTCTGAAACATTCTCCTGACTGACTTCTGATTGACTATCATTATTTACAAAAGATCTGTTATATCTTTGAGTAACCCTTTACTAGAATGTTCTTCCGTATGTTATTAGAAATTTTTACCAAGAGGGTTTTTCTTCATATTTAAAAAAAAGAAAAACATGTCATAGCTAGTCACATCATTTATCATTTATCAAATTTAAAATTAGAAAATTTTCTAGAGTCAAATTCTACTGTACAAAACTGCTTAACATAAAGTGTATTCTTAAGTGGTTGAGGCTAGTTTCTCACTGTGTTTCTCAGAGTGAAGTATTCTTATGTAATCTTTAATCATGGAAGATACCTCTGCCTGAAAGCTTGTTCTCAGGAAAGTGTTGGGTCCAAAGTATCCACAGTCCAGTAATTCCCCACACTGACCTGGTTACAGGGTCCTCATGTGGAGGAGGAAAGCCATGCCCTGCTTCCCTTAACATCCCTCTGGATTTTTTACTATCTTGGAGCACTCTTAATAGCTGCCGATAAAGATTGTCTACACCAAAAAACCCTAAATACAAACATTCTAAGAGGCCTCCTTTTTATTGGGGTGGGGTATGCCTGGATGATAGATCAGCCATATAATCTGGGCAGAAGTAAAGTCAGGTGACAAATTATTTTATTCATGATTTCGTAAATCAAGTGGGAAAGAATGTATGTTGCTTGCTGTAATAGCTTATTATAAAATGTTATTAATTCCCTGTAAACTATGTTGGGTCTTCCAATACATCTTCTCTGTTGGTAGTATACTCTGCAGTTTTATACAAGGCTACATGTGTGTATATTTATTATCTACTTTTCAACCACTCAGAAATTAAAATCACAATTTTCAGTAGCCTGGCACTAGTGTTTATTGCAAATGCAGAATCCTGAGCTAAAAGCTATCATTGTTTATCTATTTTTATTCTATTTTGTCTTTCCTAATAGTGACTAATTCTATCAGTGTTGGTTTTATTTTGTAAACAAGAGAACAAACAAAAATACCTTCTACATACTTGAATAGGTAGAGAACAATGTATTTCATAGTAGGAAATGTGTAGCTTTTCTGACTTCTGACAATAAAGCTTTGACACTAGTTTACATAAGTCACACAGAAATCTAGAACAGAAGATGTCACATTAAAATGGCACTTTATTTTATGTAGATTTTAAATTCAATATCTATCCCAAGGGCAATAAAAATTAATATGGTTCCAAGTAGGGAAAAGAAAAGGTAATTATGAAGTTGCAAAGAACAGGTGGTTCTTTTATATTGGTAATCTCAAAATGGATGGAAAGTAGTTGAATCAAGGGAAGAAAACTGTTCTAGATGACATGGAGTGCTAAAGAGAGGATTTTTTAAAACCCAGCTCTAATGGCTAGTGTTAGGTAAGCTAACGGGATCATGAAAAGTATGGAGATATAAAGCATTGAAGGGCTTATAAGATGGGAAAGCCATCAAAAATTCTTTAGTTAAAAAGAAACAGAAATAAGTAAATGTTTCCCCCCCTCTTTCCTGCCACTAATTTGAGATTTCACACACAGTTTGATTTCTAGCAGTAAACATGGAGTTCCATTCATCTGCTTCCAACTGGACAATCATGTAGCCACTTGAACCAGGTGCCTTGCAGTTACACAGAAGTTACTGAGTAATCTGAGTACACTTTCATCCTCACTTTCCATGTAGAAGGCCATCCACTATTTCTATTTCCTCCAGAACTGGGCTGGAATTTTGCCATCCAAACCAGTAATACAGGAGTTTGGCATGAATGACAGCAGGGAATGGTCTTAACCAAGAGAGTTGAGGATGAAGTATGGAGTGTTTCTACTTTCTTCAGATTTCTGCACAGATATTTTAGGAGTGGTGGCATCATCCCCAGAATAAAATGTGACTGTGTGTAGGATATTTTGTGGAGGGGCAGAGAAGGAAAGGACTATAGAACAGAAGATATGGTTCGAATCAAAATAGGATAGAAGGGGGACAAAAATGAGATGTTTCACCGGCTCCACTTTGAGAAGAGGCGCCTCCAATCTTATGTTTCAGACCCTGAAGCCTGGTGCAAAATCTTTTGTCAAAGAGGCTCTGGTTATTTTTGTTTCAATACAGAAATAAGTTTGTAATCAAGAAAAATCTTAATAGAACCTAGAGAAAGACCAATACATTATATTTTCACAAACAAGGCCACCTACCCATGGCTAACTGCTCCCCTAGCGCCCCCCTTATCTGCATCACACCCCATGGCTTGGAAGAAGACAAGATGGAAAAAAGCCATGTCCTACCTCTGAGAGATTCCCTCCCACAGCTTCTGGTATGAGTCCGTCAGTCTTGCATCAAGCTTTATTTTTCACTCTTGCATGGGAATGGTGACACAAATAATAAACAATCTATAATAGGAATAGAAAAGAGTTTCATTCAAGCCAGCTGAGGACTACAGCCCAGCGGCACAGATTTGAGAAGCACTTGAATTGTGTTTCACTGGACTACAAAATGGGGGAGGTTTATATGGGCAAAGACCATAAAGCTACAAAAGATTTTGTCAAGAATTAGGATTGGAGGTGGCAAGAAGTAAGGGCGCTCTTTAAGAAAGTATTGGTTGGGGTCTGAATGGTTGCAAAGTTACAAGGAGAGATTTTGAGACCTTAAGGTTGCAGCTGGCAGCTGCTAGTAGATATTATTTTGAAAACGGCTGGTGGCATCCTGGAATCTGAGTTCCAAAAATTCAGGTCCTCAGTGATGCAGGAACATGTCTGAAACCACATCCACAAAGGCCACCCAGCTCCATTTTGATTGTCTGAACCACAGTCAAACCACATTTTGATTCTTGAATGCATTCTTTTCTTTAATGGTTAAAGTAGATGTACAATGCATGTTTGACAGGCCATTATAGGCTTTTCTAGTTAGTATAAAGTTCAAGCCAAGTCAGGTAGAAGCCAGGATGACTTCCCTATACGTCAATATGTGAACATTTCTTCCATCAAGAAATATTATATAACCCTCTTGAAAATGAAAGCAATGTTCCTATTCAGGCCACTTTCGCATCCTGAAAGCCAAAACACGGGTGATTCAGTGGCTGTACACTCAGACAGAGCAGGTGCAGCTCTGCGGGGATTCTCTGTGGAAGCGCTCGTGTGGTTTGGACAAGGGGTGGTCGATCATCTTTGCTCATGCTTCTCCATCGAGAGAGAAGAGGGCGTGATGCTGTGGGAACCTCTGCTTGAGATGTCTGCTGTGCCCACTTCCCTGACCGGGCCTATCCCACTTTCTTCATTCTTTGATGATAGATGATGCCTGAGTCTTAAAACTCTCTGACCACAAAAAATAACCCCACCTATGCTGGCCTAATTCTCGGCCTCTGGGATCACGGCATGACTGTGGACCTCTTCTTCCACCCTGAAGTATGCTGACCCTCCCAATAGCCAGGGGCCTTCTGGACCTTCAGGGGACATGGGGCCACTGTGGGAAGATGCCCTGGCAGAAGTGACACTTCTCGGGATGGGAAGGAGCTTGCGGTCCCCTGCGTGATGAACTAGAGCGCCGCAGCCAGGGCTCCTGTCTGCTTTTTGATGTGTGGATCTGCGTGTTCCTTTTGGTACCTCTCACCAAACACCAAACTGTACCAAACACCCTATTAGGCTTTCCTGCCCTGGGAGACTTTGTAAAAGTCAAACCCACCTTCTCACCCTCCTTTAGGCCATGGGAGTCCCGCATAAGCATCTTGCTCTCGTGCACAAAGATGTCCACTTGGGGGCTGACTGTGTCACATGCAAAATTATTTTTAGCTAAACAAATGAGTTAGGCTTACACTACTTTGTTTCAAGACATAATATAAGGCCATGATCATTAAGACAGTGTGGTCTTGGTATAAAGATACACATACCGGGCTTCCCTGGTGGCGCAGTGGTTGAGAATCTGCCTGCCAGTGTAGGGGACACGGGTTCGAGCCCTGGTCTGGGAAGATCCCACATGCCGCGGAGCAACTAGGCCCGTGAGCCACAATTGCTGAGCCTGCGCGTCTGGAGCCTGTGCTCCGCAACAAGAGAGGCCGCGATAGTGAGAGGCCCGCGCACCGCGATGAAGAGTGGCCCCCGCTTGCCGCAACTAGAGAAAGCCCTCGCACAGACACGAAGACCCAACACAGCAATAAAAAAAAAAAAAAAAAAAAAAAAAAAAAGATACACATACCAATTCACAGAATAGCTTGTTAAATACAGAAATAGTCCCACACATGTTCTGGATAATAAATTTTTGCCAAAATGTATTAAGCCAATTCAATAAGGAAAGATAGTGGGTTTTTAAGGTTTTGTTTATTTGTTTTTAAACAAATGCTGTTGGAACAATTAGATATTCATATGAGGAAAAAAGAAATGGACTTTAACCCTTACCTCATGCCATATGTTTGCCTTGAAATGGATCACAGACCTAAAAAATAAAAATAGCTAAAATTATACAACTTCTAGAAAAAAACCCAGATGAAAATCTCAGCCCCTCTGGAGCAATTTGACTATGATGTGACTTGTGTTATTTTTGTTTATCTTGCTTGGATTTGTCAGCCTTTTTGCATCTATGGTTCTATAGTTTTCATCAAATTGGAAATTTTTCAGTCATTGTTCCTTCAAATACTTTTTCTGCTCCTTCCTTTCTCCTCTCCTCTAAAGAACACATTATGTTCCTTGATATTGTACTGCTTGTCTCTAAGGATCTGGTTATTTCAGTCTTTTTTCCCAGTGTCCTTTATTTTGGATAAGTTGGATTGCTATGTTTTCAAATCTACTATTTTTGTTTCCTCTGCAGATTCTAATATTCTATTGTCAATTCACTGAAATTTTCATTTCAGCTATTATATTTTTCCTCCCTAAGAGTTCCACTTGTTTCTTTTTATATCATTTATTTCTCTCCTTTAAATACTTGAATATAGCTATAATTGCTCTTTTAAAGTACTTGTCTCTCATTATATTATCTCTGAAATTTCTGGGTCTCTTCTCACCTGATATTTTCTGTTTATGGGTCACATTTTTATAGATTCTGGATTTTTATAGATTCTGGATATTATGAATGTTACAATTCATATTATGAATGTTAAACATATTATGAATGTTACCATTTTGAATGTTTGCATTTTTGTTGTCTTTCTTCAAATTGCGCTGCAGTTTGAGTTGGCAAGCAATTGAGTTACTTGTAGGTTAGCTTGATTCATTTATTGAAGGCTTATTTTTAAAGTTTGTTAGATTGAGTCTTGTGTAGGTTTTATTCTAGCGATGTTTAGCTCTGCGACTGAATCCTGAACTTTGGGGGGTCTGCTGAATGCTCTGTCTTGTGAGCAAAACCCTCTGCTCTGGTTGGTAGGACCTTGAACATCTCTGAACCCTAGATGAGTTCTAGGACTTACTCAGCTTATAAATTCCTGACAGTCATTCTTTGCCTGCAGATTTTTAGAGTTTTGCCCTAGACGTGCGTAATTTAATAATCTGTCTTGGATCTGCAGAGATGCTTGTTGCAGACTCCTGGAGCCCTTTCTCAGTGCAACATCCTCCTTTCACCCGGTCAGACCGGGCCTTCCAGCTGCTTTGGTCCCCCAGCTCCTGTCTCCCTGCAAGTGGGAATCCACCTCGGTTCTCTCCTTCGTCTCATGACTCAGTTCGGTGCTGCCTGCTGTCCGCAGTCGGTTCAGAGGATCTGCTCATTTCAGTTTATCATCCCGTGTGAAGCTACAGTAATGGGAGAGACAAGTCCAGGACCAGATACTCTTTGGTTTTTTTTTTATAAATGTATTTACTTTATTTTATTTATTTTTGGCTGCGTTGGGTCTTCGTTGCTGCACGCAGGCCTTCTCTAGTTGTGGCGAGCGGGGGCGGCTCTTCGTTGCGGTGCGCGGGCTTCTCATCCCAGTGGCTTCTCTTCTCGCAGAGCACGGGCTCTAGGCACGCGGGCTCAGTAGTTGTGGCTCGCGGGGTCGAGAGTGCAGGCTCAGTAGTTGTGGTGCATGGACTTAGTTGCTCCGCGGCACATGGGATCTTCCCAGACCAGGGCTCGAACCCGTGTCCCCTGCATTGGCAGGTGGATTCTTAACCACTGCGCCACCAGGGGAGCCCCAGGACCAGATACTCTTTATTGTAGGAAGCAGAAGTTGAAGTTAAAATTTTTCAAGCTTCTTTTCGTGTTCTGATAAGGCAGTTCTGGACTGGCCATTATGTTAGGGCTGGTTGAGTCTGATGCTAAGCCATGACCCTCCTGGGGTCTCCACAGAATGTTGAGGTGGTCCAGGAGGTCTCCCACCCTGGTTGAGGGGAACTCAGACATCTCGGATCCCCATATGATTGCCTGATCTCTTTCAGCCTATGCTCATGGTAGTTGTTCCTTGCTGTTCTCATGAGTTCCACTCTACAAGTGCACATCTTAGTATTCAGCCAAGGATTCATGGGGCCATCGTGCAGCTCTCCGGGTTCTTCCTTTGCACTGCATCCTCCTCTCTAGATCTCTGCCCCACAAATTCCAGCCATCGAAACTTCCCTGAACACCTTTCTCTGTCTCCTCAAGTCAGCGAAAGCTCCAGTCTGTGCTTTGGTAACCGCTCCCTGAAGCTCTGTCTTAAAGCATGTCTAGCAGAAAACTGGGGTGATGGTAGGGCACACCTCAGTGGTTTCTCTTTTCTCAGGGTTGAATCCTTTCCTATCTGTGGTCCAATATCTGAAAGAGTTGTTTCATATATTTTGTCCAGTTTTCTAGCTGTTGATGACGATTCAGGCACCGGTGATCCTGTCATAACATAACCAAATTTGAGATACTTACATTGATACTTTTCCTTTCCCATGGGCTTTGCAATTATAGTTAACATTTACTGAACATTTACTCCTGGCTTGATGCACTTTGCATAGAAAATAGGTATTAGTAGTTTGATTTTATTGATAAAGAACTGAGGCAAAAATAGTTTGGATAATATGTCTCAGGTCATACAGCTAAAAAGCCTTTGATCCAGGATTCAAATGTGTGAGAGTCTAACTCCAAAATAAGCTTGTTCTTAACGTCTGTGATATAATAACCTAAAATGGAGTAGTGACTTATGCAAATGGCTTAAAAGGCAAAGTTCAAAAAAATATAATTTCACGATGAAAACTTTGCAAACTGAAAAGTATTATGGAAATATAAAGAATGGTAATGCTCTCAAGGATAATGATGACTTGTGATGAAAGAGGCTTTTTAATGGATTATGCACTCATATTTATTATACAGTCTGAGATACATTTACATAGAAAGAAGCATTTTCTAATCTGGAGTATTGTCCAGTGAACTGATTTATTTGCCATTGTTCATTTTGTACTTACTATGGTAGGCTCAAGAGAGAAAGAGAAAATCAAACACAGTTCCTACTCTGGAAGGGGGTGACAACTCACAGCATGTTACCTAGTTCCTCTTTAAATTTATCACCGTGATTCCCAAGTGGGTCCTTCTTATCGCCTGGCAATTCTATAAATTTATATAAATTACACTCCTACTCTCTGACACATCTGTTTTACATCTTCTCTTTCCCCCTCAAAATTCCACCACTCCTGCTTCCACTTCACCGTTAGCTCATGACATCTCATCTAATTTTACTTAGAAATTATGAGCCACAGGAAAATAGTCCGTCTCCCTTGGTGCCAACGTGCTCTGCTTTCCTTCTTGTTAAAATGGATGAACTACTCAGGTACATTTCAAACTATCTTATTTTCGCTCTGGATTCGGTCCCTTCTTGCTTTCCCTCGCCCTGTATTCCTGCAATTCTCCCTTCTCCCTTTTGCATCGTTATTTTGTCCCTCTCTACTAGATCTCATTTAGCAAACAAACATGTCCTTCTTAAAAAAAACAAATGTATCAATACGCAGACCTTTTTTGGTCTCATAATGTGCTTTAACTCGTATACCTGTTCTTCACAGCACAACTCGTTAGTAGGCTTTCCTCTAATGCCTGCTTCCCCTTCCTCAGCCCTCTTTACCTACCTCTCAAGCTTCCAGCTGTCCCACTCCATAAACTGCTCATGTCAAAGGCACCAATACCCTGCAACCTTCCACACCCAGCCAGCAATTTGTACCATTTCTTCACTATTCACTGTTCCTTGAAACACTTTATCCGCAGACACGGTTCCAGAGCGCCACAATCATGGTTTTTCTTTTCTTTTCTCTATTCTTGATCTTCTTCACTGGATCATCCTTTTCCTGGCCTCTAAATGTTAAGTTCCTTGGCATTTCTCTATTCTGTATACACATTTACTACCTGGGATAACTGTCAAGTTTACATTTCCAGCTCAAAATCTACGTGTCAAGTTCTCCAACCCAAGGCTCTCCTCTCTGAGTCTTGTAAGCCTATCCAAGTTAACCTGTCCACAGAAGAATTCTTCATTGCACCATCCCTTCCTCCATCTCGGAAATGTCACTAACATCTATCTAATTGCCGAGGCCTAAATCCTAGAAGTCATACCTCATTTGCTATCAATCCAGTGTTATCAGCTCTTCCTTCAGACTATTTCCTGGATCTGCTCATGTTCAGTCATCCTCATTACTGTAACTTTGCTGCACGTGACCAAGACTCTCAACGCGGTCATTTCTCTCTTTGCTTCCAGTTCTGATTTTCTAAAAAATCTCTTCTCCATGCAGGACACACTGTCATCTTTCCAAAAATTAAACCAAGCCATGTTTCATCACAGCTGAAAACACTCAAAATACATCTATCACACATAAAATTAAATCCAAACTCCTCTGAGTCCTGGCCCTTGTCTCTGCTCTGATTTCATCTCTCATCACATTTGTCAGGGTGAGTTTCTCCAACCTGCAGCATCAACCAACCTTGTTTGGAAATTGCCAAGCCTGTCCCTGCATTAGGGTTTTAGCATCGGCCCTTCTTCCCCCTGCCTGGAAGGTCCTGTCCAAGATATTTTCATGGCTTCTGCTTTGCTCCTTTAGCAATCTGCCCCAGCGTGATACCCCAGCTTGGTGATTTCTGATCATGTAGTTAAAACATTCCCATGTCCACACTTGCCATCCCCTCTCACGGTGCCCTGTTTTATATTTTCTTAGCATTTCTCACTACATGAAGTTATACTGTATATTTATTTGTTTAGTTTTTTACTGTTTCCATTCCGTGAGGAAAAGAACATGGTTTTCTTGACTGCTGTTTAGAATCCGCTGCCACTAGCCCCGAGGACCGGACCCTAAGGCTTATCTTGACAATCCTCTTAGCACTGGAACTGCTACTTTCATCCCTGCCAGCACTGCCTTCTGCAGAAGTTTTTATGGCCCCACTAGCATCAGCAGAATGGTCCTCATCACTCCCGCTTCTTTCAGTCACATAGCCAAGGAGAGAATCCTGAACTTGAGTAACAATTAACTTAGAGATGGAGGAAGAGGAATTAAGGCCAAAAAGGCCAAGGAAGACAAGAGAGAAGAGAGATTCTTAAAAATTATAAGAAGCAATTCATTTCAAGCCCTATAGACAGAATGAGTAATATAAGAACCAAACAAAATGTTCACTGAATTAAGTGATGTGACCACTTACAATCTGGATAACAACAGTTGCCACAGAGCGGGCAGACCAGACACCAGATTGCAATGTGATAAAGGGGAAATACAAGAAATAAGTATTGACTTTTATTTACAAAGCTTCGCTGAAGAGAGAGATTAAAAGGACAATAGCTAGAGGAAGAGGAGGAGAGTCAGTGGAAGATTTTTATTTTATGACAGGAGAGATAAGACTGTTTATTACTGTGGGGAATGGGGTAAGAGCCAAAAGAGGTAGACTGTAGGTCCTGGGGAGGAACTATTATAGTATCTAATGTTTTAATAAGCCCCCAGAGGAATGTCGAGGGACTTCTTTTAAACACATGGAAAGATCAGTGCATGAGTAGAAGAAATTGCATCTTGCACTGAAACTAGAAGAAAGAGAATAAAGATCGATTTCTATAGGATCTGGAGAGACTCTGGTTTTTGAAGTGACTGGGGAGAAAAATGGAGTGCGATTTTTCCACTTCCTCCAGCTCTGGGCTCTGTTCTGTTTCCAGTAGGAGACATTCCCTCCTGAGAGCTTTAGGAGAGAGAGGAGTAAGCGACCAGGAACATATAAAAGAAGACCATTCAGTTTTAAGAAATCATCAGAGACTGAAGACTATGAGTTCATAATGGTTCCATTCTGTGATTTTTCACTGTTAAGCAGCCTTGTTATAGGAGAGGAAAGATGGGTTTTTGTTTTTGTTTCTTTTTAAGATTCAGGGCTGGGATGTTGAGAGGCGTTGGTAACACATGATAAGAGGATATCAGAAATAAAAATATTGATAATATGGTTGAAGTGCTTGACCCTGAGGTCTAAATTGATTAGGGATCGTGGTGAAGCCAGAATAGAACTAAGGGGCTGAGTTGAAATAGAGAAAGGAAGATGTTGTGAATCTTCATGATGGAGAAGAATAGGGATCCCAGCAGAAGTGGAGCGAGATGACTGTTAGCAGGGGGTAGCACACACCTGACCTGAGACATTAACTCCTGCAGTTTAAGACTTCAGGGAAGCAGTAATTCTGGGTTAAGAGATGGTCAAGAATATGGTCACACCATCAGGTGACTGAAGTCGAATGATGTTTGACAGTTTAGAAAGTTAGGTGTTCTTTTGTTTGTTTAAGTACAGAATGGTGTCCAGTGGGCAGAGTTCAAAGGCCTGGAGGAAGTAAGAGGTGAGAAGTTGAAACATGAAGGAAAAGCCCAGAGAAATTTAGAAATGGAAAGAAATGGAACAGGGAAGATGAGAGTTGACAAGGGATTGTTTTGAACTGATCCCCAAGATGACAGAGGAAGAAGAACAGTAAGATTCGCTAGCTTCTAGTTTCCAAGTGGAGATTTGGTGGAAATAATTTTAATGTTAGTATTAACTGTCTCTTGTAGTCATTGGGACTATAAGGTTATTTCTTATTTTCCAGAAGAAAATTTGGATGAGCATCAGAGAAACTTTCAACAGCATCAAAAGCAAAAAAATAGGGGTTTTCCAAGGTGTATTCCATTGTTTTAGAGACAGAATCTACCACAGTGGGTGAGAACATTTCTCAAGGAACCGGCCATGATCTGGATTGGCCATGTCAGCTCTGGTCTGGGAAACACAGCAGCTTTGTGAGGTTTTCATTTTGAGAGGTGTGTATGGGGGCAAGAACGGCTGTTCCTCGTCTTCCTTATGGAACCCAGCATCCTGCCCAGATACAGCACTGAATTCTACACTACCTAACTGTGTGTACTTGTACTTACCTTGCTTGTCATTGCTACTTGAGAACCTGACAGATTTTTGCAGATCAGTTATCAATTAAGATCAGATGACTTTGGTTCTGAAATAAAAGTTCTACAACTTTTAAAATTTCCTTAGGAAATAAAGATTGATATTCACAGATTTACTACCTACTCATCTAATATTCAAAAAATCAGATGTCAAAATATATTTGTTTAAAATCAGAAATATTGTTCATGCATGGAAATATGTCACTGAAATATAACTGAACACTAGTTTCCAGAGGAATTATTTATAATCTGTTATTTCTTTATAAACTTAAATACACTTAACATTGTTTAAAAATTTTAAGGACAGAGTATAGTTGAGTGTATAATAATATACTAGCCCAGTACAGGTATTTGCAGTGAAATAATACTTCAATAAATCTGTGCCCAGAAAAGGAATCTGCCATATGAATAAGCAGAGGAGAGGGATAGTATTACATTACCCAAGGGGGCTATTTTCCTTCCAACATGCAAGTTATTTAAACATTCAGAGTTTGAGAAATGGAATTGCATTGGAATTGTGTTATTACAGAGGTAAGTATAAATGACTTGGAGAACATTATCCAGAAAGATCACAAAAGGCACCGCTTAAGGATCTGTGGGTATGTTTGAATATTTTCACTGCCCAGGAAAATACAAGTTGTCTTAATCCATTCGGGCTGCTGTAACAGAATGCTATGGACAGGGTTGCTTATAAATAACAGAAATTTATTTCTCACAATTAAGGAGGCTGGAAGACCAAGATCAGGGTGCCAGCATGGTGGGGTGAGGGCTTTCTTTTTTTTTTTTAACATCTTTATTAGAGTCTAATTGCTTTACAATGTTGTGTTACTTTCTGCTGTATAACAAAATGAATCAGTTATATGTATATATATATCCCCGTATCCCCTCCCTCTTGCGTCTCCCTTCAACCCTCCCTATCTCACCCCTCTAGGTGGTCAAAAAGCACCGAACTGATCTCCCTGTGCTATGCAGCTGCTTCCCACTAGCTATCTATTTTACGTTTGGTGGTGTATATATGTCAATGCTACTCTTTCACTTTGTCCCAGCTTACCTTTGCCCCTCCCTGTGTCCTCAAGTCCTTTCTCTATGTCTGCATCTTTATTCCTGTCTGGCCACTAGGTTCTTCAGAGCCTTTTTTATTTTTAGATTCCATATATATGTGCTAGCATACGGTATTTGTTTTTCTCTTTCTGACTTACTTCACTCTGTATGACAGACTCTTGGTCCAACCGCCTCATTACAAATAACTCAATTTCATTTCTTTTTATGGCCAAGTAACATTCAATTGTATATATGTGCCACAGCTTCTTTATCCATTCATCTGTCGATGGACACTTAGGTTGCTTCCATGTCCTGCCTATTGTAAATAGTGCTGCAATGAACATTGGGGTACGTGATACTTTACGAATCATGGTTTTCTCAGGGTATATGACCAGTAGTGGGATTGCTGGGTCATATGGTAGTTCTATTTTTAGTTTTTTAAGGAACCTCTAAAATGTTCTCCATAGTGGTTGTATCCATTTACATTCCCACCAACAGTGCAAGAGGGTTCCCATTTCTCCAACCCTCTCCAGCATTTATTGTTTGTAGATTTCTTAATGATGGCCATTCTGACCAGTGTGAGGCGATACCTCATTGCAGTTTTGATTTTCATTTCTCTAATGATTAGTGATGTTGAGCATCCTTTCATGTGTTTGTTGGCAATCTGTATATCTTCTTTGGAGAAATGTCTGTTTAGGTCTTCTGCCCATTTTTGGATTGGGTTGTTTGTTTTTTTTGATATTGAGCTGCATGAGCTGCTAGTATATTTTGGAGATTCATCTTTTGTCAGTTGCTTTGTTTGCAAATATTTTCTCCCATTCTGAGGGTTGTCTTTTCGTCTTGTTTATGGTTTCCTTTGCTGTGCAAAAGATTTTAAGTTTCATTAGGTCCCATTTGTTTATTTTTGTTTCTATTACCATTTCTCTAGGAGGAGGGTCAAAAAGGATCCTGCTGCGATTGATGTCATAGAGTGTTTTTCCTATGTTTTCCTCTAAGAGTTTTACAGTATCTGGCCTTACTTTTAGGTCTTTAATCCATTTTGAGTTTATTTTTGTGTATGGTGTTAGGAAGTGTTCTACTTTCATTCTTTTACATGTAGCTGTCCAGTTTTCTGAGCACCACTTATTGAAGAGGCTGTCTTTTCTCCATTGTATATTCTTGCCTCCTTTTGTCAAATATAAGGTGACCATATGTGCGTGAGTTTATCTCTGGGATTTCTATCCTGTTCCATTGATCTATATTTCTGTTTCTGTGCCAGTACCATACTGTCTTGATTACTGCAGCTTTGTAGTATAGTCTGAAGTCAGGGAGCCTTATTCCTCTAGCTCTGTTTTTCTTTCTCAAGATTGTTTTGGCTATTCGGGGTCTTTTGTGTTTCCATACAAATTGTAAAATTTTTTGTTCTATTTCTGTGAAAAATGTCATTGGTAGCTTGAAAGGGATTGCACTGAATCTGTATATTGCTTTGGGTAGTATAGTCATTTTTACAATGTTGATTCTTCCAATCCAACAGCATGGTATATCTCTCCATCTGTTTGTATCATCTTCAATTTCTTTCATCAGTGTCTTATAGTTTTCTGCATACAGGTCTTTTGTCTCCTTAGGTAGATTTATTCCTAGGTATTTTATGCTTTTTGTTGCAATGGTAAACGGGAGTGTTTCCTTAATTTTTCTTTCAGATTTTTCATCATTAGTGTATAGGAATGCAAGAGATTTCTGTCCATTAATTTTGTATCCTGCTACTTTACCAAAATCATTGTTTAGCTCTAGTAGTTTTTTGGTAGTGTCTTTAGGATTCTCTATGTATAGTATCATGTCATCTGCAAACAGTGACAGTTTCACTTCTTCTTTAATGATCTGGAGTCCTTTTATTTCTTTTTCTTCTCTGACTGCTGTGGGTAAAACTTCCAAAATTGTGTTGAATAATAACAGTGAGAATGGGCAACCTTGTCTTGTTCCTGATCTTAGAGGAAATGGTTTCAGTTTTTCACCATTGAGAATGATATTGGCTGTGGGTTTTTCATATATGGCCTTTATTATGTTGAGGTGGGTTCCATCTATGCCCACTTTTGGGAGGTTTTTTTTTCATAAATGGGTGTTGAATTTTGTCGAGAGCTTTTTCTGCATCTATTGAAATTATCATATGATTTTTGTCCTTCAGTTTGCTAATATGGTGTATCACATTGATTGATTTGTGTATATTGAAGAATCCTTGCATTCCTGGGATAAACCGCACTTGATCATGGTGTATGATCCTTTTAATGTGCTGTTGGATTCTGTTTGCTAGTATTTTGATGAGGATTTTTGCATCTATGTTCATCAGTGATATTGACCTGTAATTTTCTTTTTTTGTGACATATTTGTCTGGTTTTGTATCAGGGTGCTGGTGACCTCGTAGAATGAGTTTGGGAGTGTTCTTCCCTCTGCTATATTTTGGAAGAGTGTGAGAAGGATAGGTGTTAGCTCTTCTCTAATGTTTGATAGGATTCACCTGTGAAGCCATGAAGCCATTTGGTCCTGGGCTTTTGTTTGTTGGAACATTTTTAATCACAATTTCAATTTTAGTGCTTGTAATTGGTCTGTTCATATTTTCTATTTCTTCCTGGTTTAATCTTGGAAGGTTGTATTTTTCTAAGAATTTGTCCACTTCTTCCAGGTTGTCCATTTTATTGGCATATAGTTGCTTGTAGCAATCTCTCATGATCCTTTGTATGTCTGCAGTGTCAGTTGTTACTTCTCCTTTTTCATTTCTAGTTCTATTGATTTGAGTCTTCTCCATTTTTTTCTCGATGAGTCTGGCTAATGGTTTATCAACTTTGTTTATCTTCTCAAAAAACCAGCTTTTAGTTGTATTGATCTTTGCCATTGTTTCCCTCATTTCTTTTTCATTTATTTCTGATCCGACCTTTATGATTTCTTTCCTTCTGCTAACTTTTGGGGGTTTTTTTGTTCTTTCTCTAATTGCTTTAGGTGTAAGTTTAGGTTGTTTATTTGAGATGTTTCTTGTTTCTTGAGGTAGGATTGTATTGCTATAAACACCCTTCTTAGAACTGCTTTTGCTGAACCCCATAGGTTTTGGGTCATTGTGTTTTCATTTTCATTTGTTTCTAGGTACTTTTTAATTTCCTCTTTGATTTCTTCAGTGATCTTTTGGTTATTCAGTAGCATATTTTTTAGCCACCATGTGTTTGTATATTTTACAATTTTTTTCCTGTAGTTGATATCTAGTCTCATAGCATTGTGGTCAGAAAAGATACTTGATATGATTTCAGTTTTCTCAAATTTACCAAGGCTTAATTAGTGACCCAAGATATGATCTATCCTGGAGAATATTCCATGAGCACTTGAGAAGAAAGTGTATTCTGTTTTTTTTGATGGAATGTCCTATAAATATCAATTTAGTCTATCTGGTCTAATGTGTAATTTAAAGTTTGTGTTTCCTTATTTATTTTCATTTTGGATAATCTGTCCACTGGTGTAAGTGGGGTGTTAAAGTCCCCTACTGTGTTAATGCCGATTTCCCCTTTTATGGCTGTTAGCATTTGCTTTATGTATTGAGGTGCTCCTATGTTGGGTGCATAAATATTTACAATTGTTTTATCTTCTTTTTGGATTGATCCCTTGATCATTATCTAGTGTCCTTCTTTGTCTCTCATAATAGTCTTTACTTTAAAGTCTATTTTGCCTGATATGAGTATTGCTATTCCAGTTTTCTTTTTATTTCCATTTGCATGGAATATATTTTTCCATCCCCTCACTTTCAGTCTGTATGAGTCCCTAGGTCTGAAGTGGGTCTCTTGTAAACAGCATATATTTACGTCTTGTTTTGGTATCCATTCAGCCAGTCTATGTCTTTTGGTTGGAGCATTTAATCCATTTACATTTAAGGTAATTATCGATATATATGTTCTTATTACCATTTTCTTAATTGTTTTAGGTTTGTTATTGTAGGTCTTTTCCTTCTCTTGTGTCTCCTGCCTAGAGAAGTTCCTTTAGCATTTGTTGTAAAGCTGGTTTGGTGGTGCTGAATTCTGTTAACTTTTGCCTATCTGTAAAGTTTTTAATTTCTCTGTCGAATCTGAATGAGATCCTTGCTGTGTAGAGTAATCTTGGTTGTAGCTTTTTCCTTTTCATCACTTTAAATATGTCCTGCCACTCCCTTCTGGCTTACAGAGTTTCTGCTGAAAGGTCAGCTGTTAACCTTATGGGGTTTTCCTTTTATGTTATTTGTTGCTTTCCCCTTGCTCCTTTTAATATTTTTTCTTTGAATTTAATTTTTGATAGTTTGATTAATATGTATCTTGGCATGTTTCTCCTTGGATTTATCCTGTATGGGAATCTCTGCATTTCCTGGACTTGATTGACTATTTCCTTTCACATGTTAGGGAAGTTTTCAACTATAATCTCTTCCAATATTTTCCCAGACCCCTTTTTTTCTCTTCTTATTCTGGGACCTCTATAATTCGAATGTTGGTGCATTTAATGTTGTCCCAGAGGTCTCTGAGACTGTCTTCAATTCTTTTCTTTCTTTTTTCTTTATTCTGGTCTGTGGCAGTTATTTCCACTATTTTATCTTCCAAGTCACTTATCCGTTCTTCTGCCTCAGTTATTCTGCTATTGATTCCTTATAGAGTATTTTTAATTTCATCATTGTGTTGTTCGTCATTGTTTGTTTGCTCTTTAGTTCTTCTAGGTCTTTTTAAAAGTTTCTTGTATTTTCTCCATTCTATTTCTGAGATTTTGGATCATCTTTACTAACATTACTCTGAATTCTTTTTCAGGTAGACTGCTTATTTCCTCTTCATTTGTTTTGGTCTTGTGGTTTTTTACCTTGCCACTTCATCTGCTGCAGATTTCTCTGTTTTCTCATTTTGTTTAACTTGCTGTGTTTGGGGTCTCCTTTTCGCAGGCTGCAAGTTGGCATGTCACGTTATTTTTGGTGTTTGCCCCCAGTGGGTGAGGTTGGTTCACTGGGTTGTGTAGGCTTCTTGGTGGAGGGGACTGGTGCCTGTGTTCTGGTGGGTGGGGCTGTATCTTGTCCTTCTGGTGGGCAGGGCCACATCTGGTGGTGTGTTTTCGAGTGTCTGTGAGGTTAGTATGATTTTAGGCAGCCTCTCTGCTAATGGGCTGGGTTGTGTTCCTGTCTTGCTAGTAGTTTGGCATGCGGCATCCAGCACTGGAGCTTGCTGGAGGTTGGGTGGAGCTGGGTCTTAGTGTTGAGATTAAGATCTCTGGGAGAGCGCTCACCGAATGATATCATGTGGGGCTGGGAGGTTTCTGGTGGTCCAATGTCCTGGACTTGGCCCTCCCACCCAGGAATCTCAGGCCTGACACCTGGCTGGAGCACCAAGACCCTGCCAGCCACACAGCTCAAAAGAAAAGGAAGGGAGAAAAAAAAACAAAAAACAAAAAAACGATCAGACAGAACCCTAGGACAAATGGTAAAGCAAACCTATACAGACAAATCACACAAAGAAGCATACACATACACACTCACAATAAGAGAAAGGAAAAATATATATATATATATATACATATATATAAAAAGAAAAAGGAAGAGAGCAACCAAGCCAATAAACAAATCCTCCAATGATAATAAGCACTAAATACTATACTGAGATAAACATAAAACCAGAAACAAATTAGACACAGAAAGCAAACCCCAAGTCTACAGTTGCTCCCAAAGTCCACCACCTCAATTTTGGGGACATTCGTTGTCTACTCAGGTATTCTTCAGATGCAGGGTTTATCAAGTTGATTATGGGGCTTTAATTGGCTGCTCCTGAAGTGTGCAGAGAGATTTCCTTTTCTCTTCTTTGTTCACACAGCTCCTGGGGTTCAGCTTTGGTTTCGATCCCACCTCTGTGTGTCGGTCGCCCTCGGGCATCTGTTCCCTGCCCAGACAGGAAGGGGTTAAAGTAGCAGCCGATTAGGGCTCTTTTGCTCACTCAGACCTGGGTGGAGGGAGGGGTACTGTAGTCATAACTGGAACGTGGGGCAAGCCTGAAGTGGCAGAGATCGGCATGACATTGCACCAGCCTGAGGCAAGATGTGTGTTCTCCCGGGGAAGTTGTCCCTGGATCTCAGGACCCTGGCACTGGGGGGCTGCATAGGCTCCCATGGGGGGTGTGGGTAGTGACCTGCACTTTCACACAGGATTCTTGGTAGCAGTCGCGGCAGCTTTAGTGGCTCATACCTGTCTCTGGGGTCCTAGCTGATAGCCGTATCTCGCACCTGTCTCTGGGGCTCACTTAGGCGGTGCTCTGCCTTCTGTGGGCACACAGAGCAGGAATGCCCTCTTCTCATGCACTCTGAAACAAAGGTCTCTTGCCAGTCTGGCAGGTCCAGACTTTTTTCCAGACTATGTCCCGGCTAGCTGAGGCACACTAGCCCCCTTTAGGCTGTCTTCACCGAGGGCCTTTTTTGGATCACGAGCTTCTCATTGTATTTCACATGGTGGAAGGGGCTGGGAGCTCCTTGCATTCTTTTTTTAAGGCACTAATCCCATTCATGAGAGCCACACCCTCATGATTTAAGTACCTCCTAAAGGCCCCACCTCCTAATACCATCACACTGGGATTAAAGTTTCAACATGTGAATTTTGGGGGAGACACAAACATTCAGACCACAGTTCAAGGTAAAGAATGGTCACACAATTTCCTTGGATAAGTAAATCTCTTAGACATAATTTGACTAGACTGAGAATAAACTGGTAATAGGCCACAGAAATTTTAATTTGCATGTTTTCTATAAAGAATGGCCCAACAACTGTTTCTACAGGCCTTCTCAACCAGACCGTAAACACTTTGAGGGGAGGGCCTTGGTCTTATTTATATTTATTCTCTCAACAGGAATGAACACAGGAATAAACAGTGAGGGTGGCACAGGTATTCCTGTTGCTTCTTGGTGCAACCTGAGTTAAATTCTGGTAAGAGAGGAAGATGGAAGTTGTCAAAGGTTGCACTCACGATTGGAAGTATCAAGCTAGAAAAGTCACCTATGTGGTATCTATTCCTCCCCCATCCAAATGATATAAACTTCATTTCTCACAAGCAGCATGGCCTTGGCATGTTAGCAACTTCTCAGTTTCCCCATCCGTAAAATGGGGTAAAGTAGTACTACTCTACAGAAATATCTTGAGAATTAACTTGAAAGCTAAGAGCTTTGCACAGCAGTAAACTGTAAGCCATGGAGACATATGTGGGGGGCTTGACAGTGAAGTAAGTGACCTTGGTTATGACTCTTCGGGTATAATCCACTTAGCACTCGGCATCCTGAAGATCTCCTCCCTTCCTGTTCTGTCCTCTAAATGGTCTGCACCCTTTCTCCCAGGTAGTAGGGATGCTTCTGACAAGTATCTCCTCTCTACTCTTGACAGGTTACTTCATCTTTCATTTATTGTCTCTGTGGCAGTCCAGGTCTCAGGAGATAGAAACCACACAGTAGGCTAATCAGTAGGGGTTTAATGTAAGAAGATTAATTATGATAAAGGATAACCATATGATGTAAGGGAGAGAAAGCATTCGATGTGGGAGGAAGACTCACTGAAAGAATATCCACTAAACTGAAATACTTGTAGTTTGTTGCTGATGTATGAGTTTTCAGGTTCTTGAATTAATAGTTATTTGAGGTCTAGGGCCACAGGCCAGTGATGAGAGGACTTGGGGAGGTTTGGAAATAAAACCAACCTCAAACCGTACCCCGTTCTCCATTGTGTTTTACTTCCTTTTTTAACATAGCTTTTCTAGAGATAGGTTATTCCTCTAAAGGTTGTTGCTATTAGATATTTCAAATAAAGTCTTGTAAAGTTGTCAAAAATGTACCTCAATTTACAGGCAGGACATGGGGGTAGTCTAGTGTAGATGTTAGTGCTTGATAAGTAGTGCAAAGGTTTTATTAGTGCAACTTCAATAGAATTATTCATATGAAATCTGGCCAACTGGCCTCTTGCAGATTCTATAGTATTTATTATACTGTATTTGTGCTACATCATTAACCTAAGAAGTAAGGTTTCCTTTTTTTAGGGGATAAAGTATTCTCTTTTAATTTTTGGAATTTCAAATATCAAATAAGGAAGTGACAGTAAAATCATAAATATGAATGCAAATGAAGAAGTGGCTGCAAACATAATGTGAGTATGACTGTTTGTGTTTGTGTGTGTGTGTGTATGTGTCTATGTGTGTACACTAAAACAAATAGACTATTGCTTCACATTTTGGAATATGCCCACAAAGGATTTTGTGCCCTTAAATTCTTCACATTTAAACCTGACTTGTTCCAATGGGTCCTTTACAGGAGCTCCCAGGCATGCTGTGTCCACTTCGCCGGTCCTGCTCTCACCAAACACAGTGCAAGACCAGGGTAAGTGATGGAAGAGCCTGGATCAGAACTGAGGAGGCACCTCCACTCCTGGTTCTGCTGTAACCTTGTGATAACTTGTGCTATGACTTAGCTTTTCTGGACTATTGTTTACTCATCTGAAAAGCAAAGTGTTAGAATTTGATAATCCCCCATGTCCTTTTCAGTACTGATACTACACAAACTACTTTTTAGTATAAGAGGAGAAAAGAAAAGCTGTTGTGTTTATCTCATAACCTCTAAATTTTACCCAACATATCATTAGATTTTCCTCTTCCTTGAGAGAGGAAAACAGAAGATTATATACAGTTCAAGCATAGTTTCAAATCATTTAAAGTGCTGTGTAGACGTATTAAAGATATCGAAAGTGGGCAGGAGTTATAACAGTGTATGGTCAATTTTTTTCAGCCTGCATTTTCCCTTCTTGGACTAATACATGTCTCCTGGCATGAGTGGTGGAGAAGCAGACACATATCCAGATGTTTCCATATTAAAGGAGTTTCATTTTTGGTATGAATTAATAGAAAATATAAAAGAGAGAAAAAGTATACTCGAATCCATACAAAATTTTATGGCAAAACATGCTACCAGATCTGAAATATCATCAGCGCAGGGCAAAAAAAGTTAATAAGAATGAGGTTATCATTAATCTCTAGCATATAATTTATGTATTTCCTGGCATTTGGCTGCATTCTATAATATTACTACATTTTACCACTGTGACATGTTCAACCCCATTCATTCTCATTTTCTCCTGGTTGTAACATTAAATTATAGCTGATCTTTCCCAATCTTATCTCTACTTCCGTGGAGAGATGGTGTCATTCTACACAGCCCTTGGATTCTGAGAATTCCAAAGCAGAGTTATTATGTCCAGAATTAAAAGCTGCTCGTTTCCGTTAGAAAACGCAATGGGTAATGCTGTTTGAGTTGCTTTTTTTCCTTTTGTGAGTATGACAGCTGGGAGTTGAGAGGTACAGAGCCTAGAAACTCTATTTATATTATATTTGACCAATTTAAAACAATTAAACACTTTTGCTCTTATTATCTTATAAAACAGAGAAATGATGATAATGATTCTTACTTATAGTGTCTTCTCAGTGACAGAAACTGTGACAGAAAAGTTGTTATATGATATTAAACCATTCTCAGATGCTTCAACACTATGAGATGAATATTCGTACTCACATTTTAGAGATGAGATTTGAAGATACTAAAAATTGCCCAAAGTCTCATAATTACTTAGCATCAAGGTTAGGATTGAATTCAGTTTGAATGGAACTGAAATATCTGTGCTTTTAAGCACTTGCAAACTTTTCACATCAGAACAGAGAACCAAGGTAAATAAGAACATACAGGAACTATTTAAAAAAAGAAATGATTCTTAAGATGGCTGCATTGTAATGTTTCTCCAACTGCAATATATCAGAATTTGCATTCAGTGAACAAATATTTGCATGTCCGCAGTTTAATTTAGTTAAGCAAACCTGTATTGGACACCTGCTGTGTTCAAGGGATAGGCCGCCAGAGATTAAACAACAAAGTCAGTAAGACAGTTTCCAACCTCGAGGAAATATGGTTCTGTTCACTATGATCTGACAGTCAAGAGTGGTATAAAAGAGAGACAAATAAAACACTTTATAGGCAAAAAGAAAGTGTTATATTCTTACTAAAAGAAGGGAAGGTTTTATAAGGGAAGCAACATTTGAGCTGAGCCTTGAAGGTTATATTCAAAGATCCTCTGTCCTGGTTAATTTCTAATTTGATTTTTTTTCAAGCCTAAAGAAACAGTGAAATATAGAAGAGACACTATATCGTGGTGGTTCCCTGGATCCACATCCTACCTAAGCCCCTAACGATTGTACAGCCCTTGACCAGTTGGATAACCTTTCTCCCTTTGTTTATCTAATCTGCCAGGTGGGAATAATAAATCTGCCCACCTTACAGTGAAGCACTGTACAGGTTCCACAAGTGCTTGTTCTTCATAGTGTTTGTAAAGCAGCCTTTCTGCAAGTTGAATTACTCTGAGCATTCAGTTCCTAATCTGAAAACAGAGATTAAGTTCAATGATTTTAAAATATTGAGTTTCAAACCTTGACAATAATGAATATTTGTGGGATAAATTGATACAAGAGTTTACCTTCTTCCAGTAGATTTTTCCAGATGAGGGTTCTAGGACACAGCTGTGATCACAAACCTGATGGCTCGGATCCACAGAGTTCTGTGATTCATACAGGTGACTGGAATATGCAAAGTCTGGAATGACTCATTTATTTGCAACACAAATAATTAATAAATTCTAACCAAAATCTTGGTGCATATAGAATTGCAAGGTATGAAATCAGTAAAACTTGTAGACAGCTCAATTTGAAAAAGACTTGAAGACGGATTCTTAGCTATTAATGAAGAATACATCTTATACCCTTATAATTACTCCCTTATAATAAAGGGTGTAATGTTTTAAAGGGACCCAGAGATGTTGTGTGTTAACTGGAATGACAAATTTAAGAGAGAAATCATTGTATAGAGCAAAATAAATCTACCTTCTGATAGAATTACAAAAGTAGTTGATTAAAAGAATGCCTCAATGATATACAAATGGGCAATAAGCACATGAAAAGATGCTCAACACCATTGAGTTCTCAGGGAAATGTAAATCCAAACCACAATGAGATACGACTTCACAACCATTAGGATAACTATAATCTAAAAGACAGTAAGAGGTGTTGGCCAGGATGTGGAAAACTGGAACACTTATACAATTTTTTTGTCCATCAGTTCATAAATGGATAGATGAAATATGGTCTATCTCCTCAACTGAATGTGGGGCAACAAGAAGGAATGGATCACTGGTACATGATACAATATACATGAACCTTGAAAACATGTTAAGAGCAATAAGCCAGTCATAAACTACCACATATTGTACGTTCCTGTTAATATGGAACATCCAGAATAAGCCAACTTATAGAGACAGAAAGTAGATTAGTGGTTTTGTAGGACTGGGTGGGTTGGAGGGAAATGAAGAATGACTGCTAATAGGTATGGGGTTTCATTTTGGGGTGATGAAGATATTCTAAAATTTGTGGAGGAGATGGGTGCACAAATCTGTGAATTTACTAAAAAAAAAAAAAATACACACTGAATTGCACACTTCAAATGGGTGACTTAGAAACGTTATGATGACATTATAAATGTGAAGATATAAAGGTAACCAAAGAAGAAAGCATCTTTTAGTTGTGTATTATATATGAGTACTGGATGGAGGGTATTAGGTAAAAAAGAAGAAAATGAAAGAGAAAGAGAGAAAGGAAGGAAGAAAGGAAGGAAGGAAGGAAGGAAACTCAACAACAAAAAAAACAAACAACCCAATCGAAAAATGGGCAGAAGACCTTAATAGACACTTCTCCAAAGAAGACATACAGATGGCCAGTAGGCACATGAAAAGATGCTCAACATCACTGATTATTAGAGAAATGCAAATCAAAACTGCAATGAGGTACCACCTCACAGTGGTCAGAAAGGCCATCATTAAAAAGTCCACAAATAACAAATGCTAGAGAGGGTGTGGAGAATAGGAAACCCTCTTACACTGTTGGTGGGAATGTAAGTTGGTGCAGCCACTATGGAAAATAGTATGGAGGTTCCTCAGAAAACTAAAAATAGAATTACCATATGATCCAGCAATCCCACTCCTGGGAATATACCCAGAAAAAACTATAATTTGAGAAGATACATGCATCCCTATGTTCATAGCAGCACTGTTTACAATAGCCAAAACATGGAAACAACCTAAGTGTCCATTGACAGATGAATGGATAAAGAAGATGTGGTACATATATACAATGGAATACTACTCAGCCATAAAAAATGAGCAAAATAATGCCATTTGCAGCAAGATGGCTGCGACTAGAGATTATCATACTAAGTGAAGTAAGTCAGAAAGAGAAAGACAAGTATCATATGATATCACTTATATGTGGAATCTAAAATATGGCATAAATGAGCCTATCTACAAAACAGAAACAGACTCACAGACATAGAGAATGGACTTGTGGTTGCCAAGGGGGAGGGAGGGTGGGGGAGGGATGGACTGGGGGTTTGAGGTCAGCAGATGCAAACTATTACATTTAGAATGGATAAACAGCAAGGTCCTAATATACAGCATGGGGAACAATATTCAATACCCTGTGATAAACCATAATGGAAAAGAAGAGACAAAAAGAATGTATATATGTGTATAACTGAGTCACTTTGCTGCTGTACAGCAGAAATTAACACAAGATTGTAAATCAACTAGACTTCAATTTTAAAAAAAAGCAGAGAGAGAGAGAGAGAGAGAGAGAGAAAGAAAGAAAGAAAGAAAGAAAGAAAGAAAGAAAGAAAGAAAGAAAGAAAGAAAGAAAGAAAGGGAAAGAAAGAAAGAAAGAAAGAAAGAAAGAAAGAAAGAAAGAAAGAAAGAAAGAAAGAAAGAAAGAAAGAAAGAAAAAGAAAAAGAAAGAAAGAAAGAAAGAAGGAAAATTCCAGTGGAAACAAGGAAAAACATCAGAAAAGTCTGACTGAAAGTCTCCTGCAGGGTTTTATCTCAATGTTCAACAGGAAAAGGACACTGCACTGTCACTCTTTCTGAAGAGTTTTCAGATTTTTTTCACCAAAACTCTTTAGCTATAGAGAAGAAAGTTTTCATAGCTGTGCCTCTAAGATGGTATTTTGAACTAAGAAAGAAGCAGCCGTGGGTCAGAGATAAACGTCCTGAACTGTGATGGAAAGAGCAGCGTGGAAATCATGTTCCCACTCCCTTTCCTTTGTTTCTAGGACCAGGGTGACTCAGACCAGGGCTGGGTCAGAACTGTCAAGCAAGAACCCTATCATTGCCCTTTTCCAAACTGAATTGTTCCCTCTCCTAAATCCACGAGAGACAGTCAGAAACACAGCCACAAATGAAGGAGCCAAAATAGCCTGTAATTGCTACTCCTGAAACAATGCAGTCTCTGAAAGAAAAATCCTGGGAGTTAATTAAAAATTGTGGCAATGTCTTTATGGTGCTGGTGCCTCTGTGCTTCAGTGATGACTGCATTTCCAAAAGGGCTCAGGCACCAGAGATAATTGCTGGGTGGGCTATGAAAAGTCGTTGGCTTTCTTTGGAAAAAAACTTGCAGGAGTAAAATTCACAAGTTTCATAGTGTCCACATCAAGCCTAAAGAGATTTTGATCAACTGTGTTGATGCTATATTTCCCATTTGTTAGCATTTTATTTTGATACTTAAAACTTTATAAAACAACATAAAGTTAAAAACAGAATTGCTATATACCTAGTGGGAAAAAAGCTTTGTAAAGTTTTGAATACAATAAAATGTATTTATTGAAACTGTCTTGAATTCAGATAAACTTGGAGAAACTTAATGTGCTTGAATTGGGCAATGATGGCTTAACAAAACTTTGCTAACATTCAACCATAGAGTCAGGACTAATAATATTTAAAATTAGTTCCATGATTCTCTTCCCTGGGCTACACACGGATTTGTACAGTTTGGTGAAAGGGCTCTAAATAAAGGGCATGAGATCTGAGTCTGTGACCTTGAGGAAGGACACAGACCCTCAGGGCTCCAGTTTCCCCCTCATGAAACTAGGGCTTTGGATCCACACGTTTCAGGCTGCCTTCAGTCCTAGTAGTCTCTGATTCCAGATTAGTGTTAAAAAACTAGTCAGAGGAGACAAGTAACATTTTCTCATTTGGGAAATAATAAAGACTCAGTCATGTTTAGAACTAAAGATACCATTTAGCAAAAGACGATTTGTGACTTTGAAACTTTTTTCAGTATTTCATTTCTGATGTCTGGTCGGTGCAGAAGTTTGGGTTCTGTCACTGTACTTGATCTTCAACAGATACATCTATAATGCCCTGAGTTTACTGGTACATAGAAGAAGGGGAGAAATTCCAGGCCTAGAATGTAGTACATGCATGTTTGTACTTTTTTTTTTAGCTCTTTGAGATGCTTGCTGCATTTTTCTCTTTTACTTAGTTTTAGAAGATCCATCCACCACCCACCACTCTCAGACATCAGGGCTTAGACTGTACTTGAGCAGACAGACCCCCAGGCCAATAATTACCTTCATCACTAAGACTGCCTTATAAAAACTTTACACACACAAAGAAGAATTTATTCAATACTGCTGCAATAAGGAGGGAGAGTAAACTCAACTCTGTTGAAATAAAAAGCAGGAGGGTTCCTAATCTGGGGTAAGCTAGTGGAAGAGTAAGTACTGGAGGACATTAGGGGAGATTGAACGCCAAGAGAAGTTTTACATCTCCAGGTGGCAGAGAAGTAACTTACAATTGCAAGTTTTCTAAAGTAAGTGCTTGAAGAAAAGGGAAGCAAGGGGGCCTATAGTCAAGCTGAGGGGAACTTCAAGGCACCTTAGTCAAGATAAAAAGTGCTTTGAGAATACTCAGAAAGGAAAGAGTTCATTTACTTAGATGAAAATCATGTCTTTAGAGAAAGACATAGATTTCAACTGTCTGTCCCCCATCGCTGACCTCCGTCTCCCATTAAATCATAATCGAAGTTTTAATGGGCAGTTTCTTATGAACAAGAGGAAAAGAAATTGTTGTGACTTGTGAAGGACTTGATTCATGATTGTGTAAGGTGGTGGCCTGACTACAACTAAATGTGTTTTCTAGTTCTCTCTCTCTCTGCATAGTCTGCTTAATGATTTTCATGACTGTGAACTCCACGTAAATGGTCCGGTTGAGTAACAGAAAAGGAGGCAGATGATGGCAAGGAAAGGAAAAATGGGAACTGAGAGGAGAGAGACTCTTGACTGGTTGAAACCTCCACCTCGTGGTCCAGCCTTACTGGGTGTTACATCTGCGTAGACTCTAAGCAGAGCCATTGCATCAGGGGCGCCCGGGTACCTGGCTCAGGAGAGGGGGCAATGAACCCTGAGGGGTGCTCTTGAAGACAAGATTGTCCACGTGGTTGGAAAAAAGAGGAGAACACGGCAACCTATGAAATAGGGATCGCTGTGAACCAGGGAAGCTGTTTTCTTTGTGCCTCTTTGGGTTTTTTTACAGCCTGAGTGAAGGCTCAATGAATAAAGTATAAAGGCTTGGCTAAGAATGCCATATTACTCTTAATTGCTAAAAGGCAGCTGCCATTACAAAGACCACAAACCCACACATAAACATTTCCACACTCATATACCTGAGACTAATATTTAAACAAAATAATATTTATATTTTCTGTCCATTTCTCTCTCTTTTTTAAAGCACTTAACCTATGTACTACTAACATTGTAACACAAAATGAAAGGAAGATCCTGCTAGCAAAGCTATATTTAATTCTGTCAGGAAGATTGCACCAGAACATTCAACAAGTCAAATTCATTTCCCCTTAAAAAATAGTATATTTTGACCAACTCTTCATGTGGGTAGTAGCAAAGCTTTCATTTAAGGTTCAAAACTAAGTTTCAGAAAGGCTTCCTTATGAATTTAAACCTTTCTGTGAACTTTGAAAACATAAAAGTTTTAAGTATGACATACCTGTCATACTTGTGAGGGTTGTGTGTGTGTGTGTGTGTGTGTGTGTGTGTGACTTAAGAAGATGGGTACAAAGATTATGTACCAGTTAATGAATTTAAAGCATATCAGTAACAGAAAAATAAAACAGTGTAAAAGAAGATTAAAAATATGCTGTGAAAGTGAGTTAGAAGTTGAAATGAGGCAGGGGGAAGAGAGGGAGAGAGAAATAAATTAGGAAGAATTAGGTAAGAGATAGTTAAAAATTTAGGAAAGAATTTCCTAGAAGTAGGAAAAATGGGAAAAGGAATATGAGAAGGCTTGGTGTCTCTGCACCCACCCTAACTATCCTTGACAGTGTTCCCAGGGCCACATTTCACTGAAGCAGGACACTTCACACTTGTTAAACTACATTGTACACAAGGTAAGGGAGGAGAAGAGTAAAACCAGAACAAAAAGTAAAGAAAGTAGATACAATGATGGAAACGTACTTGAATTAGTGGCAATTGGGTTAAGGAATGTGATAAGCCAGTGAGCTAAGGGACTTTTACATATTTAGAATTGAGAGCTTAAAAATGACCAAACAGAATGTCAAAGTTGCCCAACAAGTGACATTGCTATCAGCATAAGAATGGCTGATTAGATTTCCAATTGAATGTCAAAAAACATTCAAATTAAATTTCTCTTATTACTGTGCCACCAAAATTTAAAAACCCACCGAATACATTGGAAATGGCCAATTTACCATGGACTTGCACATGTTTTTGAACATTCCAGAATACTAAAGCAACATAGGTGTCCATCAACTATTCTCCTCAGTTAGCCAAGACTTCATCAGTTCTTCAACAGTTCAGAGACTCCACAATACAATGCTGTTGAGACAGCCTACATTTACCAATTTATTAGTATATTTATTTAAACAATGTGCATCAGAAAAACATCGGGGTATTGCTTTGTTTACCACGGACAAGGAACAGTGAGAGGGTCTCTTCATTATTGCGTTCTTGTCAACCAGGGTGCAGGATTAATGCTACTTTCTAATGTGAATGCCAGGATCCTAAGAGGAAAGTAACCTAAAAGTTGACCTGACATTCAATTGGATGTTCAACTATTTTGACTCCTAATATGTGACATCCACCTGGGGAATAATTTCACAGGTGTTTATTTTAATACTTACAAGAAAACTGTGGATAAGGTATTCTTGTTCAAGTTTTATATGTGAGTCAACCGTACCTCAGATAGGTTACGAAGACCACTCATATTCACACTTGACAAGAAGAAAACCTAACATTTGAATCCAAGTCTTCAGAGACCCAGTTTTTGTGTCATATCAGTGTTTTCTCACAAATCTAGAGAAGTAACTCTTAGCAGAGGGAAAAAGAATAAGCACGTCCTAGATGCCTGTAGCCTTATGGCCAAAATTGGCCTACCCTGATTTTTGTGTTTATTTGAAGTCATGTCTTTCAAACAAACAACTTTTAGAATGTGCATTTTACTATATTATACAGCTGTTTTAATCTTTAATGTGAAGGATAATGTGGATTTTTCCAACTTTTACAGGAAAATAGATAATGCAAGAAGATACACAGCAGGTACCCTGTGTTCAAAGACTCTCTTCATCTCGTCATATACGAGGGATAGGGAGGTCCATGCACCTCATGTGAGACATTTCACCTGGTAATAATATCTTTGGTTTTAAATTTAAGAAGTTGATGTTTGGAGAAGAGAATCTTATCTAATATAACATATATTTTAATATGTACAGTTTCTGCAAAATAAAGTACATTATCAAGTAAATATCCATTCAGGAAGAGAAGGTAATAAAACCTGTCCTTAGCAAGTATCCTTACCTTCCAGATTAATGTCCCCAATGATATTAATAATTAAAGAAAATGTCTTCACTTTAAGACTTCATAGGGCGCTCATAGAAATCAAAGATTTTTGCCTCAACCATTTGCCATTCATACATTAATTCATTTATTTAGTAAACATTTCTTGAACATTAAGTAGGTGCTAGTTATAATGTTAAGCACTTAAAATATGGTAAATAAAGCCCCAACTTTCAAGAAGTTTACAGCAGGATAGTTAAAACATGTTGAACTTCCTAATTGGCAGAAAAAACTCTGCTCGTTATAACAATATCCAAATAAGGAGCCGCAGGCCAGCGAATTCAATATGCCAACTATTACTTGCCTATTACTTGAATTTATACTTGGTTTTCTTTATCTAGCATATTTAAGGCCCAGCAATGAAAATACGATAATATACAACACAGTAGTACTATGCAATAGTTATAGAGTAATGAACAATATTAAAAATTCAGACCATTTATTCTAAGGAAGAAATAAGAATTAATCTCTAACACAGTTCTCCAGAATCACATTAATTCTGTTCTCCAGTGAATATATTTACTTGAATATATTTTTTAAAAGGCCACACATCTTCCAAGGAAAATTACAAGTAAACCTCCTGCTTTGCTTGATTTCTCCATTATGATGTACTTAACACAGTTACCTCACTGGAGAAAAGGGATTTAATTGATAAAAATAATAATTGCAAAAGGTAAATTTTCTTGGGGGAATAGGTCCTCAGCTGATCAGTAAACAAAAACCCTCAACAACCAGAAACGCTCAGCTGATATAAGATTCAAATTGCCTTGTGGTATTAGTTAATCTTCTTAGAAATGTGTCATTCTGGTAAATATTTCCCCAAATGGCTCAACCTTACTATTTCGTCTGGTGGAACAGAGGAAATATCAAAATGTAGATTCTATATCCCATTTCACATTAAATAAATCTCGAGGTATGTCAGGATGAAAGAACTCTGAGTGCATTTCATATTTAATGGCAGCTGTGCTGCTTTCCAGTGAGCTGACCCGGCAGGGCAACTACAGAACAAAATTTACCCAGTATCCAGTACTCTGCAAAGAGAAGTACGTGCTATCTTCCAAGCTGAGGCTTCAAGAAAATCTTATTATCTGATTATGCAACTAAGCAAAGCTAAACTACAAGATAAGCATCATATCAGAAATATGAAACAGAACTGTGCCAGAGCTTAGCCCTGAAAAATACCGAGTAAGAGAAACCCAGTATTTTTTTTTTTCAAGAATACAAATTTCACCAGAGAATGTGCCAGATTTCTTTAATCTGAAGAGGGAGGTTGTGTTATTTATATCATTTTGACGAACCATTAAAATATCCTTTGACAATGGGATGGCATGTGCCTTTAAAAGCCGACTGAGACAGTCCCTAAAAATAGTTTACAAAGCAACAGAGTCAAATTGCTGGGGAATTGCTCTTTAATGCATTAGAGAGTCTATTCCTATGGCACTTAAACTAGCCAAAGTAATAAATATAAAATGGTAATTTTTCTCCAGGAGCTGTTTTTGCTGCTCCCACATGATTTCACTCCCGCTCAGGAGTAATATAACACTGCCTGCTAGCAGGCTTCTGGATTCATGGAAGAAGGCAATGTGCTTCTGCTACTTGGTTAAATGTGCTCAAAAGAAGTCAGCAATTACAATGAATCCCTCTGTTGCCTGGGCACTGCCTGTCTCTATTTCCAGACAGTGAGTACCCATGGGGTGTTTCCAGTGCATCGAAATTTTAGACTCCAACAATAGAGTGCTTGAATACCCTTTTATAACCACCCCAGGACCTCCCTTTCCTTCCTTCACTTCTCAATCAAGGCAGGGAAAACGCTGACCAAAGGAGAATTTCTGTGTCAATCCTGCCTATTTAAATAACACAACCACTATTAAAAAGAAACACACATTTCCAAAAATGAGTCATACGTGGGAAGGAACTGAATTGAGGTAAAAGATGCATCCCAATGAATGAAACTATTAAAAGATGTTTAAAAAATTAAGATATAAGGGACATCATAAAATTGGAGCCATTGTCACCTCTTTGCAGATAAATCATTTTCTGGAAACTCTCCAGAGTTGTTACTTAATGCAAACATGTACCATTGGCTGCTTTGTTTTTGTAATAGTGAAAAGTGGGTGGAAATAAGGTGTTGGCATTTTGTGTTATTGAACTTATAATAGACCCAGAGTTTGAAAATATGAATCTTTCTATCGTCATCACTATTTTTTTTTCTAGCAGTTTTAACTTGTCCCTTGTTAACCTCCTATGTGCATGTTGCTTTCTTACCGGTAGTAAGAAATATAATCGGATGCTGATATTATATTAAAGGTGAAAAGATTATCCAAACACCTATTTATTGATTTAAATACAATTAACATGTAAATAAACATAAATCTCTATTTTTGTTCTCCAATATTTGTCCTGATTACTCTTAAAGAAAGGGATTCTGCTTCTGGATAGGATTAGTAAGGCTGGAAAGAATGTTCACCTAACTGGAAAAAACGATCCAGGAAAAATACAAAATCATAACATTTCCTGAACCCAAAAGAGACCTGTGGTAGCAGAGCTTCCAAGGAAATCCAATGAAAGACAGGCCCCTCCAAGGAGATGGGATGGGATAACAATCCCATTGGATACTTACCTGGGCTAAAGCATGAGAGGAATTGATGCCAGATGCCCTGTAAGTGATTGACAAGAATTCAGCTGAAATTTTTAAGGAGTCGCTAAATGCCAGGATTGGGTGACTTAGTTTGGGCTGCTACAACTAAATACCATAGACTGAAAGGCTTACAAAGAATAACAATTTATCACAGATCTGGAGGCTGGAATTCTGAGATCAGGGTGCCAACATGGCTGGGTTCTGGTGAGAGCCGGATGCTGGATTGCAGACTGCTATCTTTTCATTGTATCCTTATATGGAGGAAGGGGAGCGGGGGGGCTTTTTGTGGTCTCATTTATAAGTGCATTAATCACATTCATGAGGTCTCTACCCCCACGACCTAATTACCTCCCCAAGGCCCTACCTCCTAAACCCATCACATCAAGGGTTAGGATTTCAACCTATGAATTTTGAGGGACACAAACATTCAGTCTATTGGTCATTGCAGTGGGCTAGTGTGAGAATGTAGAAACCTTGGGAGCTTCAGACATAGTGGATCTGCTCTCAGAATCTCCATGGATCTCTACTAGACAGGCTGGTGGCAGTGATGGGATCCTAGGCAAACCTCCACTGGTATTCAGAGACAAGAAGAATCACGTGTGGCACTTGAGAACTTCATTTTGAGTTCAAGGTCTTTCTCGACATTTCCGAGGGCTGTTGGTAAGTTCCTCTCAGTTGAGTTTCACTCTCTTTGTGTTCGACCTCTTGCTGTCATTTTCTTTTCATACCACAATTCCCAGGTTTTTGAATGGAAAACCCCAGCTCTTGATTCCCAGATTCCCTGTTGGGCATTGCTGTAATTCCCCATTTTTTTGGAATCCTTCCCCAGATTCCACGTTGGGATCTGTTGGTGGCATCTTCAGTTCTCCATTTGTTTGGAATCAGTCTGCAGTCCCCATTCTTTGAGGGTTGCTGGTTCAATCCTTTTCCCCAGTCCAAAGTTTCATGGGAATTGGTGGTGGTTATGGACCAGCATTGGACTGGGTCCAACCTAAGAACTGGAGTGGGTCCAAGATCAGATTGGATCCAATTTGAAATCTGAACTGGGTTTAGGATCAGATCAGAATGGGTCCAATTTGAGCCGGATTGAGTCTCCTGTGAGGTAGATATTAAATTAAGGGCAGTTGCTATTGGGAATCTCTGAAGAAAAATAAGTGGCAAACATTGGTGGACAGGAGTCAAGCATTTAAAGGCTATTAGAGTGATTTTGCTATATTCCAACCCCAAGGCACATCCCATTTCTGTATTAGTTTGGCTCTGAGACAACTGAAAGCCTAGCTAAAAGAAACAGGATTCTTTATATCCACAGAGCTGTGTGAACCACCTTCCAGCACACCTGTTTATTTTATATTTAACAACTATAGTCCCAGCAATTGCGCATATCTAAGAAGATGGCAAGATTTTACTAAAAATAACTTAGAATTATAATGGCCATTATGAGGAGCATTCCAAATATTTAAGCTCATTTAAAAAGTGTACTTAAAAGCATGGACTGCCAAGTCAAGGGAATGGAATATCTATTTTAATTAGTTTACAGAAGCCTCCAAAAGTTTTCAAAATTCCACAGTAGCCTCATTGAAAGATGTGTTGCAAAAGGCTAATGAAAATTACAGAGGTAAAAGGTCCCTAAAACAAAAGCAAGAACCCAGTTCTTTGGAGAATTGGAAACAACTGTTTTTGTCTTGCAAATCTCTGCAGGGCCAAAGGTGTGGATCTAGAATTTTAAAGTTCAACTGCTTTTGTATTTTTCCCAGTCCTCCAAACCTCATCTACTTCCCTCAAAATGCTTGAAAAGTTCAGAATTGGAAACAGAATTGTCTTCCACTTAATCAGTGCCTTTGTGATGTGGATTTCCTACCCCCATATTCTCTGGGACCTAAGAGGCATTCTTTGAAATGCAAACTTTAGGGAGAAGTTTCTCATCAGAAGAGGGAAAAAAAGAGAGAGAAGAGGTTTTTAAAAAATTTGGACTAATGGTACATATTACAAATCTTCTCCACCAATATTAATAACTATAAGGTCTCTGTGTGTGTCCGTCTATATGTATGTGTGTGTGTGTCTGTACATGTATGGTGTAGATCCATGATGTTTTTCTAGATACTTCTGGATAGGATTGCTAAACTTAATTTATAAAAGAGCTCTATTTAGTTGATTTGAAGGCAAGAGCTTTGTAAGGAATGGGCCTTAACAGAAACTAACCCAAATGCTTCTCAAGTTCCTGAGATCTGGGGTGATCTTTGGTAAATAAAAGCCGGTATAAGTTGATTGGTTTAAATAAAACAGATATGTCTTATAGTTATCAACGTTGAATGTATCGCAGTTAAAGGAATTTTATTCTGAGTTTATTAGTCAAATAAGTTTATGCTATCTCTGTCACAAAATTTGTCAGCAAAAATAACTCAGAATGACAGCTGATATTATCAAATGTCTCTTGAAGTTTGGGGGAGGGGCAATTTAAACATAATTGTTACAAGCAAGTGATAGATGTAAAGAGAATAAGCATTTTTAGGTGAACGTTTTAGCTAATTATCTTCTATGTTATGTAGACTTAAAGATAGCCTCCAAAATCTTTTTGGTAACTGGAAATGTCAGAGTTTTGTTAAGCTAAATTAAATGATAGAAATTTGTTAAATATCTAGATCATTTCCAAATAAAGATAAAATACAGAAACATTAACTACTGAGCATAGAGGCTCTCTACTTTTGACTTCTTATTACAGAGGAACTGGATATTTGGGCCTGTGAGTACACATATTTGGTGCCATGCTGAGGAATTTTCTGTGAAAGAGCACATATTTCTAAAAATTATAACAAGTATTTATAAACTTGGCAGACCTCAGAATGCTAACAGAAAAGATAGTTTATAACTGTTTACTTCTTTATTTTTGACTGGAAATTAAGGATTTTAGGTTAAAAATTCTAATATAGGTACTTAAAGCTACTAGAATAATAAGACAAACAACTCTGCATGCAGGAAAGGTAGGATGTGTTCTTGCTTATGAAAAGATATGAGCAATAAAGATGCGTTTTTTGTTAAGGTAAATGAGAGTCATTTTGTCTAAACTAGAACTTCTGGTTATTTCAAAATGAGAAGGAAGAAAATTAAGGACAAACGAAATGTATATAGAAAGAAAGAGAGAGAGGAAAAGAGAGAATTTTATCTTGTGTAATCAGGATGGCTAGAAGTGAATATATATTATAGGAATGTTAAAAATAACCTTTAATATCCAGAATGTACTTATGTAAAACTAAAACTTGATTTTCTTTTGTTTGCTAAACGGACGGTTTTCTTGGATTGTTGGTCTGTTCTTAATAAGAAACTGTAAACAAAGTTTTTCTTTACCCTTTCAGTGGTTTGCCTAGAAAACAAAGGTTCTATGTTTTATGAAAATAATTTTCTCTGTTTGCTGTCTTCATCAGGTCTTTGATTACTTAGGAAAACTGAGTCCTTTTAATGTTAAAAGAGTTGAGTTTTGTTAATAGGTAGTCAAGTATTAAGTTTTATAATGATTTGTGATCTTATTTAGGCAAGTGTTTTAAAACTTTAAAAAAAAAAACATTTTTGACAAGCTTCCCAAAATTCTAAATGAAGTCTTTTTGACCACCAGCTAATGCTGAAATTTTTCAGAGGTCCCTAAAATATTTCAAAAGATTTGTTCTCTGTACTTATAAAAAGAAAACTATTAAACTAATTAGGCTTATTTGGTGTGTTGAATTACATGGGAAGCATTGTCAAATATGTGATGCCAAATCTTCTTTGATTATATTTATGTAGATACGTGTTACTAATACAAATATTCTAGAAATTGTGCAAAATTTCTAGAAATCTAATATGACCTGGTATAATGTTCTCACTTGTAATTTTAGTTACTATCTTAAAACGTTGGGTGATGTCTTCTGCCACACCAGTCAAAAAATGGACAAAAAGAAAATGATCTTCTTATTACTCTTACCTTTTGAAACTGCCGTTATCAAAACTGAGGCTTACACTAAAAGGAATGAACTTGAGTATCAGGGAAATGCCTTAGCCAACCTTCATGCAATGGCAGCAGCAGCAGAGTGTATAAGGCTGGTTGGTACATGTGGGTGAAGTCTATTCTGCTTCTGCAAAAATAATTACCCTTCATTGCCAATTTTTTACCATTCTGATGTCCTTGTAACATGGCGACACTCTGTTCCTGAATCAGAGAAATTAAGATGGGTAAACAATGGCTGTAAATGTACCAAATAGTCAGGGAATGTATGGAAAATCCAAGATGGCCTCTGGTTCTTCCCTACTCCCCGTCAAATCCCCTTTATCAGACCTTACATTCCTTTACCCACCATAGTGCATTTAACAAATAAACTATTTTTGTTCCCAGCTGCCTCAGACCTCCTTCCTCTGGACCCTTCTAACACCTGCAGCTGGACTTCATTCAATTGCCACTTGGTATAAATTACCAATATATTCTTGTTATTGTATGTATGTTTTCCAGACAGGTTGAAGACTCCCCCTGCTGCAAAGCCAACATCCTTGCAGTGGAAAAGAAACTTAGAAAATAGGCTTCCCATTTGGGGCATACTTTCCAAAATCTCCAGTGAACAAGGCACGCACTTCACTGGGAAAATCATAGGAGCCTTAACAAAAACCTTGCCAATTTCTTGGAATTACCACTGCTCCTATCACCCTCAATCATCAGGCAAAGTTGAGAGAACTAATGGATAAACTGAATTCAAGGAGAACAAGAATTAATAACATGGGACTGAATAAACTGATGAGGATGATTATAATTGTTATGACTTTGTGTTTAGAATATTTCTGGTTCTTTAATGTTTTTTCCAAATTTAAAGATATCTTTTCTCTTAGGCTACCAACAATTTGGTAAGCTATAATCTTGTGAACAAATATGAAACATTTACTTTGTCTCCCTACCTGGTTCTTCCAGAATTCAAATATTCTCAGTGAGTATTATTTTCATGTTCTTTGTAACAGGACACAATTGGAAACAGTGGCTATAGTACCAAGGCTTTGATTGAAATGGTATTGAGGATAAGGTCTGAGAGTACTTATGAAAAGTTTCAACAAAGCAATCTTAAAAAGAACTTATATGGTCATTTACTGTTCTTGCCACATTTATATACATAATTAGGCCAAGTTTAATACAAACAAATTAGTTTTACTGTGATTATCTTTGTTAAAAATTGGGGGTAATAGTAGAGAGAAATATTATGTTTGCACTTGTGTAAATATTAAGATTCTAGTCCTATTAATTGTCTTTGAGGTTTTGTTATTTACCTGTAAACTGGACTGGAGCCTGAATTCTTCTAGTTTCCTCAAACATCTGTCTATGACTATGCCATCAAACATTTCCCGTTTTCTCCCACCCTTCTGATTTGGAATCACTGAGAACAAAGACTGCCCTTAAATCTCCTTAGAAGAGACTATCAGGTCCTCCTCACTATCGAGATGGTAGCCACACTTCAGGGGCTTAAACCTTGGATGCGCATCTCACAGCAGGGAAAGGCCACACCTGAACCTGGTCCTCTACAAATGCTGGAGTCCTCCAAATCAAACTGATGAGGAAGAGAGTATCTAACATGGGTGTAGACTGCTTCCACCCCAGACACTAGATTGAGACTTCCAACTTCAGCTAAATGTAAAACCCTTTCTTCTTTTTCTTCTTCCTTTATTCTGGCATTAGCCTGGAGAGATAACACATTTGTCTGTATCTCCCAGGCCATTGCAAAGGGGAATAGTCTTTGGAATTTGGAGTGACTTTATTTCAGGCTAGGGGATTCTCTTCCCACACGTGCTAAAACCCTGCCTGGCCCCTGGCTTGAACTAATGAATCCATTCACAGTACGTCCTTAACAGGAATGAATGGTACCCTGACAGGTCTTGTCTTTGTTTGTAGCGGTTGTCATTCTCCTTGGGCCTATGAATGCCAAGACGGCTGACACACGCCTCTTAAGTTAACTAACTCTGCCCTTAACTGTTCTAGCAAGGACCTATCAGGTGTCCTTTTATGATTCAGGTGTGATTCTTTTGGCAGGGCCCTACTTCCCTGGTTAGGAGTAAATGTAACTGAGGCTATGATCAGAAACCTCTCCACAACTCATGAAGACATTGCAGATTTTGTTGCTAAGACATTAGCAACACTATTTTGCCCAACAGTTTTTTGCCCAGCAAAAATATTTAAACTCTCTGGCCAAGATTCTTCTTGAAAATGACATAGCCCTTGATTTTCTTTCTGCTGAGCAAGGAGGTATCTGTGCAGTGGCCAACACCACCTCACGTACCTGGATTGACACTTCTGGGGAAGTTGAAACTCAGTTACATAAGATCACTGAGAAAACACTTGACTTAAAAGGGTGACTCCAACAGGATCTTTCTTTGACTGATTTGGGTCTTGAGGATTATGGTTACAAAGTGTACTCTAAACATTGGGAATTATCCTGCTTATCGAGGTGATACTAATCTCCCTGACATAGCATCCTCTCAAAAAGCTTTAAATGCATGTTGACAAATGCTGACCAGCAGGGAAATTATCTTCCTAAGACTGGAACTTCGGAAAAGAAGAGAAGAAAGTAATCAAGTCAAGGATGATGAACCTGGAACTGCGACTGTCACAGTAATTAAGCAAAAACATCACGACCCACGGATACCACGCCAAAGACCAACAAAGCCGAAGGGCGGCAGCTGAGAGTGGTGCTAACGCCTTAAATTTGATCACATCTCTCAGTTAGGGTGAGAGTCTGATCAAAAGGGGGGATTGTTAAAGAGAAAAACCGCTGGCCTAAAATGATGTCAGCTGTCCTAAAGACCATGATACCAGACCTAGATTTAATACCGAACCTAATTGTGGTTTTGACCTTACCCAGGAATGTCACCTTAATCAACCAGTTTGGTATTTTCTGGTCAACACTGATGAGGTCATCTTCATGATAAAGACCCCTGATTTTCCATTCCTGCCATTTTCCATTTCTCCAAAAAGAAGAGGCCTTGGCCCCAAATAACCATTTTTTGTCTTTTACTAATGGCTCCTTTGCCTCACCAGCCTTCCTAAAATCTTCCATTTTGTACAGCTCCTTGAAGTACCCTTCTAGTTCATGGGATGCTGCTCGATTCATGAATCATTGAATAAAGCCAATAATGTCTTCAGATTTACCTAATTGAATTTTGTTTTTTATTTAACATTAATGAAATACCACTATACTACACGCCTTTAGAACTCAGATCACAAAGAATGGTAAAACTGAGTGTTGGCAATAATAATGTGGAACAATTCACATACACTGCTGGTGGGAATGCCAAATATTACAGACAGTTTGGAAAAGAGTTTGGTAGTTTCTTGTAAAGATAAATGTAGTCTTTCCACACCACCAGCAATTCCCCACTTCTAGATAGTTACACAAGAGACATAAGAATATATATTCATACACAAACGTGTATATGAATGTTTTATAGTGGCTTTATTCATTTACCAAAAATGGGAAACAACACAAATGTCCCTTTACTGATGAAAGGATAATCAATCACCCAGGCAGAGAAACATCACTCAACAATAAAAAGAAGCAAACTATTGATACACACAACACAGCTGGATATCAAATGTATTATGTTATGCAAAGTCAGACTCAAAACATTTTATACTGTGCGAATCTATGTATATGACATATCTGAAAGAGGCAAAACTATAGAGAAAGATGTGTCAACAACAAAGTAGTGGTTGTTTGGGACTTGCGGTGGAGGAGGTATTGACTCCAAAGGAGCACAATGGAACATTTTAGGTGATGGAAAGCTCTATACAGCTGGCCCTTCATATTCTCAGGTTCTGTATCCAGGAATTCAACCATCCACCGATCATGTACTATATTGGTTAAATCCATGGATAAAGAGGGCATACTATGAGACTTGAGCATCCACAGGTTTTGGTACCCAAGGAGAGTCCTGGAACCAATCATCCGCAGATAACGGCAATAAATGTATCTTGATGGTGGTGGTGGTTACATGGTTATGTATGTTTTCCAAAGTTCATAGAACTATACACAGAAGGACTTCCCTGGTGGCGCAGCAGTTGAGAATCCACCTGCCAATGCAGGGGACACAGGTTTGAGCCCTGGTCCAGGAAGATCCCACATGCCATGGAGCAACTAAGCCTGTGCGCCACAACTACTGAGCCTGCGCTCTAGAGCCTGTGAGCCACAACTACTGAGCCTGATGCCACAACTACTGAAGCCCGCGCACCTAGAGCCCGAGCTCTGCAACAAGAGAAGCCACTGCAACGAGAAGCCCATGCACCGCAACAAAGAGTGGCCCCCGCTCGCTGCAACTGGAGAAAGCCTGCGCGCAACAACAAAGACTCAATGATGAAGACCCAACGCAGCCAAAAATAAATAAATGTATATAAAAAAAAGAACTATACACTGAAAAAGATAAAATTTTACTGTTTGCAAAATTTGCCTCAATAAACCTGACTTTAAAAAGGAGTAAGGCTCCCGTGTTTTCTTAGAGAAAATAAAAGACAAGCCCAGAGTTCAGGGAGTAGACATAGCATTTCTGGCCTAAGGGGTACAAGCAAGCTCTCCTGTAGCCTTTGCAATGGCCCATGAAGGGAATGTGAGATTTGGACAGTTGTCATTGGAAGAGGAGGGTTGGAAAACTAGGGGCCAGGGCATCAGCATAATCAAAGGAACCTCCTCAAAAAATTGCAGCTATGCTCACAGAATAATTACTATTTGAAATTAATGGTACATTAAGTGAGATAGGAAGATCTATGTTAAAATCCTGGTTCTCCATGGAACTTGTTACATAGTCCTCAGAAACTCTAATTTTCTCATATAAAATATTGAAACTCTAAATTTCTCATATACTGCAATAACAGTATCTGTTATGAACTGAATTACCTCCCTCTAAAACCCATAGGTTGAAGCCTTGACCTCCACTGGGACTGTATTTAGAGACAGGGCGTGTAAAGCAGTAACTAAGGTTAAATGACGTCACAAGGGTAGGCTCTAATTTGACAGGATTGGTATTCTTAGAAAAGGAAGAACCCAAACAATGCATGTGCACAGAAAAAAGAAAAAAATGTGACAACGTGCTGACAAGGGAGTTATCTGCAGGTCAGAGAGAGAGGCTTCAGGAGAAACCAACCCTGCCAACACCTTGATCTTGGACCCCAGCCTCCAGAACTGTGATAAATGAATTTCTGTTGATTCAGCCACCCATTCTGTGGGTATTTTATTATGGTAACCCTAGCAGACTAATACGTTATCTCTGCAATGGTATTCTGAGTATTCTGGTTCTATCTGTAAGGCCTGAAACCCAGTAAGTGCTATAATTTATTACCCAATATTAGTAGGATCAATATTATTGGGTTAGCTACTGATACCGAAGTTTAGGAATATAGGCTTGATCAGGTTATCGAAGACCTTGAATATCACCTTTGAATTTATTATTATATTTAGGGGTAAATACAGAATCATTGAAGACCCATGAGCCAGGAAAATGATGTAATCAGAGTTGTACTTCAGAAAAATTAGTAATATCTAAGAGTTATATTATAAAAAGTCTTGCACCTGGGAAACCAGTTTGATGGCGTAAGTGAGAAATGACAGAGAATGAGTGGGGATGAAAGGGAGGCTATGGTTCAGGTAGCCTAGCTTGGCTTGACACCTGGATGTTGACTGTAAAGGAAATGGAAGAGTTATAACCAGTGCTGAGTTATCAAGACTGGTTTACAGGGATTGCAATGGGAATGAAGCCTATAAAGAAGTCGTAGTCACACGAGGAGTAGACTAGGGTGATGTAAAAGCATATGTTCTAATTTACGGACTTAGTAAATTGCAGCTTGTTGCTGATATTGATTAATTGATTGATTATGAGTAAAATGGAAATTATAATACATTGCCTCCTTATGCCACAGAGTTGTTTTGATAGTTAAATGGGATTACCTAAGAAACTTCTTTTCGTAAAGAATTACACAAACACTGTTAAAATTTCAAATATTAAAATATTAAAGCAGGATCCTTATTATTTTAAAAGGCACGGAAATCCTAAAGGGAGAGGTAGTTTCGTGATGTTGTGCACCTCTTTTAATAGTTATAAGATAAATATGACAAATATGATTAATTCTGTGCTGGGGGCCCCAAATAGAAAGGAAATCTCAGGCTTCGTGACCTGACAATGTCAGGAGCTTTGAGGACGAACAAGGTGCATCTGACACTTAACTGTGCAGAGCTGAAGTGAAGAACTCAGAGAACAGAGCTGCTGGAGCCAATAGCGAATACGTGAGGGTGGTAACCGTGGCGGGGAGCAGAGCAGGGGTCTGTGCAGAGGAGCCTGGCCACACGGAAGGAACCTCTGTGCTCGCCCTGCTCTGAAGATCAGTTCTGCGGGAGGCGGGAGGGAGATCCTCCGTGGCGGAGAGAGACGGCAGTAACCGGGCGCCGGGTGCCCAGAGAGGCGGGCTGCTTGTACCCAGCGCTGAGGCCTCAGTCCTCCCCCCCCAAGAAGCAGCAGCTGCGGCACTCACTCCCAGAAAGGCCCTTCTGCCATCACCGTGAAGGAAATGGCAATTTTCGTCACCATTCTGGAGGAAGAGATGTTTGAAAGGGCCCTTAGGGTCCAGCTGTCTCTTCCACCTCATCGTGATAGGGCTCTGACGCTTTGTGTCTATTTCTGTGCTCTTTTGTCACGAGTGCCTTCCTGGTGTGACTAGAAGGGCTAAAGGGCCTCAGACCTGGGGGCCTGGGGCTGCAAGCAGGCTGGGAGAGGACGGCCTTGCCTCCTGCTCCCATCTGGTGGGTGATCCAGCATCCACAGCGCAAGACTGTGAGGACGGACGCAGGGCTACCACGTTCCACGCAGTGGACCCCTAGGTGCTTTCCAACCCCAAACATCCACCAGGCTACTTACAGGAAGTTTCCACAAAATGCAAAATATACCACTTATCATCTCTCTCTCCCACTATGGAAGGTGCTATCAGAGTGATGTCAAGATCCAGGCTCCCGGAAGAAAATGAAGGGACCTAATGGTGTAAAGAGTAGATAATTAATTAGACCCTTAAAGATAGAGAATTGGCTGCTATTTGCGACATGCCCTGAGGCATTGGAATTAGAATACACGTATTATCTAAAACATTTGCGTTTTCCAGATTGGTCTGGAAGGAATTCAGCCTCCTCTGGTATGCTCTTAGCGTTCTTTCTTACCTTAGCATAGAAAAAAGAAAAAAACATTGAGGAAAAGACTTCCTAATTACTCATTTTTATCATAGTGCTTTATTATCTTCTCTAGTACTCTGGACTTGATTTGACTAGTTCATTTTGCCTTCCTTTGCATGAGACAGGTTAGGAGAGGGCATCAGAAGAATGGTAAAGATTCAATAATATAACATTTTTAATATAACATTATGCAAATAAATGACAATAAAATAAAATCTACTGATGACTTCCCCTGCTTAAACTTCACTAATCTCTGCTTCTTCTTCTGCTTTCTACTTACCTGACTTCCCTTGACTTCCTTGGGCAGGAATGGACAGGCATGCTTTATCCCACCCACTACCACTCTGGGATTTAATTTATAAACATCATTCAACAATCTCTATGCTTGGGAAATTCTTTCTTGCTTCAATCACCAAATTTCGACCAGAGCACTCATTCACCTTCATCCATACCTTATCTCTCCATCCACTCTATGCCCTCTCTCGTATTTGATGCTATTGAAAGCCTCAACACTCACCTATAACAGGTGCTTGACAGCAGGTGCTTGACAAGCTATTTAAATGCTGGAGTCTCACTTTACTCATCCCTAAAATGGGAAATGAGTGTCATGCTTCTTACTTTCCAATATGACTATGACGTAATGAATATCATTACTATCATCATGACTATTACTATTAATCTTTTTCCATTATCATCAACACTATCATCGTTTTCCTCCCTAGTCAATTTACATTTGTAATTCTAATCTTTCAAATATTATGGTCTAAAATGTTCTTTGTCTCCTTACTTTAATCATAAATCTGCTTCAACGAATCATTTATCTTAAAATGGGGATAGTAAAAACAGTTATGTACATCTTACGAAGTTGTTTAGAAACTAAGAGGAGATAAATCATTTAAATTTGCCTGGTGTATTCTTAGATAATAGAGATTACCACAATTATTATTACTATAACTAAGTATTATAAATACCTCTGTTTATCCAGGCCACTGTAGTCTTTTTTTTAATTGAAACATAATTGGCATATTAGTTTCAGGTGTACACATAATGACTTGATACTTGCATGCTTTGCAAAACGATCACCACAATAAGTCGTTACTATTCATCACATTACAAAGTTACAAAGCTTTTATTTTTGCCTATGATGAGGACCTTACAGATCTGCTCTTTTAGCAACTTTCAAGCATGCAATACAGTATTTTTGACTGTAGTCATCACGCTGTACATTACATCCCCATGACATTCATTTAATAACTAGAAGTTTGTACTTTTGATCCCCTTCACCCATTTTGCCCACCTCCTAGTTCCCCTTCCTTTATGCTAAGTGAAATAAGCCAGACAAAGACAAATAGTGTATGAATTTGCTTATATATGGAATCTAAAAAAACGAATCTAATGAACAAAGAAAAAGCAAAACAAAATTCACTGCAGTCTTAATAGAAACCATTATGATTTCATACTCCTAAAGGCTCATTTTATGGAGCGCCAAACGTTCATTCTTATCAGCATGTGTTACTATAAAAAAGAGAGAAAAACATGGATTTTATGGGCAACTAGCAGTCTCTACCTCCTAAAAAATCTAGGGCAGTGAGAGCAGCAAAGATCCTCAGCCAGCATCCTTTCCACTTGACCACTGACCAGGTGAAAAAGAAGGTGCTTAACTGCTTAACATGAAACTACAAACCTACAACAGTCAAAATGCATCCTCTGTTAGCATGTCTTTCTTCCTCATGCCAGATAAGAGATTAGAATACATGAAGTCATTTAGAAAGGCAGATGTGGGTAATATTTTTGGATAAGATAGTCTTGCATTTTTTGAAAAAATGTTTCTTAATTTTTAACTGAAAATATTGATATAACAAAAAACCGTTTAAAATAACAGATTTGTGGAAGAAAATATGTGCAGCCTAACAATATAAATACACGCAGCTTATGAATAATTAAAATGTGCTTTTCCTTCTTGACTTTCAGAAATTTGAATGTTCTGTTCTCTAAAATAGTAATACCATTATCACTATTAACATTCAAACGATTATAAAAAGGTGCCTTTGGATTTCATTTACAATTCAAATAACTTTCTTTCTTCACTGTTTAGGAAAAAAATACTGTCAGGAATTACTCAACATTTCCAAATTTGATTGCTGTTGTATTGTGAACTGCCTCTATTCAGGGCGTGGCTGCTTTTTGGAGTTAATAGCTGTGTATTACATATGCACAGTGCTTGTTTTGGGAAAACATGTGTGGACATTCCCTACACTGTATAAGTAATATATAACGAATTTTGTATTTTCATAAAGTCAAAGGAAAAGAATAGATCTGTATCTCCCTTTTCACTCTTTATTTAATTAAAGTTTGTCTGTGTTGCCTATTTACTCTGCAATCTGAATGTCAATTCTGCCCCTAGAGGTAAAGATGAAATTCATATATGCCCATACTCTACACCTGGGAGCAAACCAATGGTATTCCTATAACTGTTTACACTTCCAGGTGCTTGACCTCTCCTGGTCACCTCTGGCTCCTGGCTCTAGTTTCCAGAGTGCAGTTTGTGGATTTCCTCAAGTGCTTTGGGCATTGGCCCTGTTCTTATGTTAAAACAGATAGAAATCATCACTTTCCTTCATTCCCATATAAATAAACACAAATAAACAAACAAAACTTTCCTGTGTATGTGAAGAGAGCAGATTTATCTAAAAATTGGTGGGGGGGGGGTGGCGGAGAGGGGTCAGAGATCTTATACCACAGTCTACAAACAAATGAATAAATAAAAACTTCAATTAACTAGGGTTGGGAGACCAGAAGGAGGAGCTCTCACTCCCTGTGATGGTTGACGGCAGAGCCCAACAGGAAGAGAAAGAGGCCTCTTCTTTCCCGCAAGGACTCAGCCAGTGAAAAGACAGGGACTCTTTGTTTACTCTAGCTCCCCCCTCCCACTTCCTTTTCCCTCTGTAAAAGTGTTCTCCTTCCTCTGCTGTGCAGGGATTGCATGTGGCTCACACCATGGTTGCAGACCCCGAACATCAGTTCTCTGCTGGTCCCAAATAAACCCATCTTTGCTAGAGAAACATCTGGTCAACCACTTATAATTGCATATAAAATTTTTGGTTTTAGCTTTTTTTTTGTTTTTGCTTTTTTTGCTTTTTTGTGCTAACGCTTTGCAGCCCTCTGTCAAGGGTTTTGACTCCTCATCTCCTTCCCTTTGGCCTCTCCCTCTCCTCTTTTTCTGGACCCACCATCAAGTCCTCATTCATTATTAAGATGGAACACTTTCATTTCCTTTTTAAATTCTCAACCTTACCTCTCCTTAAACTTGCAAATTGAGTTCCCTAAAAATTGAGTCCATTAATTATATCTAAACAACAAATGGTTCCTCCTCTACCCAAACAAGAGCTAAAGTGAAAATAACTGTAAATCCTTGATTAACCTCCTACAAGAGGAAGTAGCCTCTCTCGTCTCCCTAGTGGGCTGGGGGTGTGAACGTGGTGGCAGGCATTCTCACTACCACAAAGCTGGTGGGATAATTGTGGAATGAAGACCTCACTTGTTGTGACAGCCTTTTTAAAAAAAGGATGTGAAAAGGTCTTTCCCTTAAAAAATATCGATGGATCACAGGTGATTGGTCAGACACTCTTCCAGGACAGGTATGTATCTGGAGGGAAAGTTTTCAGAAAGGGAGGACGGCAAATAGTCAAGAGACAGGAGTGTGCCTGGTAAGCTGAGGCCCATAGAAGTGTGGATGGAGCTGCATGAGGGCAGAACAAAATAAGAATTAGGTCAGAGTACTAATCGTCTTGGGCTTTCGTGGCAATATTAAACTTGGGGACTTAAACAACAGAAATTCATTTTCTCCAGTCCTGGAGTCTGGAAATCCAACTGGGTACCTTCAGGGTTGGTTTCTGAGGAGAGCTCTCTTCCTGGTACAGATGGCCACGTTTTCTCTGTGTCCTCACAGGACCTCTCCTCTGTGAAGCAAGAAAGTGAAAGCCCTGGTGTATCTTCCTCTTTTTTTTTTTTTTAATTTTTATTTATTTATTTATTTATGGCTGTGTTGGGTCTTCGTTTCCGCGCGAGGGCTTTCTCTATTTGCAGCAAGAGGGGGCCACTCTTCATCGCGGTGCGCGGGCCTCTCACTATCGCGGCCTCTCTTGTTGCGGAGCACAAGCTCCAGATGCGCAGGCTCAGTAATTATGGCACATGGGCCCAGTTGCTCTGCGGCATGTGGGATCTTCCCAGACCAGAGCTCGAACCCGTGTCCCCTGCATTGGCAGGCAGACTCTCAACCACTGCGCCACCAGGGAAGCCCCTCTCTTCCTCTTTTTATAAGGACACCACTCATATAGGATTAAGACCTCACCCTTGGGACCTCACTTATTTATTACCTTCTTTTAGGCCGTATCTCCAAGTACGGTCACATGAGGTATTAGGGCTTCGACAGATGAATTTTGGGGGAACACAATTCAGTCCATATCAAGCAGACATATAGTGGGACCAAATAATGCATGTCCCATGACTTTTAATCCTAGGGAGATAGGAAGTCACTGAAGGGTTCTGAGCAGAGGATAAACACAAACTGATACCAGCATTATGGACCACTCTGGTTTTTCTGTGTAAAAAATAAACTGTGTGTAAAGTGAAGGAAGCTGAGTTTCCACAGGCAACTATTGTAACAGTTCGGGAGGAAGATGACTGACTCAGGGTGGTGACAGTAATCTGATTCAAAGAAGAAGCTGAGAAGATTTGCTGATGGGTTGGATGTGGGATATGAAGCAAGAGAGGAGTCAAGGACGACTCTGAGTTTGGGATCTGGGCACCTCAAATAAGGAATTTCTACTTGCTGATATGGGGAGTTTTTTAAGAGGATCAGGTCTGAAGGGGGAAGAACTTCTGGAGTTTCATTTTGAACATGCAAAGTAGTGTCATCTTCTCTAGATCTAAGTGGAAATGAAATATTCATAATTGGATATGCAGGCCTGGAGCTCTGGGGAGATACTGAGAATAAAAATATAAATTTTAGGGTTGTCGGTTTACAGATAATATTGAAACCATGGGATAAGATGAGATCATCAAGAGCTGAGGGTAAAGAGATGGATTAGGAAGTCCTCCCTTCAAGATCTGGTACATTTTGGCCACAAGGAAGACAGGGCTCTTCTCAACAAGACCTGTTTCAGTGGAGCAGTGGGGAGAAAGTCTGATTGGAGAGAATGACAAAAAAGATAATGGTGACTTACAGCAGGAGCACTCCACCTACTGATAAATGAGGCAGTAGGTGGGAAAGAACCTGAGATGAAGCAAGGGATTGTTTCTGTTTGTTTCTATAAGATGAGCAGAACTGCATAACCATCGATGGTGAAGGACAGGGAGGGAGTGATTACCACGTTGAGGAATCCCTCACAAAGCAGAAGAATCACAGGAGGAAGGTTTGCTGTGGCTTCAGTTCATCCCAGTAACAGGAGTCAGAACCATGGACATGGGCAGGATGCTGATTGGTTGGAGATAAGGTGATGTGAGTTTATGGAAATTCTCTCCTAATCTCTCAGTGAAAAAGAAAAAGGTCATAAACTGAGAAGAGAATGAGGTTGTGTTGAAGGACTGAGGAGAAGGGAAAGGTATGAAGTAGTCAACTAGAAAAGTGGGGGAGTGACTGGAAAATTAGCAGACTTGACTGAGCTAAAAATGTTAGCTTCTCAAAGAATTCAAGAATCAAGTAACCCACATGCTACATAAACAGTTCAAGGGGAAGTAATTTAAATTTCTTGTATGATGTTAGTTTAAACCTGATGCAAAAGCCACCAAATATTTGTTAGTTTATTTATTTTTTGCAAACTAAGCATATGAAGATAATAAAAGTAAAATCCTAAATAAGATAGAAGCAAACTGAATCCTGTATTATAAAGAGAAATATGCACTGTGGTCAGGCAGGCTTTATCTTATGAACACTATAATGCTAAAATGCTAGAAAATCTACTTCCATAAGTCAAAAGATCAATGACTGTTTGTCAAAAGATAGATGTCAAAAGTTAGAAGGAAAAATTGACATACTGGTAAAACTCTTATTTCCTAAGTATACTAGGATTTTTCGGCTATCTTTTTCTTATTGAATTTTAACTCAATTACCTAGAGATAAGAGAACGGATTCTGCATGTCATTAATATATTCATAGTAGAGTCCTTTGAGCCTGCCAGTTGGCAAATTCCCTATCTATTTTTGAAAAAAAGTGCAAACTCTCTAATCATTGGGTAAAGGATGGAAAATATCAATTACAAAAGGCTTGCTTATCATCTTATTGCACTCTTTAAAAATTTTTATGTTTTGCCAGCTTGATGGATCCCTTTAACATTAATATGGTACCTTCTTTAATTATGATCCAAATTTGTCAATTTTACTTAAAATTTTAATTTCTACTTTTGTTTTGCTAGTCTGAAACAAGTGTAAAATTTTTATATCTTCCCAATGAATTGCTCCTTTTATTAAGGGATGATTATACTTAACAACGTTTTTGGCTTAAAACTATTCAGATTTTAATACTACTGCACTAACTTTCTTTTGGTTACTACTTTTCTAGATTTTTTTTCATTTACATACTTTCAAACATTTAAATCATTTGGTCTTTTTAAAAAATAACCAAATTATGCTTAAATATATTTCTTGCTAAAAATATAATAATAGGGTATTTTAGTTTTTGAATTTATTACATGATACCATTTTTTCCCAAAGTGTTTATACCAATTTCTATCCCCAGTATCAGTTTATAAATGTGCCTCTTGCTTTGAGACCTCATCAACATTTGAGATTTCCAATTTTTAAGTTTTTATCTACTATGTAGACAGAAAATACTGTCTCCATAATTGAAATTGAATTTTTTTTTTTTTAACCAATGAAGTTGGCCTTGTTTTCACATGTATATTTGCCAATGTTATATATTTCTTTGTGACATGCTTCTTCATTTTTTTGGCCCATTTTCCTATGGCTACTTTGTTATTATCTGTTTATTAAATTAATAATATGTTTTTATGTATTCTGGATACAAATCAATCGTTATTAATTTTGTCTGTGGCAAATACATTCTCCCTGTTTTTGAACGTTTCTTCACCTTTTTAAGTTGTCTTTTAATAAAGAAAAGTTCTAAATTTCAAGGCAATCAAGTTATTAATCTTCTCTGTTTTGGTTTCTGCTCGTTCTGTATTATTCAGCAAATTTCCCCTCACCCATAAGTAAAAGAGATATTCATTATTATTTTTAACAGGATTGTTTGCTTTCTATATTTAAATTTTAACTTACCTAGAAATATTTGTGCATGATATGGTAGGGATCTAATTTAACTTTTCTCCCAATACAGATAACCACTGATTCAAGCACCTCTTATTAAATAGTTTCTCCTTTCTTCACTGACACCTGATGTGTAAATATGATCTTTGTCAAACATCAGATATGTATATTTACACATATGTAACATTTGTACAATATCTTCTGCATTTTTATGTTTGTGCTGGCAGAGGTTGGAGGTGAGACATTAGTTAACATTAGCTTAAATTGGACATGTTTCTGAAACTCTCAATAAAGTACATAATAACCTGGAGAGAGAAGCACATTTTCAAAATTTGACGAATATTCTTCTGAAATCAACTGCCCTCATTATTTATAATAGTAGCTTTACCATTGAAGTAAAAAACAAGATAGGGAATTCCTTGGTGGTCCAGTGGTTAGGACTCCACTCTCTCACTGCCAAGGGCCTGGGTTCAGTCCCTGATTCGGAAGCTAAGATCCTCCAAGCCACGCAGAGCGGCCAAAAAAAAAAAAAAGATAAAAAAAAAGAGAAATGTGCCTACTCACTACTATTATTGGTTTTGCTGCATTTCTTTAACTCTTCGAAGGTAATTACAGTTGACTTACTGTGTTTTAAAGAAGTCCCCAAACTTGAAGGACAGAGATTCCGGGTTGCTAGGTGCTCTACTATTTGTTCTGCAATTTCCCAAGCTCCAGTTTAGGTACTTTTTGTAGCTTTTGGAGGAATTATAAATTTAAGTAGTTACAGTAAAAATTTGTGGGGTCAGGAGAGAGGAGCGGTAGTTGGTGCTGCTCTCAGACTATCAAAGGTAATTAATTCCATGGCTTGAAATGCCTGTGGGCACTCATCCGGGCCCCCTGAGATTTCCACAGACGTCTCCAAACTAGTGTTACCACGGGGCAGCCCTCGTGGTTCTTATTATGACTGCAAGCCGTCTTTCAGCAATCACCATCAGGACACTTTGAAAAAGTAGTTTTATTACTTATAGGACCTGGAAATTACACAGCACACCAGGGGCCACACAAAGAGGTTGTAGGGAGAGAGAGAGAGAGAGAGAGAGAGAGGAGAGAGAGAGAGAGAGAGAGAGAGGAGAAAGAGAGAGGAAACACAGACCTGGGGTTCTGCTTTTATTGGGGGTCAAGGGTGAGGGTCTGGGGTTTGGTGGGCTCACTCTTTATTGGTGACTTTAAAACAAAAAAAGTGAGACTTTGAAGCCCAAGAACAGAAAAAACAAGTGGCCCAAATAGTCAGTTATCAAAATCAACCTAGATCTCTAAAACAAAGAATTCTCAGTAGTAAGGTGGTGTGGCTGGTAAGGTATTTATTTGAGATTGTTTTCTTCGAAGAGAATGCCTCTTTGAAGTGGATTCCTCATCAATCAAAGCTTAAGTCAGGCACTTGCATTACAGAAAGAAAAGCCAATTGTCAGGGCTCTCACTACAAGCTTGTTTGCTCTTATTTTTAAAGAATAGATGGTGGTTTAAATGTCTGAACCCGGGGACCAGATTTGGGACCAGTATTCCCAGAGCTCACAGCCAGTGGAGACATTTCCTCTTGTGTGTAATTCTGGGTCTATTGGCAAAGAGCAGGAATTCTCTGGGCCCAGGAGTTTAGGGCGTGCAAACAGTTTGGTAGGTTTCCTCCTCGGGACGCTCTGTATGGCAGGAACTTGGCCAGGGATGGGGAGCCCTGGGCTTCCTTTCCGCCTCTGCGTGCATCCTTTTCACCCGTGACTGGTCCCTAGGGCATGCTGTCCAGCAATTCTAGATCTTGCTTTTTGTTCTTCCCATGGGTCCACGTTTCCACCTGGTGTCCTGTCTCTTCAGCAGAAGGGCAGGCTCCAGCATTTGATTGTGTGCGTACCTCCTAGCAAAGAAACCACTCAGCTTTCACTTATCTGAAACTGTTTTCTCACCCTCCTTTTGAAGGGTATATTTGGACATAGAATTCTGGGATGGTAGTTTTTGTTGTTGTTTCTAGCACTTTAAAATGATATCGCTGTTTCTCTAGATGCAGGGCTTCTTTTTTCTCTCGCTAGTTTCAAATTTCCACTTTGTTTTGGTTTTCAGCAGTTGGAGTAGGAAGGACCCAGGTGGTTTTCTCTTTCTCTCCCTGCTTGGGGTTCTGAGGTTTTGGAACTCTAGGAAAATTTTTTTTTTTTTAATCAGTTTTTGGAAATGTTCATCCTTTATACGTTTAAATACTTTTTCTGCTCCACTCTCACCATCTTCTTCTGGACCTTGAATGGCATCTACGCTAGAATGTTTGAGATTCCCCACAAGCCTCTGAGGCTCTCTTCATTTTTCCTCGATCCTTTTTCTCTCATTTCTTTAGCTTAGAAAATGTCTATAGATCAGTCTTCAAAGTACATGACTAATTCTTCAGCCATCTTCAGCCTAGTATTAAGCCCATTCAGTGATTTTTCACTATACTTATTGACCTCTTAATTTTTAGATTTGGCATTTGATTCTTTGAAAATTTTTCATGTATCTGATGACATTTCTCATTTACTCCTTAAGACTATATCTTTCTTTAATTCTCTGAGTATATTTATAGTAGTTGCTTTATAATCTTTGCCTAACTCATCTCATGGTTGCTTTTGCTTTTGTCCTCTGCTTTCATTCTTCACTTGGAATATATCTATATTATAAACAAACACACATATATGATATCTAGTAGTATCTTGTTTGCTGGACATTGTGGATGATATTTTAAAGACCCTGGAGTTTGTTATCTTCCTCTGAAGAGTGCTGCTTTTTTGCCTTAGTGGGTAGTTCAGTTACTAACTGCTCTCCTTGAACTTGTGTGGGATTCCTTTTATACTTTGTGAGGGAGCGTCCATGGAAGACACAGAATACTGCTAACCCATTTAGTGTGGTAAGATTTCACCCCCTACTTCCCTCTTCCCTCTAGATCTTTACATTTTTGAGGTGGGTCCAGAATAGGCCTTACTTCAGGTGAGGTTCTTGCTCCTAAGACATGGCCTGAGTGGTATTTCAGCTGGCATTTCACTCTGGTACCATTGAGGGGTTAGTTACTTCTGTCCACTCTGATGAGGCCTGAAGGCCAACATTCTTTTATTTATTTATTTATTTATGGCTGCGCTGGGTCTCTGTTGCTGCACATGGGCTTTCTCTAGTTGCGGCGAGTGGGGGCTACTCTTCGTTGCGGTGCGAGGGCTTCTCATTGCGGTGGCTTCTCTTGTTGTGGAGCACAGGCTCTAGGCGCGCGGGCTTTAGTAGTTGTGGCACGTGGCATGTGGGCTCAGTAGTTGTGGCGCACGGACTCAGTTGCTCCGTGGCATGTGGGATCTTCCCGGACCAGGGCTTGAACCCGTGTCCCCTGCATTGGCAGGTGGATTCTTAACCACTGCGCCGCCAGGGAAGCCCCAGAAGACCAACATTCTTTAGTGCTGTCTGAACTCTGGTGTTTCTGTTCTATATCTGCCTGCAGCAGCCACGCTCTGGTAAGCCTCTGCTATTTTGCCCTGTACACGTGTAAGAAAAGATTTCGGAAGGACTCACACACAGCAAGAACTTGTTGAGTCCCCAGTCTTTCCACTTCCCTCTTCTCAGACTCTGATCTGCCTCCTCAAGCCCTGTGGCTTTGCCTGGACTCCAGCTCATTGCATTATGTATGGGAAAGTGTCCTCAGGCAGAGAGATGGGCTAATGGGGAGGCTCGCCACAAGAGTTTCCCTTTATTTCATGGAATTTGACTCATATATTGCCTATGTCCAGTGATGGAAACGGTTGCCTCATGTGTTTTGTACAGCTACAGTCTAATTTTTGGTGGGAGGGCTAGACCAATCTCTGTCCCATCCTCATTATTATTTTTGTATCCCATAAACCCATTATTTCAACAGGATAGTAGGTAGAAGTAAAAGGAATGATGATAAGAAGAAATTAATACAATTACTATTAATTTGGAATAGTGAGATTGTTTTGTCCATAAATCAAAAAAGTCTACTAAAATGCTAATAGAATATTTTTAATTGACTGATTACAAAATAAGTATACAAAATTAATAGGCTTCCCATATGCAAGCAAAGAACATCTGGAAATATAGTGTTAATTAAGATGAGCCATTCACAGTCACAATGGGAAGTCTAAATTAAATACCATCCAATCCCAGCCACTGTGGAGTATTTGTTTACAAAAATAATATAAGCTTTTCTAGAGAAAATAGGAAAATAGTTGAGAAAATTGAATAAAGAAATCAATATTTTAGTCAGTCACCTTCTTTTTTGCAGCCGCCTTCTTTGGATATTTCCAAAGCCTCATGTATTTCTACTTATAAGTTCAATTAAATGAGAACAAAGCTCATATACAAACTAACAGTGCTTCATTCCTCCAACAGTATTTACTTTTATGTCAGTAAATTTTGATCACCTCACAAATGGTGAGTAGGATTCCAATGTGTGGATATACAATAACTTATTTAACCAACCCTCGTTGATAGTTGTTTTGAAAGTTGTCAGATTTTAACCGAACAAGACAACTCAGGGATGCAGTGATGGTAATCAGTGATATTGTTCACCAAAATTATCTGAGTCTTCCTCATTCTAAGCACAGGGTAGAATGTCATTGCCTGGCTCCACTGGTAGGGTCGACGGGTGAGTCGTTAGTGGAAATGCTGTCACTTTTAGGCTACAGCATTTTAGGTTTTTATATTTACAGCCAGTTTGCATTCCTCAAGAGTAGCCTTTTCTTCTGCTATGGAGACAAGGACATTTGAGATTAGGGTCTTGGAGTGTGAACATATGAAGAAGAGTCCCCATCTACCAGCAATGCTCATACAAAATGGGCAAAGTGTAAACTTTGTCATTTTTAAGACACTAAGATGTTTGCTGTCTGTTACTGCACCACAGTCTCTTCAACCAGGTCCGTTCCAACTCATACAAACATCAATCCGTATATTTGTTCACTAGGACAAATATCTCTTTAGAGTAAACGCTTGTAATTGAATCCTGGATCAGAGGCTATATTCCTTTTATATTTTGATACATGTTGTCAAATTATCTCTTTAAATGTATGCATGATAAAAGGTTATTTATATATAGGCATCAATACGGGGAAGTCCCCAGGAAAAGAGATTTTTAAAAAAATGACTCATTCTTAAAAGAGATTTAAAAAAAATGACTCATTCTTAAAAAAAAGTTCCTCATGAAGGAACTTTTTTTCCAGTATATGATATGTGGCGATGATGTAATCTAGCAAGCTAAGACTGCTCTTGTTGGTAATTTCATGAAACAGACAGAGGGCTACAGGTACCAATGGATGGGTGGAAAATGGCTCACTTGAGGGTTATTTCATGTTGAGAAAATCACCTAAATTACATGGAACAAAGATCATTTACTATTGATGGGGAGATACTCCAGAGCTATTGACTGAAACAAAAATGTGAACAAATGGCATCTCAACAGCAAGTGGATGACACCAAGAGGTCTTTTCAGGCATCACCACCATTTCTTTCTTTGTCTGCAGGTATTCTTAAAGGAAATCTTGCTGGGAAATAATTTTTGCCACACTATTACCTGAGTATAATTAAAGACTTTCATGTAAATAAAAATATCTGTATTTATTACTATTATATGATATCTTTTTAAGTAAATGCATAAAGTTTATGTTCTAAGATTGGGACAAATATTATGGAAATGTATTCATTATATTTACATCATTAAATATGTAATATTTACTGTTGTTCTCACTGGTAGGTCTATATGTATATTTTACTGTTTCAAATTTTAATACATTCTTCAATTAAACAATATGTCTGTAATGGAAAATTGTGTTCTGAAACATAAATGCTTATAAATTTATTTTTTTCCCATTCCGAAAGTTTCATATTATTTATTATACCATAGGTACTAAGATATTGTTTTCCATCATTATTTTCGATTTTAGATATCTAAATTCGAGAAACATTGTTAATCAGGAGAAGATCGTGCCTGTTGGGGGCAATCATAATCTACTGAGTACACGTGATCGACATCCACTTCCAGAAGGTTCTCAGGACACTTTGGCCTCCTGGAAGGCTCTGGCTCCTACTATAGAGGCTGAATATGTGCAATACTAGACTTCTGGACTCTCTAGAAGCCAAGACATCAGCGTGTGACCTATTTCTGATCATTTAGACCTTTAAGAGAGTTTTCTGGGGGCCTCTAGGAAAGTTGTCCCCGCCCCGCAAAAAAAAAAAAAGTGTATTACTTTGGCTGGATATTTTGTTCCCACTGATGCCTGGAACTTAAAGAACAAGCACAAGCATGAATATAGTAAATTAAGGACAACACTGCAGAAATACACCAAGAGACTGAGTCTTTGATACCATAATGTAACATTTGTACCAACTTTGAATCTACTGATCTCAGGGCTTTGTACTGTTTGAAATAATAAAAGGCCTTTATTGTCTAAACTCCTCTTAGTCAGGTAACTGTCATTTGATAGCTGAAGTATCTTAACCGAGATAAGTCTGCGTAGTGTCTGTGTGTTTCATCTTTGGCAATCTGATAATCAAACAAATTTACCTAGTTTTTGCTTTTATTTGTAATTTTAAAATTACTAGTGGAGTACTTATATATATTTTTAATGGAGTACATTATATACATGTGTAAATATAAATGGATTATATTTATTTTATATACATCCAAATTTATTTAAATATATTTAAACATATAATTACTTCAGTAAATACCCAAATGATTTCTTTCTTCCTTCTTGCTTGTTTCTTTCTTTATCATCTTCTATTTTTACATTTAAATCTTTAATCTAGCAGGAATTGAGCTTGGTAAAAATAAATGAATAAGATACATTCCTAGTTCTCTAATGTCTCCGGATAGCTTGCTAAGTGCCATGACAACACTTATCTAATATCCATGATTTCCAAAATTATTAGGAATTTCTTTCTTATCACCTTCCAAGATTTCTATATATGTGTGGGTGAATTTCTGTTTTTCTACTCTGATTCACAAATCTATCTTTCCACTCAAGTACCTTTAATATATAGTTTTAATTATTGTGTTTTATACTAAGATCTGATATGTTGGCAGATAGAATATATATATAAAGGACTAGTAGATATATATTGTTCTATGATTATTTTAAACATATACTTAATATATAGTAACATATGTTATATTATATGGGTATAATTATAATATATATTATTATATATAATCACATACATACATATATATTTTTATAAAATTTTAAATTAATCCTTATGAAAAATAAAAAAGTAAGGGGTGGGGGAGAATAAATAAGTTCATAAAAAAATTGAAAAACCACACAAAAAAAGGAGTCATCAGATATAGTGGACCAAATGGTGTCTCCCAAAGATGTCAGATCCTAATCCCTGCACCCTGTGACAGTTCCCTTATATGGTAAAAACCATATATATGTAATTAAATTAAGGATTTTGAGATGATATTATTATGGGTTACCAGGGTGGGCCCTAACTACAATCTTAATTGTCCTTTTTTCTCCCAGCTATATTGAAATATGATTGACAAGTAAAAATTGTATATATTTCAATTGTACAACATGATGTGTGTTTTTAAAGATGTATATGTATATATCATGAAATAATTATCACAATCAAGTTAACTGACACATCCATCACCTCACATAGTTAACTTCTTTTTTGTGTGTATAGTGAGAACATTTAAATTTCTTCCTTGAGAAAATTTCAAGTACACAGTACAGTATAATTAACTATATTCACCATGCTGTACATTAGAGCCCCAGAATTTCTTCATCTTATTATATCTTTTGACCAACAGCTCTGCCTTATTCCTCACCTCCCAACCCAACCCCACCCCTGGCAACCACCATTCTACTCTCTGGTTCTATTAGTTCAGCTTTTTAAAGGCTCTACATATAGACTAGATAATGCAGTGTTTGTGTTTCTGTATCTGGCTTGTTTTACTTAGCATATTTATCCATGTTGTCACAAATGGCAGATTTGTTTTATGGATGAATAATATCCCAGTGACCTTATAAGTGATGAGTGAAGGTAGATTAGACAGACACAAAAGAGGAGAAGGACACATGAAGATGGAGGGGATGTGGAGATGGGAGGCATGTGGCCGGGACCCAAGGAACCCCTCATACCCAGATGCTACAGGAGGTAAAGGAGGCTTCTCCCCTGGAACCTCCTGACCGAGGGAATGTGGCCCTGGGGAAACCTCAGTTTTGACTTGGTGAAGCTGATTTCAGAATTCTGGTCTCCAGAAGTGTGAGATTATTAATTTCTGTTGTTTTAAGCTACCGAGTTCATGATAATTTCTTACTGCATTCCCAGGAAGCTAACACAGCAGGGAAATAGAAACAAAAATTCCTCTGATGCAAGTGCCTAAGTATGTATTGATAGAAAAACAAGAGCCCCATACTCAGACAGTGAGTAGGTCTGCGATGCTCTAGTTCAGAAAACTACATGCACAGTCAGGCTGAGAAACTGAGATACTCAACCCCTGCCCCTTTCTCTTAACCCCTTCACCCAGGTTGGGCCAAGCAATAGAAACAAAAGCAAATGAGGCGACGGGTTGTGGGTCTGTGTAGTGAGTGTGGGCATTTGAGCAGGAAATCCACAGAAGATGGGGGGCTCATCCCCATGTCCAGAAAACTAGCCACTAATGCCCCATCTGGCCACCTGTTCCCAGATCATAATCACGGGAGCCAGGCTATACTATAGGACATAGAAACACTCACCAAGAATTGAAGAGAGGGTCCTGTAGCCAAGATGAACACACAGCCAGAAATCCATAAATATTTGAAGATGAGAAACATAGAAAAAGCGAATCTTAAAAACTAGCTGACAAAGAAAAAAATATTAGAAGATAAAGGTTTAAAAAATGTGAAATTTATATCCTCTGATATCAAGAAGTGTAGAGGTAGTCTAGACTGATATTAACTAAAACAGAGCTATTATAGCATTAAAATACACTTTAATAATTGTAGGGAAAATTTATCCATACTTCTCTTTTTTTTTTTTTTACAATTCCCTTATTTTACTGTTTAAATATACACTGCAAAATTAATTTATTAAGTTACCAAACATCTCCATTGAATTATCATCTGTTGTCATATCTATTTTTTTTCTTAAAATATTTTCAAGTTGCCATTTTCCACTACAATCTCTATTCTGCCCATCTCAAGTCTGCCCATATTGCTCTATTTCCTCTAGTATTACTTGGTCCTTTGCTGTTCCTCTCCCCAACATGTCCCAAAATGCAATGTATTCATTTACATGGTATCACTCAAACTTGTACGGTAACACTGCATGCAAGTTGATATAGAAACAGGTGACCAAAACTGCAGTAATTTACTGTCAGTTATTCAACATGAATATCCTGAAAACATGTGTAAACTAAAAGGCTGATATCAATATCATCCATACTTGATAACGTATTAAATATATTTTATAAAAAGGAAATATTAATTAGTCTCTAGAGCCAATAATAGAAGCTGGCTCAGACTTAGAAGAAGGAAGAGAAGGGTGAAGAGGAAGGAGAAAGAGAAAGAGAAGGAGGAGAGAAGGCTTGGGAGGAGTGTCAATATGACAAAATTGATGTATTGTCACCAGGTCGCTGCATTCGAAAAGAAAGAAGTAGGGGGGCCTTCACCCTTTAAAAAGGCTAGCTAAACTGGCACTGTTCTTTGCCAAAGGAACTTGTGACATTGAAGATAGCAAAAGCTAATCTAAGACAAATGGGACTTGGTAAAAACGTTTTAAAAACTTAATGGTAGTCAGATATTTTTGGACAAATTTATATCTGCAAACTTTGATGTAGGGAAAGCTTGATTTGATGAAGTAATAGTTTTCAAAAACACATTGGCAGAAGCCATAATTGGTAAAAATTTAATAAGGTCAAAATTGGCAGGAGGGAAGACTAGTGAAGGCAATTGAAATTGGTCCAGAGAAAGATAATGGTAAAGGAAGGTGTTGTTAGTAAGAGATAGAAAACAGTAAAAAGAATTGAAAGATTTCTTTAAGGTAGAAACTCCAGGATTTCATGATGGAATAGATGCTGAAGATAAGGAAGGGAGAACCCCTTGGGTAGATGGTTGGTAGAAGATGGTGCCACGGAAGAAACATCGGCATTAATGGTGTATAGTTTGCTATTTTGTTTTTATATTTGTTCCTTTTGTTTGGTGTCAGAGAAAAGGGTTCTAAAAACCTGTAACTACACTGTCAAGTGACTAGAAAGAGGTGTATGATCTGATAAGTATTTCTGAGACAATTGCCTGATTATTTCATGATGGATAAAATAAGAACTCTACCATATATTTTACATAAAAATAAAGTTTTTAAATTGAAGAGTTAAATGTAAAAGGTGAAAATATAAAAGAGTGAAAATGCATTTTGTTACATAAATATGTAAAGGAGAAATTGAAAAAATAAACTTCATGAACATTAATGTTCTATACATTTAAAAAGAATAGAAATGTAAAGCAAACATAAATTGTCAAAAATTATTATAATATGTATGTGTGTGCATATATACAATTTTTAACAGGGAAATATCAGGGCACAAACACATAATATAAAAGAAATATCACAATGGTTGAAAATATGTAAAAACATTTAACCAGATGGATAATTTTCAAAATCAGAGAATAAAATTCCGCTTTAGCATTTATCAGAATGTTTTCAGTGATAATACCAAGCATATGGAAGGCATATAGAAAAGACATATTTTTATAGTTTCTGGGGCAGATGGTGTGCGGTATAAATTGGTACAATTCCTTTGGAACAATTAATATTTACTGAAAACTTTAAAATTATTAATATAAATTTCTATATCTTGAAATTTACCCTATGGGAATATTAAGGATCTGTGCAAATATTTTGCTACTCATAAGTTAACCATAATTTTATTCAAAATTTTTATAAAATGGAATCAAACATTCCAATAATGTTTAGTTACTCAATTTTATCTCTATGGTGGACTAGAAACTAGTCATTTAAAAATGTATTTGAGGGATAAATAACAAAATTGGGAAAGATTTTATAGGTTATAAGTTGTTTGTCGGCAAAAAACAAATCCATTTTCTGAAAAATAGTGTACATATTATATGTGTTATACAAAGATACTAGAAGAGTCTGCCTCAAATTTTAAGATGAGATGAATATAAAACAAATAGTAACATGAAAAAAAGAAAAGGGTGTTGTTTTTCCACGTGTAACTAAACCATGACTTGTAAATTTCTTCTTAACACTATGGTGGCCAAAATAATGTCATAATTTTCTTTTAGTTTCTTCTGAACTTGAGTGATGCCTAATACTCATTAGGTCCAGCCATTGTTTGAAAAAATCCCTAAACATTACCTCAATTAATGCTTATAACAATTCTGTGATGTAATTACTATTATTTTACCCAATTTTACTGATGAAGAAAATGAGAATGAGAAAATAAGAAAGATAGGTGATGTGTCCACAGTCACACACCAAGGAAGAATCCTTGTTTCTGTGACATAAAATACACAGTAATCCGCCCTACAGGGTTTGAAAGGCATTTAGGAAAGGTTTCACCAAGAAATCATCCTTCACTTGAGAATCAAAAGTGGAGGATATCGGTTTCCCTGGTGGTCCAGTTGTTAAGAATCCGCCTGCCAATGCAGGGGACGTGGGTTCGAACCCTGGTCTGAGAAGATCCCACATGCCACGGAGCAACTAAGCCCGTGCGCCACAACTACTGAGCCTGCGTGCCACAACTACAGAAGCCCACGTGCCTAGAGCCCATGCTCCGTGACAAGAGAAGCCACCACAATGAAAGCCTGCGCACCGCAAAGAAGAGTAGCCCCCACTCGCCGCAACTAGAGAAAGCCAGCAAGCAGCAACAAAGACCCAATGCAGCCAAAAATAAATAAATAAATAAATAAATTATTTTAAAAAGTGGAAGATATAGTTCCCCAGGTAGAGAGGTGGTCTGAGACAAATTAGTCACGTGGAATAGAATTATCATTAGGGAAAGACACCCTTCTCTTTTTTCATACTACATTCTTTGTTCTATCTTATCTGTTTCATGAACAAGTATGAATGTATATATAATTTATTTCCAATTATATCCATTTTCATATCTCAGAAGCACTTTAAATGCAGGATGTTGAAAATTACAATCATTATGAGGACCAGTGACCTTCGTCCAAATCAGTCTCTTCCTGGGTTTCACTTCTCAGTGAAGGGCACTACCATCTACTGGCCTCCCCAAGCTGGAAAGTGTGGCATCATCCCCAACTTTTCTCCATCCTTCACCCTCTACATCCAATCAGTCACCAGGGTCTTGTTGATTCTACCTCCTAAATGCGTCTCAAGTCCATCCACTTTGATCAAGTTTGAGAGCGCCTGCCTTGTCTAATTGTTATAGATAGTGTTGCGGAGTGGCTTAGGCTCTTGCTGACTGACCTCGACATCCTGCAATGAGCCAGCCTCTCACCTTGGAGGAAATGCTCTCTGTGCTGTTCCTAAGGCACAGATACTCCAATCACAGGCCCTGCTGAAATGTCTGTCTTGCTAGAAATAGAATGGTTCTAATTATTTCAAATGTTCATTTTTCACCTAAAAGATATGAGATGGTCATTTCATTGCCTAAGCAGTTATACTTTTTATGCATTATGATGTCATAGGGTTTCCTTTAGCTTTGGTCTCCTTAGATTGTACTGAATATTTCTTGAATAGTAGTTTATTTATAGCCAATTACTTCAAGAACAGCACAGGCCAACTTCTGTCTTTCTTGATCAACTTTGTTTCTAAGGAAGTTGGAGAGAAAAGTGCTTTCCACTTTGCTCAAAGCATCTTTGCTTAGAATACCCTGGCCTTACCTTGAAGATTACTGAGTAGTGTACTGTATTGAGCCTCAGAGGGCAGCAAATCAATTTTTCAAGGCTTCTACTAGTCTGACTTGTTGGGGATAGGCATGATGGTTCTTGTTTTCCTGAATCTTACCTGACAGCTCCGACCACCCAGTGATCCAAAAGGGAAGCATACTAGGAGGAAGTGCGAGCCGGGCTACCCACAGTTCTGCATAAGGCACAGCTGCAGTTACAGGGCAGCCATCTGACTATGCTTTCCACCTCCTATACCCTGGCCACGGAGCATCCCCCGGATCTATAATCAGGCAAATTAGCTCTGGATCCAAGTATTCTGTTGTCCTGAATTGACAGCTGCGGTTTTTGTGATAACAAGAAACCTGGGCTTAACGACATGAATTCTGAAAAGAAAACCACTAGCCTACGCTTCTCTGACAATCAGACTGAACCTCCACCACTCCCAGGTACTGCTGTGCAGGGTTCTTCCGTATCAGTGAATAACCCGAGATGACCTACTACAAATTCTGCGGCGCATTTATCTTAATGTTTTCCTTCTCCCACTGCTGCAGCTGGCCTTCATTTGCATCCCAAATTTACTTTCCGTTCTCTTTCTTGAGTCTAGCCCTGCTTCTCTTTAAGGACTTGGTTGTTAAAAATTGAAATTGTCGGACAGGTCGTATTTTAAATTTATATGAGAGCGCCTTAGGAAAATGCTTTCTGCTTGCCTGAGCACTAGGAGGGCAGAGCTCTCCCGTGGCACCTTGTTTAGACCTTCTCCTTTGCTCCTGAGCTTTATGACAAGATCCCTGGTTTCTGTGGGAGCTGAGAAAATTCTGGTATAAATGCCATTACCCAGGAGAAGGTCTTCCTTAGTTATAAACCAGTCATATGAAGGTGGAAACCCTCCGTGGCCAGTGCTGTGGCTACATGATAGATGGGCCCACACCCCTTTAACCTTCCATTCCTGGGCTATTATTCCCTGCAAGAATAGTAGCAGGTAAGGGCAGGAGTCTCAGCCTCACCTGGCTTGTGCCCCTAAACAGTGGTCCTCCAAGGGAGGCATCAGATAGTAAGGTACCAAAAGGGGTGAGTGGGAACTGCAGTAGGGAAAGGGGTCACTCAGGATATTCAACGAAGAGCTGTGTGTCTTTTCAGCAGCACCTTTTCCATTGTGTCAATTTATAATAAGTCTTTCATTAACAAACAGAACAAAGCAAAACAAAAACCTAAATCACAATTAAAGATTATCTTCTCCTGTGCAGGTAGCCAGAAAATGAAATAGCTGGGCACTTCAGCTTCTCGATGAGAAGTATTTCCAATTGGAAACTGCCTTATTTAGTTACTGTTTACAGTGACCTCTCATTCCTCAACATTAATCTGAGTTAGTTCCACGTATGAGTCATTGGCAAGTTCAGGATACCACACGGGTGCACGTGGTTTGTGGAATATCTACAAAGAAGCTCATGCATGTTGCACAGTCTTAAAGACAGGCTGCTTTCCCCAACGAGCACAGAGTCTTTAAAGCAGGCTGTAAAATTATCACAGTTTATAAATCAGTGAAATTAGTGTTGGAGCTCATTGAAACTATATGAAAGCAGCATCTGTAATTGACACACATATATTCTAGAAGGGACAATATAGAGTTATTTGTATGACCAAATGCTGTGCTGCAGCTTGATTCCAGCAACAATTCACTGTGTAAAGACCACTCAATTTTACATGAGTGCTTTAGCCAGAGAGCCAACGTTTTCAGAATTTAAATTAGAATTTACCCAGATGTGGAGCTGCAGGTACCTAAATGTATTAACTCTAATACAAAGAGATATAACCAAATTTAACATATTAAAAAGTAGATATAGTTTCTTTTTTTTCTTATTTGATTCTAAAGTTTCCTGATATTTTTTGTGACTTCGCCTTTTATTTGCTTCTCACTTATATCTGGTTTGATCAGTATGTCATATGGGGGGCCCTATACTCTTAAATTCTACCTATATTTAAAATCCAACTCAGATACTTAGACTCTTAAAAATGACAGTGTCTGGAGCAATAATGCAAGAAATCTTAATAGAATCAAACTGTTGACAAAGAGGAATCACAGATGTTTAATTGGTTGCATATAATTGACTAAACCACAATAATGTCTAATATGTGCCTGCTTCTCTATACAGGACTGATTTAAGCTTAAAAATGTTATGTGTCTCTAAATTTTACAGTGAATACTTCGTTTTTTAGACTCACACAATATTAGAAATAGTCTTACCATAATTATTTTGTCTCCATAAAAGTCAAAATGCTTAAAAACAATGCTTCATAAAATATTTATTTTAAGAAAGTAGATGTTGTTATTTAAAAACCCTATTGATAATTAAAACACAGCATAAATTTAAATGTTGAGATGATCATTGTGTAAGGTGATAGAATAACAAGACATGAATCAATGTCTTATTGTTTTCAGCATAATTGTCAAGGAAGATGCAGGTGTGGGTAACAGGAGATATATATTTATGCACTTCTATTGCCTTCAAGTGTATCAACAAGTACTCTCTCTCTCTCTCCTTTTAAAGACATCTTTTCTAATTATCGTTCACCTTGTTTTGGTAAAATGTGCCTTAGCGTATCATTGTTTATATACCTTATTACTGGTAAGTCGCTTATATGCTTTTTCTATAATTTTAAATCAGTATATTATAAAAATCCAGAAAATGAATCTGCTTCTTCACTCTGCCTGCTATTCAGTTTTTTCTCCTATCATTGATCCATCACCCCAGGTATAGCCCATCATATCTGTGCAGACCCTTCCTATGATATTGAGTTCTAAAAATTAACAAGGGTTTTATGAAAATGTTTCAAGGTATTCTAGAATCCGCTTTTCTATATTTTTAATGGTCTTGACTTTTTTTTCCCCTAAACTACCTCTGGATTGTGACAAATATAAGTTGGGGGATTGTATACTTTATTAGGCAGAAGGAAATGTGCAAAGACCCAGAGTGAAAGTGTACATTGTACTCTCTCGACAAACCCCAACCCACTTAAATGCAACTGCCCTCCTGTGCCTGTACATGTGGAGATGATTGGTTTGGGGAACACCTTACAGCCCTGAGAACTTGCGCCATTTTAAGTTAAGAAACAGTGGAGAAAAGACAGCCTCTTCAATAAGTGGTGCTCAGAAACCTGGACAGCTACATGTAGAAGTATGAAATTAGAACAGTCCCTAACAGCATACACAAAAATAAACTCAAAATGGATTAAAGACCTACATGTAAGGCCAGCCACTATAAAACTCTTAGAGGAAAACATAGGCAGAACACTCTATGACATAAATCACAGCAAGATCCTTTTTGATCCACCTCCTAGAGAAATGGAAATAAAAACAAAAATAAACAAATGGGACCTAATGAAACTTAAAAGCCTTTGCACAGCAAAGGAAACCATAAACAAGACGAAAAGACAACCCTCAGAATGGGAGAAAATATTTGCAAATGAAGCAACTGACAAAGGATAGCAACTGACTATTCCAAAATATACAAGCAGTTCATGCAGCTCAATATTAAAAAACCAAACAACCCAATCCAAAAATGGACAGAAGACCTAAATAAACATTTATCCAAAGAAGATATACAGATTGCCAACAAACACATGAAAGGATGCTCAACATCACTAATCATTAGAGAAATGCAAATCAAAACTACAATGAGGTATCACCTCACACTGGTCAGAATGGCAATCATCAAAAAATCTACAAACAATAAATGCTGGAGAGGGTGTGGAGAAATGGGAACCCTCTTGCACTGTTGGTGGGAATGTAAACTGATACAGCCACTGTGGAGAACAGTATGGAGGTTCCTTAAAAAACTGAAAATAGAACTACCATACGACCCAGCAATCTCACTACTGGGCATATACCCTGAGAAAACCATAATTCAAAAAGATTCATGTACCACAATGTTCATTGCAGCTCTATTTACAATAGACAGGACATGAAGCAACCTAAGTGTCCATTGACAGATGAATAGATAAAGAAGATGTGGCACATATATACAATGGAATATTACTCAGCCATAAAAAGAAACGAAATTGAGTTATTTGTAGTGAGGTAGATGGACCTAGAGACTATCATACAGAGTGAAGTTAAGTCTGAAAGAGAAAAACAAATACCATATACTAACACATATATGGAATCTAAAAAAAAAAAAAAAAAAAAGGTTCTGAAGAACCTAGGGGCAGGACAGGAATAAAGATGCAGACGTAGAGAATGGACTTGAGGACACAGGGAGGGGGAAAGGTAAGCTGGGATGAAGTAAGAGAGTGGCATGGACATATATACACTACCAAACGTAAAATAGATAGCTAGTGGGAAGCAGCCGCATAGCACAGGGAGATCAGCTCAGTGCTTTGTGACCACCTAGAGGGGTGGGATAGGGAGGGTTGGAGGGAGATGCAAGAGAGAGGAGATATGGGGATATATGTATACATGTAGCTGATTCACTTTGTTATACAGCAGAAACTAACACTCCATTACACAATTGTAAAGCAATTATACTCCAATAAAGATGTTAAAAAAGTAGAAAAATAATAAAAAAAGAAACAATGATCTAACAGCATCCTTAATCTAGACTATTACTTACACATATTTTAGTTCATTCACTCTTCCCTTCTCTCCAGTCAATATTCCATATCTTCTCTTCAAAGTCAACAGTGTCACCCTCTCATCCTCAGCTAATGACTTTACTTTCTGATTCACTGAAAAAAAAAAAAAAAAGAAAGAAGATAACTTCCACAGCCTTTGCCCATCTATCCCGCCTTCTCTCCTCTTGCTGTGATTGAACTATCCCTGCTCCAAGCTACAGTCAAATTCTCGGATTGTGCACTTGAGGGCATTCCCTCTCACTTACTCAAGGCCATTACTTCAGCTAATATTCTCATCTTCTCCTGCATGGTCAGTTTTCCTAGGTTCATTGGATGTTTCCCATAGCATTCAAACATTATTTCCCTCAAGTTAAAAACAAATAAACAGAGTCCTTACTTAACTCCATTACCTTAGCAATTATTTCATTTCTTCCTTTTGCTTTACAGTTAAGCTCCTCTAAAGGGGTGCATATATGTGCTACCCTCTGATTCTACACCTCTCTTCATCCATGAACCTACTCTGATACAATTTTTGCCAAAGTACTCCATCAATTGATGCCTTGTATATTTGTTAATCTTTTTTTTTTTTACAGCAATAACATAGCCCTACCTATATTTAATATCTATCTTTAGAAGCCACATTTACATATATGTATATATAATATTGATCTTTTAATATTTTAATATTTGACATTTTAATGTTCCAAATAGTATTTGACATTATTTGAATCTAGTGTTCAATCTTCATCTTCTTTAACTCCTTCTGCATTTGACTTTCATGACACCAAATTCTCCCGGTTTTATCCTTACCTCAATGGCTATTCTCTTTCAGCTAGTTTGCAGGTTTTGCCTCATCTTTCTAACTATGTCATTGGAGTTATCCAGGGCTTGCTTGGTATAACAATCTCTTCTCTACCAAAATGTGATGATTTAATCTAATCTCATATCTGTGAATACCACCCAAATTTCTGTTTCCAATCTGGATCTCTCTATTGAAATCCAAACTCCAGCTACCTTTTCAAAATTTCTACTTGAAATATGAATATGATTTTCAAATTTAGCAAATCAAAAACTGAACTATTAATATATCCTATATCAAAACATATTTCTCCCTCAGGCTTCTGCATATTCTGCCAGTATTTTTGGACTATACACCTTAGTAATAATTTACTGATGTCTTTCTCTTACCACCACCAATATTAGCACACTGGTCTGAACTGCCATCATTTCTCAGTTAGATTACAGAAATAATCTCCTAGCTGGCTGTCGGGCTTTCCCACTTGCTCCTTTATAGTTTATTTTCATGACATCATCCAGATTATCATTTTAAAACATAAGTTTGTACAGACCCTATGGATGTTGAAGGGATAATAAAGGAATACTATAAACTATTTTATGCCCCCAAATTTGAGAACCAAATGACAAATTCTTTGAAAGACACACGCACTAAATAATCTAAATATGCTTATAATTATTAAGGAATTTGAATCAATAATTAATAAGTTTTTAAAAAAGCAACATACCCAAATGGATTCACTAGTAAATTCTACCAAATACTTAAGGAAGTAATTATACCAATTTTCTTCAATCTCTTTCGGAGGACAGAAGGAGAGGAAATACTCCCCAACTCACTTATGAGGCCAGCATTAGGCAAATACCAAAACCAGACAAAGACATTACAAGAAAGAAGACTACAGTCCAATATCTCTCATGAACATAAATGCAAAAATCCCCAAAATAGGAAGAAATTGAATCCAACAATGGTACAAAGAATTATACACAATAAACAAGTAAGATTTATCCCAGATAGTCAAACCTAGTTCAACATTTGACCATCAAATAATGTAATTCATCACATCAACAGAAAAAAAATGACCATATCAATGGATGCAGAAAAAGCATTTGAAAAAATCCAACACTCATTTATGGTAAAAACTCTCAGTAAACTAGGAAGAGAGGAGTATTTCCTCAATTTGATAAAGACTATCCACAAAATATCTAGAGCTAACTCATTCTTAGTGGTGAGAAACTCAAAGCTTTCCCACTAAGATCAGGTAAAAGGCAAAAATTCCCTTGTCACCATTCCTTTTCAACATCGTACTGGAATTTCTAGCTAATAGGATAAGAAAAGTTAAGGAAATAAAATGTATGCAGTTTGGGAAGGAAGAAATTAAACTATCTTCACATAGAGATGACATGATCATCTACGCAGAAAATCTGTAAGAACTGACAAAAAAACCCTCCTAGATCTAATAAGCGATTATAACAAGGTTGCATGAAGCAAGATTAATCTACAAGAGTCAATTGTTTCCTTATAGTACAAGCAAGGAACAAGTGGAATTGAAATGAAAAATCCAATACCATTTACATTAGCGCCACCAAAAGTGAAATACTTAGGAATAAACCTAAAAACCATGTATGAGATCTTTTACAGGAAAACTGTAAAACTCAAACAAAATCAAAGAACTAAAGAAATAGAGAGCGCTTCCATTTTCATAGCTAGGAAGACTCAATATTGTCAAGATGTCAGTTCTTCCCAACCTGATCTACAGCTTAACTGCAGTTCTCATAAAAATCCCAGCAAGTTATTTTTTGGATATTGACAAATTAATTTTAAAGTTTATGGCAAGGCAATGGCCCAGAATAGTCAACACAGTATTGAAGGAGAAGAATAATGTTGGAGGACTGACATTCTCTGACTTCAAGACTTACTACTGTAAAGCAATAGTAAACAGGGCAGTGTGGTGTTGGTGAAAGAATGGACAAATAGGCCAATGGAACAGAATAGAGCCCCATAAATAGACCCACATATATATAGTCAGCTGATCTTTGACTAAGGAGCAAAGACAATACAATAAAGCAAAGAGTCTTTTCAACAAATGGTGCTGGAACAGCCAGGTATCTACATGCAAAAAATAAAATAAAATAAACCTGGACACAGACCTTACATCCTTTACAAAAATTAACTCACAATGGATCACAGATTTAAAATGTAAAAGGCAAAACTATGGAACTCCTAGGATATACCATAAGACAAAACCTATATGACTTTGGGTAAGGCAATGACGCTTTAGATATAATGCCAAAGGCATGATCCATAAAAGAAATAATTGATAAGTTGAACTTCATTAAAATTAAAAGCTTTTGCTCTGTGAAAGACAATGTCAAGAGAATGAGAAGAAAAGTCATAGACTGGGAGAAAATATTTTTAAAAGACACATCTGATAACTACTCTCATTCAAAATGTGCAAAGAACACTTAAAATGCAATAGGAAAAAAAACAAACAACTTTCTTTAAAAAGGGGCCAAAGACCTTAACAGACACCTCACCAAATAATATAGACAGATGGCAAATAAGCATATGAAAAGATGCTTCACATCCTATGTCATCAGGGAAATGCAAATAAAACAACAATGGGATACCACTAATACCTATTAGGATGGATTACATCTGGAACATTGACACCACCAAATGATGGTGAGGATGTGTAGTAACGGGGACTCTCGTTCATTGCTGGTGAGAATGCAAAATGGCACAGCCTCCCTGGAAGACAGTTTGGTGGCTTCTTACAAAACTAAACATACCCTCATTGTACAACCTGACAATCATCCTCCTTGGTATTTATTTAAAGGAGTTGAATACTCATGTCCATACAAAAATCTGCACATAGATGCTTATAACTGCCCAAACTTGAAGCAACTAAGATATCCTTCCACATGTGAATGGATAAACAAGCTGTGGTACATCCAGACAATGGAATATTATTCAGCATTAAAAAGAAATGGGTCATCAAGCCATGAATAGACATGGAGAAAACTTAAATGTATATTCTTAAGTAAAAGAAGCCAATCTGTAAAGGCTACATACTCTGTGATTCCAACTATATGACATTCTGGAAAAGGCAAAACTATATAGACAGTAAAAAGATCACTGGTCACCAGGAGCTGGAGGGTTGGGAGAAATGATGAATAGACAGAACACAGAAGATTTTAGGACACTGAAAATAGTTTTTATGACATCATAATGATGGATGCCTATCATTATACATTTGTCCAAACCCATATAGTGTAAAACACCTAGAGTGAACCTTAATGTAAACTGTAGACTTTCAGTAATGATGATATGTCAACGCAGATTCATCAGTTGTAACAAATGTACCACTCTGGTGAGTGGTGTTGATCGTGGAGGAGTCTATGGATATATGCGAAATCTCTCCACTTTTCTCTTAATTTTGCTGTGAGCTTTAAACTGCTCTAAAAAATTAATTAAAAACAGAAACCATACACTTAAGCATGGCATTTGATGACTACTTAAAATCTACTACAGTTGTCCCATCTTATTTTACTTTATTTGAATTAAATAAAGATAAATCAGTTGCCCTAAAGATGCCTATTTCCTACTTGCTGAAATTTGTGAATATGTTCCTGTACATGGCAAACGGACTTTGCAGATATAATCAAGTTAAACATTTAGAAATGGGGAGGTTATCCCAGATGGCCTAGATGGTCCTAACTTAATCACAAGGACCCTTCAGGAGGGAGGCAGCTGGAATCCGAGGAGGCTGTGTGACTACGGAAGCAGATATCAGAGAGAGGTTTGAAGATGCTGTTATTGGCCTTGAAGACGGAAGAAGCGGCCTAGTGCCAAGGAATGCAGGCAGCCTCTGGACTCTGGAAAATGCAAGGAAATGGATTCTTCCTTGGAGCTTCCAGAAGGGACCCAGCCTGCTGAGGCCTTGAGATTTTATCCTAGTGAAACTGATTTTGGACTGCTGACTTTAGGATTGTGAGATAATCAATTTTGTGAGATAATCAATTTGTGTTCTTTTAGGCTAAAAGTTTGTCTTAACTTCTTCCAGCAGCAATAGGAAACTAACACAAATTATTTGTTGAAAAGACATAAACCTCAGTCAGATTTTGTGACTATTCCATTTAAAATTACAAGTGTTCCTTCCTACCTTCTGCGCCTTATTCTCATGCCTTATTTTTTTCTTATCACTCTATGACATTTTGTTTATTCTCTTATTCCCTCATCCCACTAAAATTTATGTATATCCATGAGAGCAGAAATGCTATTTAGTTATTGCTATTTTGTCAGCACCTAGGACAGTACCAGACTCACACTTGCTCAGGCCATGCTTATTGTATGAATGATGAATATGGAAGGAGAAAGAAATCGTGGACCATAAGTTCATCAAGTGGAGAGACATTCTTCTATTCTGCTCCCTCTCTTTATCACCACTGTTACCCTTCTGGGCTCTGCAACTTTCTATCTATACCTTTATAATGGCCCTTGGCACATCATTTTATATTTAGCTTTGTATTCTCTTTTCACATTAATTCTGGAAGATTAGGGCCATGCTCACTTTTTAGTGCACAGCCAAGCACAATGCCAGGTACACAGTAGGGTCTCCAGGTGTGGCTAACTGGTATAAAAGTCAAGATTGTTAGCACTCTTACAGAAAAGGCAATGCAGTTTATTGGGAAGAGTCCTTCACCCTAGAAATCAACTATAGGTTCTACAAATTCCTAGTCATAATATCCTAGACAACTCACTAAATCCTTCTGGAACAACCTTGCATTTAACTATAACATGAACCCTACCTCACAAGGTTATTACAAGTCTCAATTGTAATAATTGTGAATATATATATATATATATATATATATATATATATATTACTATTTCTCTGTGAATTATAAAGCATTATAACTTTATAAGCTTGTAATATAATACCCCCAAATCAAGTAGGAAATAATTTGGTGTCTGGTGGTGAATGTCTCCTTTTAATCGAAATACTTCTAGATCCTTAACCAAACACACTCACTACCATGGCCTTACCTTCCACCTTTAAACTGATGACAGTCAAATCCAGATCTCCATCCCTGAGTTTTCCCTTAAGTTCAGGAATAGATATGTACTTTCATTACTAAATGAAGTTGTGAAAGTTGGCATGGTTGAAATCTATTTACATCAATCAGTTCAACACACTATTGTACAGATCTTTACTCTGTGACTGCAGTGTGTCAGGTAATCTGTTGTGGGCAATAAAATGTCCTAACAATGGAGTGCCACGGCCACTTGTGCTTATGAAAGATCAGTCAATACCTTTGTGGAGGTTGAATTTAAGGGCCAAGCCAAAGGTGTGACAATCCATTAAATGGCACACATAGCTATACAAGGAAGGCGTGATGGTCCAGCTGAGTAATGGCATCCTTAATATGGATTTAGTGGAGTTAACTGCATTTGGGAAAGAGAAAATAAAATATACAGATTTATTGTTTAGTAATGTAGGTGAGGCAAAGGGAGAAATTAAAAGTCGCTCCGGGAAGGTCAGGAAGATGGCGGAAGAGTAAGACGCGGAGATCACATTCCTTCCCACAGATACAGTAGAAATACATCTACACGTGGAACTGCTCCTACAGAACACCCACTGAGCGCTGACAGAAGACGTCAGACCTCCCAAAAAGCAAGAAAATCCCCATGTACCTGGGTAGGGCAAAAGAAAAAAGAAATAACAGAGACGAAAGAATAGGGACGGTACCTGCACCAGTGGGAGGGAGCCGTGAAGGAGGAAAGGTCTCCACACACTAGGAGACCCTTCGCGAGCAGAGACTGCGGGTGGCGGAGGGGGGAAGCTTCGGAGCCACGGAGGAGAGCGCAGCCACAGGGGTGCGGAGGGCACAGCGGAGAGATTCCCGCACGGAGGCTCGGCGCCGAGCAGCACTCACCAGCCCGAGAGGCTTGTCTGCTCCCCCGCCGGGGCGGGCGGGGGCTGGGAGCTGAGGCTCGGGCTGCGGTCAGATCACAGGGAGAGGACTGGGGTTGGCGGCGTGAACACAGCCTGAAGGGGTTAGTGCACCACGGCTAGCCGGGAGGGAGTCCGGGAAAAAGTCTGCAGCTGCCGAAGAGGCAAGAGACTTTTTCTTGCCTCTTTGTTTCCTGGTGCGCGAGGAGAGGGGATTCAGAGCGCCGCCTAAACGAGCTCCAGAGACTGGCGCGAGCCGCGGCCATCAGCGCGGACCCCAGAGACGGGCAGGAGACGCTAAGGCTGCTGCTGCCGCCACCAGGAAGCCTGTGTGCGAGCGCAGGTCACTCTCCACACCGCCCCTCCCGGGAGCCTGTGCAGCCCGCCATGGCCAGGCTCCCGTGATCCAGGAACAACTTCCCCGGGAGAACACACGGTGCGCCTCGGGCTGCTGCAACGTCACGACGCCTCTGACGCCGCAGACTCGCCCCGCCTCCTCCGTACTGCTCCCTCCCCCCGCCTGAGTGAGCCAGAGCCCCCGAAGCAGCTGCTCCTTTAACCCCGTCCTGTGTGAGCGAAGAACAGACGCCCTCAGGCGACCTACACGCAGAGGCGGGTCCAGATCCAAAGCTGAACCCCGGGAGCTGTGCGAACAAAGAAGAGAAAGGGAAATCTCTCCCAGCAGCCTCAGGAGCAGCAGATTAAAGCTCCACAAACAACTTGATGTGCCTGCATCTGTTGAATAACTGAATAGACAACGAATCATCCCAAATTCAAGAAGTGGACTTTGGGAGCAGGATATATTAATTTTTCCCCTTTTCCTTTTTTTGTGAGTGTATATGTGTATGCTTCTGGGTGAGATTTTGTCTGTATAGCTTTGCTTTCACCACTAGTCCTAATGTTAGGTCTGTCAGTTTTATGTTTTTTTTTTTTTTACTTAAAAAAACTTTTTTCCTAATAAATGTTTTCTTAATAATTTTTTCCTTATTTTCTATTTTTAGAAATTAAAAAAAATTTTAAATAAGTTTTTTCATATTTTTTATTTTAAAAAATTAAAAAAAAATTTTCTTAATAATTTTTTTCTTAATAATTTTTTTCTTATTTTTTATTATAAAAAATTAATAAATCTATTTTTCAAAATTAAAAAAAAATTTTTCTGAATACATTTATTCTTAATAATTTTTTTCTTATTTTTTATTATAATAGCTTTATTTTATTTTATTTTATCCTCTTTCTTTCTTTCTTTCTATTTTTTTCTCCCTTATATTCTGAGCCGTGTGGATGAAAGGCTCTTGGTGCTCCAGCCAGGCATCAGGGCTGTGCCTCTGAGGTGGGAGAGCCAACTTCAGGACACTGGTCCACAAGAGACCTCCCAGCTCCACGTAATACCAAACGGTGAAAATCTCTCAGAGATCTCCATCTCAACATCAAGACCCAGCTTCACTCAACGACCAGCAAGCTACAGTGCTGGACACCCTATGCCAAACAACTAGCAAGACAGGAACACAGCCCCATCCATTAGCAGAGAGGCGGCCTAAAATCATAATAAGGCCACAGACACCCCAAAACACACCACCAGATGTGGACGTGCCCACCAGAAAGACAAGATCCAACCTCATCCACCAGCACACAGGCACTAGTCCCCTCCACCAGGAATCCTACACAACCCACTGAACCAACCTTAGCCACTGGGGACAGATACCAAAAACAACAGGAACTACGAACCTGCAGCCTGTGAAAAGGAGACCTCAAACACAGTAAGATAAGCAAAATGAGAAGACAAAAAAACACACAGCAGGTGAAGGAGCAGGGTCAAAACACACCAGACCTAACAAATGAAGAGGAAATAGGCAGTCTACCTGAAAAAGAATTCAGAATAATGATAATAAAGATGATCCAAAATCTTGGAAATAGAATAGACAAAATGCAAGAAACATTTAACAAGGACATAGAAGGACTAAAGAGGAACCAAGCAACAATGAAAAACACAATAAATGAAATTAAAAATACTCTAGACGGGATCAATAGCAGAATAACTGAGGCAGAAGAAAGGATAAGTGACCTGGAAGATAAAATAGTGGAAATAACTACTGCAGAGCAGAATAAAGAAAAAAGAATGAAAAGAACTGAGGACAGTCTCAGAGACCTCTGGGACAACATTAAATGCACCAACATTCGAATTATAGGGGCCCCAGAAGAAGAAGAGAAACAGAAAGGGACTGAGAAAATATTTCAAGAGATTATAGTTGAAAACTTCCCTAATATGGGAAAGGAAATAGTTAATCAAGTCCTGGAAGCACAGAGAGTCCCATACAGGATAAATCCAAGGAGAAACAGGCCAAGACACATATTAATCAAACTGTCAAAAATTAAATATAAAGAAAACATATTAAAAGCAGCAAGGGAAAAACAACAAATAACACACAAGGGAATCCCCATAAGGTTAACAGCTGATCTTTCAACAGAAACCCTGCAACCCAGAAGGGAGTGGCAGGATATACTTAAAGTCATGAAGGAGAAAAACCTACAACCAAGTTTACTCTACCAAGCAAGGATCTCATTCAGACTTGATGGAGAAATTAAAACCTTTACAGACAAGCAAAAGCTGAGAGAGTTCAGCACCACCAAACCAGCTTTACAACAAATGCTAAAGGAACTTCTCAAGGCAAGAAACACAAGAGAAGGAAAACACCTACAATAACAAACACAAAATATTTAAGAAAATGGGAATAGGAACATACATATCAATAATTACCTTAAATGTAAATGGATTAAATGCTCCCACCAAAAAACACAGACTGGCTGAATGGATACAAAAACGAGACCCATATATATGCTGTCTACAAGAGACCCACTTCAGACCTAGAGACACATACAGACTGAAAGTGAGGGGATGGAAAAAGATATTCCATGCAAATGGAAATCAAAAGAAAGCTGGAGTAGCAATTCTCATATCAGACAAAATAGACTTTAAAATAAAGACTATTACAAGAGACAAAGAAGGACACTATATAATGATCAAGGGATCGATACAAGAGGAAGGTATAACAATTGTAAATATTTATGCACCCAACATAGGAGCACCACAATATACAAGGCAAATACTAACAGCCATAAAAGGGGAAATCGACAGTAACACAGTCATAGTAGGGGACTTTAACACCCCACTTTCACCAATGGACAGATCATCCAAAATGAAAATAAATAAGGAAACACAAGCTTTAAATGATACATTAAACAAGATGGACTTCATTGATATTTATAGGACATTCCACCCAAAAGCAACAGAATACACATTTTTCTCAAGTGCTCATGGAACATTCTCCAGGACAGATCATATCTTGAGTCACAAATCAAGCCTTGGTAAATTTAAGAAAATTGAAATCATATCAAGTATCTTTTCCAACCACAACGCTATGAGACTAGATATCAATTACAGGAAAAGATCTGTAAAAAATACAAACACATGGAGGCTACACAATACACTACTTAATAACGAAGTGATCACTGAAGAAATCAAAGGGGTAATCAAAAAATACCTAGAAACAAATGACAGTGGAGATACGATGACCCAAAACTTATGGGATGCAGCAAAAGCAGTGCTAAGAGGGAAGTTTATAGCAATACAAGCCTACCTCAAGAAACAGGAAACATCTTGAATAAACAACCTAACCTTGCACCTAAAGCAATTAGAGAAAGAAGAGCAAAAAAACCCCAAAGCTAGAAGAAGGAAAGAAATCATAAAGATCAGATCAGAAATAAATGAAAAAGAAATGAAGGAAACAATAGCAAAAATCAATGAAACTAAAAGCTGGTTCTTTGAGAAGGTAAACAAAATTGATAAACCATTAGCCAGACTCATCAAGAGAAAAAGGGAGAAGACTGAAATCAATAGAATTAGAAATGAAAAAGGAGAAGTAACCACTGACACTGCAGAAATACAAACGATCATGATAGATTACTACAAGCAACTCTATGCCAATAAAATGGACAACTTGGAAGAAATGGACAGATTCCTAGAAATGCACAACCTGCCGAGACTGAACCAGGAAGAAATAGAAAATATGAACAGACCAATCACAAGCACTGAAATTGAAACTGTGATTAAAAATCTTCCAACAAACAAAAGCCCAGGACCAGATGGCTTCACTGGCGAACTCTATCAAACATTTAGAGAAGAGTTAACAACTATCCTTCTCAAACTCTTCCAAAATATTGCAGAGGGAGGAACACTCCCCAACTCATTCTACGAGGCCACCGTCACCCTGATACCAAAACCAGACAAAGATGTCACAAAGAAAGAAAACTACAGGCCAATATCACTGATGAACATAGATGCAAAAATCCTCAACAAAATACTAGCAAACAGAATCCAACAGCACATTAAAAGGATCATACACCATGATCAAGTGGGGTTTATTACAGGAATGCAAGGATTCTTCAATATACGCAAATCAATCAACGTGATACACCATATTAACAAATTGAAGGAGAAAAACCATATGATCATCTCAATAGATGCAGAGAAAGGTTTTGACAAAATTCAACACCAATTTATGATAAAAGCCCTGCAGAAAGTAGGCATAGAGGGAACTTTCCTCAACATAATAAAGGTCATATATGACAAACCCACAGCCAACATTGTCCTCAGTGGTGAAAAACTGAAGCCATTTCCACTAAGATCAGGAACAAGACAAGGTTGCCCACTCTCACCACTATTATTCAACATAGTTTTGGAAGTGTTAGCCACAGCAATCAGAGAAGACAAAGAAATAAAAGGAATCCAAATCGGAAAAGAAGAAGTAAAGCTGTCACTGTTTGCAGATGACATGATACTATACATAGAGAATGCTAAAACTGCCACCAGAAAACTACTAGAGCTAATCAATGAATTTGGTAAAGTAGCAGGATACAAAATTAATGCACAGAAATCTCTTGCATTCCTATATACTAATGATGAAAAATCTGAAAGTGAAATTAAGAAAACACTCCCGTTTACCATTGCAACAAAAAGAATAAAATATCTAGGAATAAACCTACCTAAGGAGACAAAAGACCTGTATGCAGAAAATTATAGGACACTGATGAAAGAAATTAAAGATGATACAAATAGATGGAGAGATAAACCATGTTCTTGGATTGGAAGAATCAACATTGTGAAAATGACTCTACTACCCAAAGCAATCTACAGATTCAATGCAATCCCTATCAAACTACCACTGGCATTTTTCACAGAACTAGAACAAAAAATTTCACAATTTATATGGAGACACAAAAGACCCCGAATAGCCAAAGCAACCTTGAGAACGAAAAATGGAGCTGGGGGAATCAGGCTCCCTGACTTCAGACTATATTACAAAGCTACAGTAATCAAGACAGTTTGGTACTGGCACAAAAACAGAAATATAGATCAATGGAACAGGATAGAAAGCCCAGAGATAAACCCACGCACATATGGTCACCTTATCTTTGATAAAGGAGGCAAGCATATACAGTGGAGAAAAGACAGTCTCTTCAATAAGTGGTGCTGGGAAAATTGGACAGGTACATGTAAAAGTATGAAATTAGAACACTCCCTGACACCATACACAAAAATCAACTCAAAATGGATTAAAGACCTAAGTGTAAAGCCAGACACTATCAAATTCTTAGAGGAAAACATAGGCAGAACACTCTATGACATAAATCGCAGCAAGATCCTTTTTGACCCAGCTCCTAGAGAAATGGAAATAAAAACACAAATAAACAAATGGGACCTAATGAAACTTAAAAGCTTTTGCACAGCAAAGGATACCATAAACAAGACCAAAAGACAACCATCAGAATGGGAGAAAATATTTGCAAATGAAGCAACTGACAAAGGATTAATCTCCAAGATTTACAAGCAGCTCATGCACCTCAATAACAAAAAAACAAACAACCCAATCCAAAAATGGGCAGAACACCTAAAGAGACATTTCTCCAAAGAAGATATACAGATGGCCAACAGAAACATGAAAGAATGCTCAACATCCTTAATCATTAGAGAAATGCAAATCAAAACTGCAATGAGATATCATCTCACACCAGTCAGAATGGCCATCATCAAAAAATCTAGAAACAGTAAATGCTGGAGAGGGTGTGGAGAAATGGGAACCCTCTTGCACTGTTGGTGGGAATGTAAATTGATACAGCCACTATGGAGAACAGTATGGAGGTTCCTTAAAAAACTAAAAATAGAACTACCATACGACCCAGCAATCCCACTACTGGGCATACACCCTGAGAAAACCATAATTCAAAAAGAGTCATGTACCACAATGTTCATTGCAGCTCTATTTACAATAGCCAGGACATGGAAGCAACCTAAGTGTCCATCATCAGATGAATGGATAAAGAAGATGTGGCACATATATACAATGGAATATTACTCAGCCATAAAAAGAAATGAAACGGAGGTATTTGTAGTGAGGTGGATGGAGTTAGAGTCTGTCATACAGAGTGAAGTAAGTCAGAAAGAGAAAAACAAATACAGTATGCTAACACATATATATGGAATCTAAGGAAAAAAAAAAATGTCATGAAGAACCTAGTGGCAAGATGGGAATAAAGACACAGACCTACTAAAGAATGGACTTGAGGATATGGGGAGGGGGAGGGGTGAGATGTGACAGGGTGAGAGAGTGTCATGGACATATATACACTACCAAATGTAAAATAGATAGCTAGTGGGAAGCAGCTGCATAGCACAGGGAGATCAGCTTGGTGCTTTGTGACCACCTAGAGGGGTGGGATAGGGAGGGTAGGAGGGAGGGAGATGCAAGAGGGAAGAGATATGGGAACATATGTATATGTATAACTGATTCACTTTGTTATAAAGCAGAAACTAACACACCATCGTAAAGCAATTATACTTCAATAAAGATGTAAAAAAAAAAAAAAAAGTCGCTCCCAAGATTCTAGTGTGGGTGATTAAGGGGTTAGTAATCCTAGCTATGACAGAAAAGCAGGAGAAGACGTTGGTTTAGAGGGCAGATCATTAGTTTATTATATAACAAGCTACTTTGACAGGTTGACTTGAAGCATTTCAGGCCCATGCACAATGACCCATGCATGTTTTGGCTGTGGATAAATGGTAAGGCTTTTATTATTATTATTATTATTATTATTATTTTCTGATGGACTGTTGGGCTAACTCGTATCAGCAAGTCCCTAGTTTTGATGAGTGGAGTAGATGTTTCCCTCTGTCATCACACTGAAACATCCAAGTGTTAGAGAATAATATTGGAGAAGTGACCTTATCCTCTTGAGTGATTTGTTAAAATATGTTAGTGCCCAGTGGCAGATTTTCATCTTTCTAGTTAATGAAGAATCTTAAGCATTAACACTCCCAAAGGGCCTTTCCAACAAGTCTGATAAACACTAAAATAACTGTCCTCTGTGAAACATTTCAAATAGAACCATCACAACACATCATAATGAAAAAGTGTGTCATATATTGATTTTTTTTTTTTTTAGCTACCACTGGATCTTCATTAACACACATTGTAGATGCTTTTTCTGAAATCCTATGCCATTTTCCTCGGCTAAATGTATTTTAGAGAGGAGCTGTGACAGATCTGATGTGACAAGCACTGTTTTGCAATTACTGTGTGTCTCTGACAGTGACATTCTCTAATTCATGCTCATGACATTCTTGTGCATGGAGGATTATTAGCAATTATTTTTTAGATAAGAAAATTGAATCAATGAGTGAAGTGACAATCATGTAAGAGTATTGGCTGTGAAGCCAACAGACTTATGTTAAAATCTAAGCTTAAGCAAGTTATTTAATATCTTTGAGCCACAATTTAGTCATTGATAAGACTATCTGTAGACAGAAATATCTTTTAAAATATTATTTTTTAGCTAATGTTCTCAATTAATACTTAGTAACTGATATGTAACAGATGCTGGTCACCTTCTCTTCACAAACATACTATGCTGCTTTATTTCACTTAAAAACCATTAAAAACCAAAAATAAATTAAGCAGGAAATTTCTGCTTCTGATCGTAAAAGAACAGAGAAAAGTAGATCAATACAGCTACTGAGAATAACAAAAAAAGCTTGGAACACACACACACACACACACACATACACACTAATATATGCAGTTGATTTTCATTATTCATGGTAGTCAGGTTCTAAAAAGTCATCATGAGCACTGAAATAGTGACTACTAAACCATTTCTCCTAAGGGAAACACAGAGTTTGTTTCCTTCAAACCTCTGATCATAATATTTTTGTCAGCTGATCAATGAATAACCTTGTTGTATGTATATTTCTGCTTACATACACCTTATTTAATAGGTATTGTTGATGTATTAGCACTGAGCTCATGGTCAAGAGCATTACAACTATAACTATAACTCATTTCTGAAAGAAGCTTCTCTAACACATATTTTCTCTATAAGGCACACCACAGTCTTATTGTGCTTAGAAATACTAGCCAGCACTCCAGCACTATTTTAAACAATGAAATCATCAAAAAAGTGCACAAAATGCAAAAAAAAAAAAAAAAGGGACTAAATAGACCACAAAAAGGCCACTTGTTTACAGTATGTGAGCTAAAAACAAAAAAGTAGACTGTTGTCTTGTACATCTTCAGCTATGTATGCCAAGTGACTCGAAGTTTTTGCCAGCCTACACGTGTTTGTGGGTGACCTTGAAAGCACCATACGTATTCGTTTTGAGTTACAAACTTTAGCAAGTAGGTGAGTTTGTAAATATTGAATCTACAAATACTGAGGATCAACTGTATATTTAAATATTTTACATCCAGAGAAAGTATTTTTCAAAACTGAAAGAACAAAAGGCACTATGAGACAAACAAAAGCTGGAAGAATTTATTGATAGCAGAACTATACTGCAATAAATACCAAAGGGAATTCTTTAGGCTGAATAAAAAGAATTACAATATGGAGAATGTTAAGTATACAACCATAAAGATAAGGCTAAAAGGATTAATATTTGGTGACTTTAAAATGGTAGAAAGAAAGGCATGCTTGTGCATTAAAAAAATTAATTTAATTATCATCTGTCATATACAACATGCTTAATTTTTAATAAGTTATTATGTGGAATACAAAAAAGTAATAGATCACAATCAGAAAAGAAAAGTTACCAGAAGTGTGCTCAAAAGTGGCACAGGGGCTTCCCTGGTGGTGCAGCGGTTGCGAATCTGCCTGCTAATGCAGGGGACACGGGTTCGAGCCCTGGTCTGGGAAGATCCCACATGCCACAGAGCAACTAGGCCCGTGAGCCACAACTGCTGAGCCTGTGCGTCTGGAGCCTGTGCTCTGCAACAAGAGAGGCCACGATGGTGAGAGGCCTGCGCACTGCGATGAAGAGTGGCCCCCGCTTGCCGCAACTAGAGAAAGCCCTAGCACAGAAATGAAGACCCAACATAACAATCAATCAATCAATAAATAAATCTTTAAAAAAAAAAAAAGTGGCACAAAATTAGAAATAGAAATTTAAAAAATAATTATGATTGTAATATTAAAGACTAATGGAAAAAGTAGGCAAAATGCAGCATCAGGTGGGTAAGTTCAGCAGAGACAGAAACTAAAAATAAAATTAAATTGAAATTCTGGAAATCAAAAACAGAGGAGCAGAGATGAAGACTGTCTTCAGTTGGCTCTTCAGTAGATTCCACACAGCCTAGGAAAGAATGAGTGAACCTGAACACAGGCGAATAGAAATTACCTAAACTGAAATTCGCAAAGAAAAAAGAAAAAAGAAAAAGAAAAAGACATAACCTCTCAGGACTGTGAAGGAAAAACAGACTCATACACATGTACAGTTGACCCTTGAACAACAGGGGGTTAGGGGTACCGACCCGCCACGCAGTTGAAAATTTGCATATAACTTTACCGTTGGCCCTCCACATTCTCAGTTCTGGATCCACAGATTAACCAACCTCAGATCATATACTGCAGTATGTGCATATTGAAAAAAATCCACAGATATGTGGACCCATGCAGTTTAAACCCATGTTTCTCAAGGGTCAACTGTAATAAGAATCCAAGCAGAAGAAGAAAAAGGGAGAAAATATGTGAAGGTGTAATGGCCAGAGTTTTCTAAAGTTAGTGACAAACCACAAACCGTAGATCCAAGAAATTAAGGGAACACAAAGCAGGGTAAATAGCAAAAGATTCACAAATAGGCATATCATATTCACACTGCTGAAAAGCAAGGAAAAGGAGACAACCTTCAAGAAGCCAGAGGGTTGGAGCAGCAGGAGGGGGCACACAACCTAAACAAGACAAGCAGATTTTGGTGAGAAACTACACAAGAAAGACAACTTGAAGGGCATCTTTAAAGTGCTAAAAACAACAACAACAAAAACACTGTCAACTGAGAATTCTATGCCCAGAGAAGATATCCTTTAAAAATGGTGCAAGAAATATTTTGACAAACAAAAATTGAAGACAGCAGACTTTGTCTACAAGACATGTTAGCAGAAGTTTTCCAAGTAGGGGAAATATAATATACGTCAGAAACTTGGATCTTCACAAAGAAGAACACTATAAACCAACTAAACGAAGATAAAATATTTTTTTATTTTAATTGCTCTAAAATGTAAGATCTATTTAAAGCTATATTAATATAACGTGTTGCTTATTTACACCATATGTAAAACTGAAAAATATAATGACAGTAACATAAGGGATGAAAGGGAGATATAGGAAATATTTTATAATTAGGTCCTTGTATTACATGTGAAACAGTATATTATTATTTGATAGTGGACTCCATTTATTTAAAAATGTATGTTTTAAGCCCTAGGGCAAGTGCTGAATTTTTTGAAAAAAATTACAAATAATAAATTGAGAGAATATATAAAATATAGTCATAAAACTGCTCAATTAAAAACAAAAAAAGTCCAAAATAGAAAAGAAATAAAGAACAAATGGAATAAATAGGAAGTAGCTAAACAGATAGTTAATCCATCTATATCAATCATAACTGTAAATGTGAATGGTCTAAATGCACCACTTAAAATACAGAGATTGCCAGATTATATAAAAAAGGTAACACCTACACATAGTTTGTCTACTATATAAAGAAAGAAACCTATTTTCTTTAAGAAAAAAGTAAAATAATAGATTAGGACATATCATAAAATCTTTAACCAGAGGATATTTCAAACTAAAATTCAAGACAAGGAGGATTATTGGGATACTACATAATGATAAAAGAGGCAGTTCCCTAAGCAGTTGTTCTAATTACCACTGTGTGTGTACCTAAAAACAGAACTTCTCTTTTATGAAATGTCATCACTTTTTGGATCCTAGTTTGATATTTTATTTTTTATGTTTTTGTTGTCTTGTTTTTAAATGGGTTGCTTGATTGATTATGGTTGAGTTTTAAACTACTTTTTACATTTTTCATACAAGTTCTTTATCAGAAATGTGATTTGCAAATATTTTCTCCAGTGTTTTTATTCTCTTAACAGTGTCTTGAACACAGTAATCATTTTTAATTTTGATAAACTCCAGTATATATTTTTTCCACTTATGGATTGTGCTTTTGTTGTAGTATCTAAAAACTGTTCTGCAAACCCAAGGTCATGAATATTTTTTGTATGTTTTATGTTTTCTTCTAACGGTTGTGTAGTTTTGCATTTTACATTTAATACTATGATTCATTTTGAATTAATTTTTAACAAGACTTGGAGTATGTGTCGCATTTCCTTTTTTGACCTAGAGATGTTCTGAGAGAGCAGTGGAAAGAGGCAGACTCGCCATAAATGTTGGTAAGAAGAAACCATTCACATTTTCAATGAATGTTTCATGGCTGATGGGATATTGGGATCCTGAGGAGCCACAGTCAGATTAGATCAGCCACTTCCTGTCGATTATTTCCTGTGGACCTAAGCTGAGTTTATGGGGTGAGTGTGCTGAAGACTGAAAATAGCAGGACAGCTAAGGGTGTTCCCCCTCTAAGGGAAACAAGACATTCCTTAAGTCTTCATTCCTGAAGAATGAAATGCACACACTGTCAGGGTACAGGCTGACGATTCTAACAAATATTTATACCCACCATCACTCACGGATGAACCTCAGAAACATCAAGCTGAGCAAAAGAAGACAGACACAAAAAACTCGATTGTGTGATTCAATTTCAGATTATTTTAACACCTAATTTGGGAAATCATCAATAAGTTATAGATCAAATTACAAATGGTTTATTACCTGGAGGAGTTCTGGCATCCTGGCTGGCCTCTTCTCAAAGAACAAGCAGTCCTTTGGCATGATTAGGTGGACAATCTCTGACTCTGTGTATGTCCCCTGGAACCTGCCTCAATACCATTCTTTCCAAAGTTGCAAGGAAAGAGTGATAGGACCTAGAAGTTTGAAGAATCCCCAAGTTTATTTTAAATGTCTCTCCCTTGAGCCATCACAGCACATTTTATACACGATTACAGAGCATAGTTTTTTGTCTCTTCTATAGAGTGTGAGCAGATAAAAGACTAGATACTGTATGTAATTGTGTTCACATCACCATGACTGCACAATACATGGCGGACTGCAGGATCTCCATCAATGTCTGAGCTGAGGGCTAGGTGGATGAATGCAAGAATTTCCTGTAAAACAACCATGGTAGGTCAGTGTCTCATGTTTGCTTAACACAATGTGATCTGGGAACTCATCACTGCCAAGAATCACCCAATTTGTGTATCTGTATTGGATTAAAACAAAGTTTCCTGTGTAGTGTAGCTTTCAATTGTCTTTTAACACCTCCATGCATAATGTTACAGCTGGCATTGAGCTCTTACAGGATTAGTTAGTTTTTCCGAATATAAAATCCAAATATTTTGTCACTGGAGAAAATCTTGGGGAAAAACTAAGAAATGAATAAAAAAGAAAATAAAATCACTTGTATTTCTCATATCCAGTGAGAGGTATCATTCACAGATTCTTAAGCCATGTCTGTTTCCCTTGAACTATAGATAGGTCTACCTTTATGATTATATCATTTGATGTTTCAACCTATATTCAAGACATCCATGTAGCCCTTCTGGTTTCTAGCAATTGTTTTGTCCTGTAAATCTCACTCCAAATCTTGACTCTATCACTGCCGTGTAAGCCCATGCTTTGCATCCTTCTCTGTGCTGCTGCTGAGTGTGGGCTGTCCGTCTGTCAAGGTCACAGAGGCTGCCCAGCTGCTCTCTTCCAGAGACCCTGTTCTGCTGGGCCTCAACCCCAACTCCTTTGGGAACCATTCAGGTACCTGGAATGGGCTCAAACTTCGCACTGCTGCAGCTCGTGCAAATGAGGGCAGAATATAAGAACACAGGAGATGGGAAGAACGGCTGGGGCACTGGGCATCCACTGAGTCAAGTCCCATTGAAGGGATGGGCTAGGAGGGCAGAGAGAACATTCACTGCACACGTTTCTGAAGACTTGCTCCACTTGACATGTTTCCAGACATCAACCTAGACCAAGTACAGTGACTTATAATGACATCCATGACGTGTGGTGTTTTGGTTGTAAACATAGACTTGAAGTCACACTGTGGTTTGAATCCTGGTTTCATGTCTTACTAGTCAGGTGACTTCAGGCAACTTCCTTGATTGCACTGTTTTGTCATGAGCAAAATGGGAACAATATAAGAATTGACTTCATAGTTATTATAAGGAATAGATGCAAAGGGCTTGTAAAAGTGTCCAGTATCTATAGTAAGAACTTTATAAGGGATAGCTGAATATTGTAAAAGAATGTTAGTTTAGAAATTTAGTTAATTTAGAAAGTAACTGAATTAACATAAAGAAACTCTAAAATTTTGAAGTTTAGCTGTTTAATGGGCTCTGTTAATCACAGGTCCTCTTCCACTCATTTCAAGAAAGTACTCATAGTTGAACCATCATCAAAACAAGCATTTGCAGGAAAGGAAAGCAGGTTTTTTTGATGCTCAAAGCAAATAGATCACCTCAAGAAATCTGCCTGGTCTCTTATCATCACACTTGCTAAGGCTGCAGTTGTGCCCTGGGCTCCATAGTCAGGACTCAGGGCTCTGCAGGCTGGGGTCACCTTTAGACACTGATCTACTCATGCTTTCATTCACTCCTTGGGCATTGACTGCTGAAAGCAGAATGTCCTGTGCGAGTCCCCTGGAAGCAAGTGCTGGGATAGAAGATCAGATGTTAGAGCAGGTTTGACTAAGCGAAAAAAAAAAAAGAAAAAAAAAAGGTTAAATTTCTTGCAGGAAATTATAAAAAAGAGTGTGGAATTTTAACAAACAAAATAAATTCTTGTTGAAAGGAGAGATTTCTGCAGTAAATCCTGTAGCTATTTGCAACATCATTTTTCAAATTCATATTGTGTTAAACATAGATAAGTGTGTTATCCGGGGAAATTGTCTTCTCTAATAGAGCAGTCTGTGACTTGCAGGCAGGCTATGCCCACACGGTTTACCAGGTTCTTGCATTAGTCAGTTAATAAGGATCACAGGAGCTTTACTTGCTGTCAACACTTTAACATTTTAGTTCCCACAGATCCCAATTTCCGGGCATTTTCTTTGAAAAATAAAAATGCTTTAAAATTTTATTTTAAATGTCTTTCTATTGTATTTGCATTAGTCACTATTTCATATGGCTGTTAAAAGTTTGAATTTTAAAAGACAATTAAAAGTATTCATTTTAAAAACGTGAAACTACTTTAGAATGAAAAAAATCAATAATATTCAAGTCACAAATTCCTACAGTGTTGGTCTGCCACCTGCCCCCCTCTTTGTTTATATGGTGCCCCCCCTTCTTTGGGCCATGACTCTCGACTTTATTGGAGACATAATCCCCACACAGAATTAAACCCTTTGCTACAAATTCCTACTCAGTAATGAATACAATTTAGAATTAAAAAGGAAAGTATTTTTTACCTGTGTGAAAGAATCAGGATCGTCCCGGGGTTTTGAAATTAAAAATGAAATACATGAAATACAGGAGGGGGTGAGACAGTTAAATATATGTAGAAATGGTTCATGAGAGAATATGTTCTGAAAAGACCTCACCAGAGGCAATGCAATATTAATACCCTTTCCTGTGAATTTTCTCTGTATTTTCCTGTTCCCTCTCAATCCAGCTAAACTGATGCTGAAATATATATATATACATATTTTTTTTTTTGCTTAGTTCAAGAGTCAGAACCCTATGAAGTTTTAAAATTGAGAAAATCTCGGGGGACAAAAAATTAAAAATTGCTCATGTGTATACTTTCTAAAGAGTGTCTTTTTGAAAAGGTGTTTGAAAATCATAGGTTCAAAAGTCAGAATCAGAAGGCATCATCCTCAGACATGGGAAACAGGTGACAGTGATGGTGGCCACTACCACTCTCCAGCTTCGGCAGCAAGGTGAGTGGGTGGGAATCCATAGCATCCGGGAGTCCAGGGTGGGTGGGTCACCACCCAAACTCCCCACGGCCCTGAAGATTGGGAAACTCCATTTAGGCAATTCCCCTTTCCATTTGTCTGCCTGCTCAAAACCCTTTTCAGGGTTTCCAGCAGAAAGTTGGCCAGCTCTATTCTGCAGGCCCCGTGCAAAAAGCAATTGTTTCTGCCAGAAACAAAAGTGGAAGAAATGGTCTTTGTTGCTTCACAAACCCTGTTGAATAAGTGACAACCCACTAGTGTCTGTGATCTCCTGGGTGAGGCCCCTGATGTGGGCGCTGACCACATAACAAGGCACATGGCACTGTTGGCTGCTCTGCCAGCCCCTTCCCCACTCCTCCAAGGAGGGCCTAAAGGTTGGAGGGAGGGTAAGAAAGGATGCGGCCATGAACTGGGGGAAACCTACTGCGAAGAGGTTATACTGAGTAAGCACGTCCCAGCACTCCAGGGCTTCATCCTAGCCCCTCTGCATGGGGTGGGATTTGGTGAAAGAGATGGGTAAACCTCACCAGTGTTTAACTATATCCGGTTCTCCTTTTTTGCTGGGAAAAGAGAAGACTACCAGTTCCCTTGCATTTGGACGGGGCATGTTATTAACTCTTGCCAAGAATAATAAGTGGAGGTGATGTTGGCTGTTTTCTTCTGAGGCAGAAGAGGCTCAGTGTGATTCCCTCACCTCTCTGTCCTCTGCCACAGCACATGGTGATGTTCTGGGTGAAGGGGTGTCCATCGTGCTGGGCCCTGAATGACCACCTCCCATCTCCCCTTCTCCACAACAACCTAGATTCCCAGAGTGAGAAACTAAGTGTTGTGGGGAAAGACACGGAACTGCGGGTTGCTCCCCACCGTTGCATACACACAGCCTTTCCCGATGAACACAAGTGATGAGAATAAAGTCTTCCCTCCTGCTGAGATGGGGGCCCAGGGTACAAACACTCACAGACAAGCATGCCTGCCCTCTGGGGAACCCTGGCTTGGGCCCCTGGCTGATGGTTTCCACCAATCCAGTAGGATTACTTGAAATCATCATCAGTTAATGTGAAAGATCAAATTCAATCCATGAGAGAGGTTAACAGTAATGTGAAAATATGACGTTGGAAAGATTGAGTGTCGCCTGCACATTGATATTGCAGCAATCATGGTGTGACCCTCAATGACTTAGAGGTTTGTTTTCTCAGTTTTACTACTGATGGGCTTGTAGACTGAGCTGGAGGCAGCTGAGATTGCACAGGCAGACAGGGAGCTCCAATGCCTGGCCGAGCTTCCAGGGGTTGCTCAGATGGTACCATGGGTGCCTTAGAAAAACACGAGGGCAAAGGATCTGCAGGAACCAACACAAATTAAACCAGGTGGGCAAATATTTGCAGTGTGCAGAGTCTACTGCTGGCAGCAGAGAGAATAGGGGTCTCGCAAAGGGAGGAAAATGGCACTGAAAACAAACTCCACAGACTTGGACGTTCACTAATTATATCAGAAAGGGCCATAACTGTTTAACCGTTTTGCAAAGAGCCAGCATGAGCTTCCTAGTGATGTGGTGAGAGGAGGGAAATGTTAATGAACATACGATTTTTTTCAGAGACTTAGAATCAAGTCTTGCACGTGCATGGTGTTTTAACATGTATAAAGTGCTCTCAAGGTCACTGTCGTATCTGATGCTTACGACAGTCTGCGATACACGCAAGAGAGATACGGGTGTCATTCCCATTCTATCAATGATGTCACTGAGATGCATAGATGTGAAGTAACTTTTGACATCCACCCGCTGAACTGTTACTTAAGTTGGGGTTTTAAAATTTCTAAGTTTGTCGCTTCATTTAATAATTTATACCAACTTTTCCTAATTCAAGATATGCTTTGATTTTTTGAAAAGAATTGCTTGCCTGTAAGTGATCAAAATAATTAGAAACTACATCCCACAAATTTTTATTTACTGCCACAGAGATGTAATATTTAAGCTTAAAATATTCAATCGTTTTCCTTGAAGTAAGTATTATGCTGTCTGGATTGCCCAGGAACAATTTTTAAGCATTTTACAGATGATAATGGGAGTTGGTATAAAATGCTGATTAAAGTGAAGCACAGAAAATTTTTCATGCATTACACATCTCCATAACATATGATGAAGCACATGTTGTATTAACTTATTATGGAAAGAGTAGTCACAATTAATCAGATATTATAAAGTGGGTTTCCTTAATCCATGCTGCGGTACTATGTTATTTTACATAACATTATTCATGCAAATGGTATAAATTGCCTTAGATAGTTAAACAACAGCTATAGACCATAATGACAAATAATAGGAGAGGAAAAAATTAATGAGTGGAAGGAAGTGAGAAAAGATACATTATCAAATGAGAAAGGAGAAGGGATTGAAAGTGTAATTTAAAGTCTTGCAGAAATGGATTGGTTGTTTCCAGAAGAACTTTACATTATGCTCCCAGAACATTTACCAGCCAGCGGTCTGAATAATATTTCACTGTAGTAAGAAAAACAAAGATGTAGCACAGAGTGCAGCTATTTTAAAGGCAGACTTGAGAAAATTCAAATTCTAGTGAAGAGAAAGAAACCTCAAGTTATTTTTCTCATGGAAAAATATGTGAGGTTCTGAAGTTCTCTAGCACATAGTAACCAACAAATCCCTTATCATCATATTAGCTAAAATCTCAGGATGTGTTTTTCTAAAACCAAAGGGGGTGATTATTAATTTTTTTGCGAGGTATTGGTTAGAAAATGTTGAGCCTAAGGATAAAATGCTATGAACACAGAGACTCCCTGAAAAGGGAACCATAACCACAGTCGATGTGTATTCCCTGATCTGTGTTGGGCTAACCATTCCCTAGATGCAGAAGGATGTCATCAAGACACCTGGGACCATTGAGGGAGAAAACCCTGACACCAAAATTTATTTAAAGACCAAGACAAGGGGCTCCTATTTTACCAAAGGCAGGAATCAGAGCTTTCTCTTTCTCAGAAAGACAGGTGCTGGTGACAGTCTGGGTAAACTTGAGTAACACCGACTCTAAAAATCATATAGATTTTCATGTATGACATTTGGAAAACTGTCTTAATAATTTGTAGTCAGAATCAGCAAGGATGTGAACACTTGTAAATCCATAAATATTTCTAAAAACTTAAAGGGTAATTCTACTTTATCAGTTTATTTTTGTCTTTACATTTAACCTGGAATATGACTGAATAATCAATGGTGAGCCAGTAGGAAAATAGTAACTACCACTGCCTAAGAGTAACAAAGCAAAACAAAACAAAACAACAAAAATACAAACACAACCAAAAAAGGAACAACAGTTTAACTAAAATAAGAAAATAGGAGAAAATGTTTGTTGGAGATGCTCCCTTAGTCCAATAATCTCAAAAGTAGTTTTATAAATACTGCCTCACATAATATATGATTTCCCCCCTTATTCAATGAGTTCTGTTTTTGTGAACCTATCAGCCAAACCATGGCCTTTCCAGAACATTTTTCTGTTTCTTGACCTTGTTGCTGGACAGTTTCTCATTTCCCACGGGAAATAAAGATATTGTGGAATTCACTGAGGATAAGAGGTGTGGCTTCTGGGGAGCAGAAGTAGTCCTGAATCAAATCAGAAACTTTGTTGACGCTGAAATGATGTGGGGGAAATGATGTGGCAGATTAAGAGTCTGCAGAGCCCAAACTGAGACCAATTTTAGATAAATAAAATCAAGAAATTATATAGAAAAGAAATGACGTTAGTTAAAAGCACTGAAGTGAGTTTGCATTGTGCCACATTTCTGCATAACTGTTTTATTCCAGCAAAAATGTGGATGGGCATAGAGTTCACATGAAGATTTAATGATGTGCCAAATCTACTGTAGAAATTCAAGAGGGCAGATTGCTTGAGTAATTTGTGCACTGGGAAGTTCAATAAGAATTAATAATTGTGGATTGAAGGACAGCCTTAGAGAGGAAGTCAATTGCAATTTGACCTCAGAAACATATACGGTTACTGTCGCCTGGCATAGTAATCAGAATACCAGAAAGATGTTCCAGCTGAGCATTGCACACTTGTGCACCATTCAATGGTTTCCAGTTGCCCAGAGAAAAATTTGCTGTTCTCTTGCTTCACAACCATTGCAGCCAGGAGTGAATTGCTTATATTTTTTAACAGCCAACTCAAACCAAGATACAATCACATATTTCTAACACTTTGCATTACACCCTCATTAGTTACCTAAACTCCTTTTCCTTCCTAAGAGAACTGTTTTTTTCCATGTATCTACCTCTTTTCCTTGCTATGTGCCTCAGGAGAATCTGATCCACCCCCCTTCAGGAACTGACTGAATTGGTTTAAGGAGAATCATATCCTTGATGGCAATTGGTTCACAGAGTTATAGAGGACTAGATTCTAGACAAGGATATCCGAGAAGAACTCTGCTGGGGAATACTTGAAAAAGATTCTCCATGCCTAAGAGAGGTTTACAAGAAGAGATGGCCTTTGTGTTCTCTCTGCGCATATCACATCCAGTGACCCCAGGCATGGATGCAGCCCTCCTGCTAACAGCCTGAAGACAAGCCCACCCTGAGGATGGCTCATTGGAGTAACGAAAAGAACTTGGGTCCTTGAGACGCCATTGATCCTGCATCATCTCTGAGCTTCTTGGTTGGAAACATAAATCCTTTCCTCCTTCAATCAGTTGAGTGGTGTTTGTGTTCTTTCAGCCAAATACATTTTATTGGAGATTCAGGAAGAAAAAGTTGGACATGGAATAGACATGCCACACTGTGTTCAAAGCATTCCCTTCCACCTCTCCAACAGTTCACTACAGAGGTTAAAAATAAAATGGTTTGACCCAAAATTAATTGAATTTTCACTAGTATTTTCACTTGAAACAAAATTGTCATGCAAACAAGGACGGATGTTTTAGTTCTACTCTTTGTGTAACTTGCACTTTTGAAGAGGAACATTATACAGCAAACATGAGTGTATATAACTTACACAAATCTACATTTATTGATCCCCAGCTAGCTAGTACAGGGCACTATGCTTAACGTAATATTGCAGAGGTAAAATAAGACAAAAAGATCTGTTCCAACGTATACAAAATATAAAGGCTAGCCCATTTTTTGTCCCCTTCTAGATCTGCCTTTTTCCTGATTCCAACTAAACTAACGATCACTTGTTAACTGCCAGGACTGACCACTTCACTGGAGAGTGTGGGTGCACAGGGATGTGTGCATCTTCTCCAGCTCTGCAGATTCATCCTCTAGTGAATGTTCACCATAAGGTGAGTACTCAAAAATATTTGTGGTTAGTGAATAAATAATCACCACCCTCATTGGTTAAAGTCACCTCAAAACCTGGCCTCCAGCCCAGGTTTCCATGTAGCAGATCACAAACAGACACATGGAGTCACGTGAATATCCAACAGCCAATTGGTATAAATACAGGTCTCAGAGAAGAAGCAGTAACTCCCGCAGAAGACCAAAGTTCACGTTCTTGGAAACTGCTTCTCACTAATGACCTGTTGCCTAATGTCTCTGGCAAATAAACACCATTCATGCATGCCAGCATGCCTTTCCATAATTTAGCACTTGTAAATAATTTAGCAGATTCTTTCTTTAACCAGCATATTAACACATGTAATTAAAACCAAGTTTACAATCGCACTCTCTAAGGGTACACAAAGATTACTACTGGGCTTTCAAAATGCCAGCCAACAAAAATCTGAATTAATTATCCGCTTCCCTCTATGCTTGCAGTTTGTGGTTTGTATTGTGCTTTCTCTGTAACATTCAACTATTCTAGGCTGCATCAAGAAGCTCGTTATCCTAGAATTGGAAATTTGTAAGATGATTTCCTTTTCCAAGGTGCTCAGTTTGTATTGGGATTTCTACCAGCCGTGGATCTTTTATTTAATTAGCACCCTAATTAGTTAATGATGGGAAAATATTTTATTTCATGGTAAGATGCCAGCCCTGATAACCAAACAGGCACAGGGCATCAACATTAACTATGCCAATGACCAGGGAGTACACCCAGAGACCTGTGTTTGTCATACTCGGTTTTCTCCTTTCCAGCTTCCCCAAAAGGCTCTGTGTAGTATAGCAGTTCATAGGCATTGTCACACCCTGATTCAGACTGTGGGTTTCATGAGCCCGGGGCAGGGATCCTGGCTTTCCCTCTCACCAGGTGACCTTAGATCAGTCACTAAGTTTCTCTAAGTTTCAGTGTATCACCTGTGAAATGGGGATGATGGTAATATTTCCATCACTAAGACAAGTATACAGAACATGGGAAGTACAATATAAGTGTTTCCTATTAGGAAGAGCAGAAGTTTGGGAGCCACAGAACTGATGGGTAGAAGTAACATTTTCTGTCCATGTAATTGGAGAAAGTTACTTAATCTATTTAAGTTTCAGTCTTCATGTCAATGAAATGGAGTAACTATACATATTTCATGTTTTGAAGCTAGTTTAAATAATGTGCACAAAATAACTTGAATATACTTTATGTTAAGTAAATGAAAACTATTTGGGGATTTTAGTTCTTTGTATTCTTTTTATATGCACCATGGTTAATGCTTCCTGCTTATTTGTTGTTATATTATTTCATCTTTCTCTACACTGACTGCTTCAAAATATTGGGATTTTACTAAATGGAAACTAATGGCTCTATTATTACCTTTAAGCAATCTGTAGACTAGACTTCAGTATAAAGAAAGGACCATAGGAACAATGGTATTATTTTCTACAAACCTGGCCAGTCTCCAAGGGCTTTGCCTTGTTTTAGAAATGAACTTTCTCCTGACTGGAAATCTCTGGTGCTAAGATTAGCTGAGAGCCATCATTACACCAACTCTCCAGGAGTCAACAATTCGCTGCTCTGACCTTTCATCTCCCCTCCTGGAAAGAGTGGATAAGCAACTGGGAAATGTTCTTATTTCCACCAACCACTGACAGAGGCATACACCAAGAAGAGTGTGCAAAATGTTGCCAGCTGCTTAGAAAAAAACATGCAAAAAAAAGCATTTGTTGTTTACTTCACATTTAGCTACAAAAATTTTAGCCAGACTGATTTTCTTAAATGATGTAAATTAAGACTTCTGCCTCTTTTTTTTTTTTTTTAAATCGTATCTCAGGTACACAGAATTTGAATAATCACAACTCATACTTCACAGTACATTTTCATAATTCATCTGTGCATTAAACATTTTAAATTTGTCTTTAAAATATGCTCAACACTGATGAAACCACCACTAAAAACAGCTATTAAAATAGTTGCCATCAATATTAAGGAGACTTTTAAAAGTATGCGGTAAATGTACCAAAAAGAAGAGGAATGTCTTTCAAAAGAATCCCTGACATCATGGATCATGTCAGGTGGTTTAAAAAAAAAAGCTTACTATACTCCTCATTAGGGCATCAGTAAAATGAAACAGGAAATGACCACAAAACATACATAAGTTTGTTTTGTGAGGAAGATTGATGGCAAAATTGAAAAGAAAATTTCTCAGGTAAATGTAAACAAATGTTTCTGGAAACGTGGTCCACAGAACAACTGCAGTAGAAATGATCGAAAATACACATTAGAAGTGAGCATTGACCCACCCCTTAGTTACCAAATCAGAATCTTTGGTTATAGAGCAAGTGAAATTGTGTTTGATTTTTGTTTGCTTCTTTGCTTGCTCTGTTTTGTTTTTACTAAGCCCAGATGACTTTTATTCACTGTCAATTGAGAGAGGCACTGAAGACTCGGTGATCATCTAGATTGATTGCTGGTTAAAGTGGGGCTACACTGACGCCTACAACTAAGGATATTTTAAGATATGTGACGATGAGCTAATGCATGCCCTTTGATATTGATTGTCTTGAAAAAATCCAGAGTACGAGGTAATATATTGAAAGATCACCAGTACCTAGGAATAGGACCAGGGTGTTGCTACATTTTCAAATGTTGAAATTTATTGCTTAGTAAAAAAATAAATGTCCATATAAAATATGATAATGTGTGTATGTTTTCAAATGATGTTTTATCTTTGAGTTGAGAGAAATTTATGACTTCTAAAAGAATGTACAGAGAAGTAACTTCTAGACTTGATTCACCTGAAAAGTAATTTTGTCATAATTTATCTGAATTTTTACAATTTATTATAAAAGACACTTTCTTGGGATACTGGAAGAGGATAAGTAATTTCTGGTGCTTTTAAAGACTTCTTCATTATAAAGGTAAATTCAGTTTAGATTACCAACATACCCTTCTTTCCTGTTTAGAAACTTATTAGTGTTATGTAAAAATTGTCAAAATAAAACAAATATACCACTAAAACTTGTAGAAATGAAGCAGATGAGTTATTTCACAGTGTGATTATACCCGAGCAGATTTTCCAGGGTGAAAGAAGTACTAAGAAGACATTGTCTTCCTGTTTTTCAGAAATGTTACATTTCTATCATTGACAAGGTACAAGAAGCCAACTTTTTTCATTAAATGAAAAACTTATAAAAAGTCTGTGTTTAGATGTTATAAAATGTATATTTTTTGACACATTTGACTGTATTTCCTGTTTTTGTTTTATAATTATCTGGAAGTTTGCTTTAAGTTAGGGAAAAAAAGCGTAACCAGCATCAAATTCTTGGCAGAAGTACCCATATTAAAAAAACATATGTGTATTTTAATATGGCATATGACCTTTATATTGACATAACTTAAAAAGCTTAAATTAGAAATGTTTACTTAGCATAATGCCCTCAAGTTTCATCCATGCTGTTACAAATGGCAAGTTTTCCTCTTTCCCATGGCTGAATAATATTCTACTGTATATTTATATATACTGCATCTTCTTTATCTGAACTCAGAGAAACAGAGAATAGAATTGTGATTACCAGGGTCTGGGGCCTGTGGGAAATGGGGGGATGTAGTCAAGGGATACACACTTCCACTTCTAAGATGAATAAGGTTTGAAAATCACATGAACAGCATGGTGACTGTAGATCATAATACTGTATTATACACTTGGAAGTTGCTAAGAGAATAAATAGATCTTAAGTGTCTTCACCACAAAAAAGAAAGGGTAATTATGTGACATGATGGAGGGGTTCGCTAACCTACAGTGGTAATCATTTTGCAATATGTAAGTATATCGAATCAACAGGATGTACATCTTAAATTTACACAATGTTATATGCCGATTATATCTCAGTAAAGCTGGGGAAAAACAAATATTTTGAAATTATGTTCATATAATTATCCTTCAGAAGAATTAATTAAATAATTAATATAATTGTAAATGCCATTTTCTAAGATTAATTTAAAGTTTGAGCATAATTGGTAAATTTTTATTTATCAAATGATTTCGTTCTTAAAATTTTCAGGGATATGTATATTAAAATCAGGATACAATTGTAGTTGAAACAAAGATCTTGGTTTTTAAATTGTGATGATGCTATAACAGGTAAACAATGTAAGTGTTTTTAATTTTCTCACTAATTATTAATGGAAACATTTATTCATTATTATTGGAACTGGAAAACAACTAGTTTGAACAGCTGACACAGTCGAAAAAGTTTTAATCTGTAGTAATAGGCGTTTTCAAATATATTCAGTTGTATTCTATACATTTATCAAATTCTCTGTATATAAATACACCACCATAGGAGTCACATAGATATATTACCATTCGTTCATGAGTAAAGACTCACTTGACAAATGATAATTGAGCACATACTATTTACCAAGATTTGGGTTGGATTTTGGAGTAATGGTGACAAAGCAAATAAAATGAATGAACAATGAGAAAGTAGGTGGATAGATAGATAGAGATGTTCTAAATACTTTATGTATATGTATATACATGCATATAACTCATATTGTCCTCAAATAGCATGAGGAGGACAAAGTTATTTCTCTTTTTGCAGAAGATTAGAAAGAGAAGTAACTTGCTTAGTTAATATTTTTGTTATCACTTTGTGTCATGGCTGTCTAAAGACAGCCTTTTTCCTAGGATCCAATATTGCCAAATAATATTTAGTAAATAAATGAAAAAGTAGGAATGAATAGATGCATTCAGAGAGAATCTGCAGAAATGGACAGCAAAGGAATTTCGAAATAAGAAATATTTCAGAGGTTAAGTGAGACGAAGAGAGATTTGAATGAGAGGATAATAAAGGATAGAGAGAATTGCTTTAGAATAGGAATAAAGGGTTAATATGTATAAGTGAATTTGTTTAGCAGAAACAGAGAACAGCAGTTGGAATGTAGCGAGAGAAGAGACCAGTTGACTACAGTAAAGTACAAAACAGTTCTGGGTCTTAATGTAAGAGGTTTCAATTTAATATAAGTGGCTATTCTGAGCCCTCAAGGGCTCCTACAGAGACAGTGATGACTAACCCAGGGCAGCGGAAGAGAATTCTTAATGCTAGTGTAGAATTGATCAAGGCCCTTCCCCAGTGCCTGTGGTCGTGTCCATTTCACATGTAGTGTAAACAGACACATAGAGGAATCAAAGCCTCTGGAACTTTTGTAGGGCTAGGTGTTTATATCCAGTTGTCAGTACTTTTCAGCCAAATCAGCCATTCATCAGTGATCATAAAAAGTAAAACAATGTTTAAATACAGTGCGCAGATCCCACTAAAATACTAAAAAGCATTTTACAAGGGAGCTTAGCAAAATGATACTAAATCTCATCTGAAAATTTTTGAAAATGTATAGCATAACAATGGTGGGCCAACACTTCCCAAGATTAAACTTAGTATAAAGCTACAAAAATTAACACCATTTGGTATGAAGATAGAAACACATAGTTTATCAAATAATACAGAGCATATAAGCACAAAAAATGCAGAAATGCAGCTCATGATGAAGTCTCATTTTGTATGAGAGGAGGAATTATGTTTCATAAATTAATTAGTTTGGGATAAGTCGTTATTTGGAAAAAATAAAGCTAGATGTCTACCTTATCACTAAATCAAATAGCATTCCAGTTTGATCAAGAGTTTCAATGTAAACAATAAAACAGTGACAATTTAAGAAAAAAGCATGTGAATTTTTTATAATTGTAATGTGCAAAAGTATAAACAAAAGTCAAAAGCTATAGAGACAAATTGATAGGTTTAATTTTATAAATATTTAAAGTTACTAAATTTAAAATAAATGTGATAATTTAAGTTAAATATCCATTGGATAGCTAAGAATAGAGTTCATAACCTAAATGTGATAGCAAGCACAAGATTTCTCAATTTATAAAAAGTCCATATATATCATGATGAGGTGATGTATTACTCAGTAGGAAAAGCTAATTATATGAATAGACAATTTACAGAAAAAAAACACAGGTCAAAAATAAATCAATTTTTGATCTTATCTTACTTGAAATAAAATAAATGCTGGTCAAAATGAAAAATATTTCACACTGCAAAAATATTAGGAATAATAATATTGGCAAATTAATGATAAATATTATGTCCCACACACTGTAGCATTTTACATTATTAACTCATTTAATCAGCCCTATGAGATAAGGAACCTGGCCAGCTTCCCAAAGTGAATAAGTGTAAGAGTCGTGGTTCAGATGCAAACAGGACTGGCTCCAGGGTCCACTCTTCACAAATATGCTGTGAAAATTAAGAGCATTTTTGATACTTCATACTTGGACACAAGGGGAGAAGCAGAAACTCTCAAAATATGCTGGTGGGAGTGTGAAGCTTTTTGGAGGTTATTTTCGTTGTATTTGGTTGAATTTATATAATTTTATCCCAGGGGTTTTATTGCCAAGAAATTATTCCTCAATAGTCACCTACATATATATATATATATATATATATGGAAGTTTCATTTAGTTTGTAAGAGCAAAACAGGTCAACTGACCAATTTGCCAACTGAAAAACTGGTTGAACAATGAATTGTAACAATCCTCAAAATTTTTAATCAGCTTATTTTATGAAAATGGTAGAATCTTATTTCAAAACAGGTAAGGATAGTATAAGAAAAAAATTACAGGTCTATTTAACTCACCTATGCAGATATATGCAAAATATTGTCTGTTCAAATTCAACAGTGTATGAAATTCATAAATCATGACCAAGTAATGTTTATCCAAGAATGGAAAAACAGTTAAGCAATAAATAACCTATCAACGCAATTCACCAGATTTAAGGGAGAAAATTATAAATTGACTCAGTAGATTCTGAAAAAGCATTTGATAATGTTCAATATCTATGACTTTCAAAAGCCCTCAGCACATTAGAAATAAAAGAGAATTTCCTTAACTTGCTAAATGTTGCATATCAAAAATCTACACAAAACATCATTCTTAATGGAAAAATTATAGACTCATTTCCTCCAAAAGGCAGAACAAGACAAGCATGTGTATTTTCAACATTACTGTTCAACAGAGAATAGAGTTCCTAGCCAATGCTGTAAGAAAAAAAAAAAGAAAGAAAAAAGGAATGAAACAACAAGCAAGGTAGTGATTTTCAGGTAAGAGAAAAACAAACACTATGATTTGTCTATGATTTTCTCATCTATGTATGCAACAAACATAAACATCAGACTATGATAATTGAGAAAATTCAACATATTTATTGAATAAATGAATAAATTACAAAATGCCTAACAATTTGCCTGTAGTGAAATAATAGAAAATAAAATATTTATGATAAACATACAAGAAAATGCCTAATAATGATTAAATGTGCACTAACGCATAAAAGACGATCTGAGTAAAGGATCAGGAAAGATCTAAATAAATCAGTGAGATGACATATAAATATAGATTTGCTCCAAATTAATTTAGAAATTCGATGCTATGTTAATTAAAATTTCAGCTGAAGTTTTTTGAGGATCTCAAGAATCTTATTCTGAAATGTATACAGGAAAATAAGGATCCAAAGACAGCTAAGAAACATGGAAATTGTTAAAATATCAGTAATAACACTCATCAGTAAAATGTCAGTTTTATGAAGGCGGGGTTTTTTGCCTTTTTTGTTCACTGCTAAATCTCTATTATTTACAATCACGTCCAGCAATAGCAGGTACATAACAGACAGTCAACAAATACTTGTTGCATGAGTGAAACAGCGTGCTACGGGTGTAATGATAGATTGCAGTAGGTCTTGGGAACATAGAAGTGACAATGAATAGTCCCTGACACCATGGAGATTACAGACCACAAAGATATATCAACTTTACACAGCAAACGGTTAGATAAATTTAGTGAGTTCTATCGAAAGAGAAGTACAGAGTGCAATGATTTCTCATAAAAGGAGAAATTAACCTGCTGCGTCCTCTGAGACTGGCACTTGTAAACAGTGGATGGACGCTGTGAGTGACTCTTTCTTTCTTTACCATTTAGCATAGGGAAGGCTCTGGATGGGCGTCATTGCATGAAACTCAGAGAAAAGTTATGGGTAAGGAAACGATATCCCCGGTTAAGCCACAAATCAGACTGTTTCCATGAGACATAGTCTTTAAAAAATTAAATGTGATTTTTAAAGAATATCCAGGGGCTTCCCTGGTGGCGCAGTGGTTGAGAATCAGCCTGCCAATGCAGGGGACACAGGTTCGAGCCCTGGTCTGGGAAGATCCCACATGCCGCAGAGCAACTGGGCCCGTGAGCCACAATTACTGAGCCTGCGCGTCTGGAGCCTGTGCTCCGCAACAAGAGAGGCCGCGACAGTGAGAGGCCAGCGCACCGCAATGAAGAGTGGCCCTGCTTGCCGCAACTAGAGAAAGCCCTTGTACAGAAACGAAGACCCAACACAGCCAAAAATAAAATAAATAATAAATACAATTAAAAAAAAAAAAAAAGAATATCCAGACATCTTAGAATCCTAGGTTCCGAGATGTAGTATGTAAATAAATAAAAATAAATAAATAACAAGCAGATATTTTTAATATCAAAATTTCTTTGGAATCTACTCAAATTTTCATATTTGTATATGTATAATAGTTAGTAAAATAGTTAAGAGAACACTTTAGTGACATAATTCATATTATATTTCAGAACTGTTGATCCAAATATAAATAAGCTCTATGATTAGATTCCAGTTAATATAAAAGTTAGATTTACCCTGAGAGAAAAAATAAACTAAGAAACAAAGGCATACAGTTTTTATTAAATCATAGGCAGAAGTTATCTTTATTTTCCTGAGAAAAATATCCGCAGTGAGCTACAATATTAAACCTACGAGTCTGGGAACACAGTCTTTCCTAGACAAGATCATTTCACCAAGTAGCCACTTGAAGGATACTTCCAAAAGTGAGGACGGGACCCATCACCAGGTTTCCAGACATCTGGCCAATAATTTCTAGAGTAATCTACACTTTCTTAAAGTTTGATTATTCACACTGATGGAAGTAATATTTAAAAGAAAGTGTGGAACCTACTGCCTGTGGAAAATGCTAAGTAGAAAGCATCTATACTTGATGCTATTACTTTGTGGGGAAAAGTCTCAATATATCCATGTACCTAACCCAAGTTTTTAAGTATTAAGAAAAAATGTTCGTATTCCCCTGCCCCCCAAATCAAGACACTGTGAACAATACTCAATATAAATTCATGCCCCCTATCTCCTACAGTAGAGATAATTAACATTTTGGTTTGACTTTTGGGCTTTTCAGTTAAGAACTTTCAAATGTACCTTTATTGAGAAGGTCTTTATATACTTTCTCCTAGCAAGTTTATAACAGGTTTTCCTTTATTATTTCATCTGTAATATTAATTACACAATAATAGTGTTACTTTTTCAAAAGGAGAAGACTTCATATTTGAAGTGGCAGCCAAGGGCCTGCATAAAAGATAAAATGAATAGTCAGCGCAGCTTGTTATGGCCATGCTATATTTAGAAGATATGGGTATTCTCATGCAGTCTCTTTATAACCATCACTGGGATGTATGGCAGTTAAAGCATTATCTAAATGAGCAGACGAAACAAATAAAGTGAAAGTCTTTTACATGACTAACTGTAAAATATCATAAAACAAATAAATTAATTCAATTGCATGCTCCAAATGACATTTTCAGAGCATTGCTTTTGCTTAATGTCTTTTTGAAAGAAGAATTGCTAGGCTCTGTGGAAAGGAGTGCATTTTGAAAACTCTTCCTTGATAATTGTCACTGATATGTTTCCAATTTACAAAATGCTCTGCCTAGAAATGAAGAGCGTCCTTTGCTGTCCTATGGGTGGCAGATAATGTTTGATTTGGGCTATAATTTCTGAAATAGTGAAAGTTTATCTGAATCATTTGTAACCACAGAGAAGGCAGAATGTGTGAAATAGGTAGGAAGGGGAGCACCTATACATGGGCAATTCCAAGAATGTTCAGATATTCTGATCTCAAAGAATAATCTCACATTGCAAATCAGCCTAAGATGAATCAGCAGTGTGTCACTCCAGCTAAGGATAAGAAGAGCACAGTATCAGATCAGGGGTGTTTTCAGGGGTTGTGAACCTCACAATTGAGAGGTTGTACCAGAAAATCTAATATGCTTTCACTATGGTGTGTTTCAAGCAGAGAATAGTACCAGGAGGAGAATTGTTTAGGTCAACAGGCTGAGGCATAATGAGGACTGGTGCCCATTCTCCTGCAACCAGTGTCTGCCATCACAGCCTATAAAGAAAGGCATCCAAGTGTAAGAAAGGTGCAAACCTGTGTGCTGTGTGTGGGGCTTCTCACACTCTGGGGAATGATGGGCAATATCCCTGTGTTTTCTGAGAGCCAGACTAGAGAAGGCTGGAGAAATCAAAGACACAGCACTCCTGATTTGAGTTAGCGTAGCCTGGGAACCTGCATTTGTTGAGATTGCTAATAGGCAGGAATATTTTAGAAGTTCTCTTTTCTCTAAAATCTTCTAAGGAAACCTGCCCACTTAGATCATTAGCAGAATGGAAAGAGGAAAAAACTGTCAAAACATTAACTTGTTACTTCAACAAATGTGTATTGAGCAGCTATTATGTGTCTGGCACTGTTCTGGATTTTGTGGCTATAACAGTGAACAGAGCAGATGCAAAACCTACTCTCCTGGGACTTATCTTTGAGTTGAGAATGACAGAAAATAATAATAGAAACTAGTAGGCAAAACGTGATCCCAGATGGTGATAATGATGATGGTAAATGTGATGATGTGACTAGGTCAGGGAGGAAGAGGCTGGATTGGTGTGATACAGGTCATTCAGGGAGGGCTTTTCTGAGGAGGTGATATTACACTAAGAGCTGAATGATGAGAGTGAACAAGCTGTGCCCAGGTGACAGAGAAGGGCATTCTGTGCGAAGAGAACGGCAAGGGCAGAGACATTGAGGCAGAAACAAGGTTGACTTGTTTGAGAGGCATAAAGGCCAACGTGAGTGGTGTGGGTAGCAAGTTAGGGAGGAGCAACTCGTAATTCTGCAGGATGTCTGGAGAGATGAGATACTGCAGTGGAAGAGAGACAGCAGCAAAGTTTATATGAAAAATACCTTGTGAGCTGCAGGAAGGAGTGTGGACTTCATCCTCATATATTGGGAAGCTGGAGTGTCTTAAATACACCGTGATTGATTATCGTCAAAGGAATGAATAAGTAAAGGAATTTACCATCTGTGGAAGAGACAAATTTAGGAACTTCTTAAGGACTAGGAGTGGACCTCATTCATTTCTGAATCAACAATAACACAGTGTTGGTATACAGAATCTGTTCAAAATGTTTGTCTAAATTAAAAGAAGATATATGTGGATTTCTAAAATATCACGAACACCCAGTTGTATTTTCTAGCCAAACAAAAGATGATTTTTCACCAGAGAACAATAAAGAAATTAACTGTAACCCTGTCCCGACTTGAACGTAATCGTGCATAGAGAGAGATTTCCTATTTAGCCATAGCTATTCCCTTCCCATGACCATAACAGATAATCAGACCTTTAGCTATGACAGATACATAAATAAATGTTTGTAGAAACTTGAAATAAATTGATGCTTTTGTCAAGTTTCTAGGTTTTATTTTATTTTTAGAACTCAAATTTACATTAGTGTAATACCCCTGTGCAGGAGTGACTGTAGGCAACCCTCACGTATATAACACTGAAGCTGCAATGTTCCCGAAGGGGGAGGGGCAACACCTAGTGTTAATGACTGATGTATAATTACTGTGCCTACAAAAGATAGAGGGTTTCTTGGAGCTACCCTAGTAACATGCCATATGAACTCTTCCATTCTTTTCACGGAAAGGTCAAACCCTGCCTGTCTGTTGCTCTGTCTGAAGCATCTCACTTAAGTGATCTCTGCTCACGTGTACCTGGAGTTCTGAGTTGAGCCTAGAAGGCACCTAAAAATCACTTCCCCGTGCATGCTGCTTTTCTAATCTAAGCAAGGCAAACCAGCCATGAGTGGGACCCCTAGTCAAGATAACCTGTGATTGAAATATCAAGTTACTGTAGGGCAACATAAAAATAAATGAAGTTCCAGATATACATTTCTTTGGGTAGTTTTGAAGGATAACTACCACCGACTGAATTTAGAGGTGAAGTAATTAATTCCCACATTAATTTGCATTTGCTCAACAACTACTTACCAGAATTCTACATTTGCAAGAAAAAATTCTAAGGAAGGGAATAGGGTAATAAAACAAGCAAGGAAGCGGCTCTTATGGGATAAGGGAGATATCTCAGTAATTGTGCAACGAATTATTTAATTATGCATGTGACTGGTGTTGCAAAAGAGAAATAAAGGACGCCATCAGAAAGCGAAACAGTGGAACTGGCCCGGTAGACTCCCCATCCTGAGGATCTGAGCATGAGCTATGACCCTCTAAAACTGTTAAAGTTACCTGCAGATTTGCCCAGGGCAGTAGGGACACTCCTGGTAGAGGTAACTGCAGAGTGCCTCCTACCTCTGTGGCCTCCGACCTTCACTTAAACCGTTGTTATGACTCATTATTTTGCCAGACTTTGTGCTATTTGAAAACTGTTTCAAAATATTTATCCATCTGGTTTTAAAGGGGTAGATTTATCCAAGTAAAACTTGTCATATTGGCAGAAATAGAAGGCTATGTTCAGGGCAATAAACAGAACCCGTGTACCTTGGACAAGCTACCTCGAGAGGCAAGCAGAGAGCTCCAGCGAAGTGATGTTGCGTTTCCAAACCTGATGGGCAGGGCCTTACACCTATTTGAGAACTGTGATCTTTTTCCTCAGGGTTTCAGGGAGCCATTGAAGGGTTTTATGCCCTTGAATGACAGAATCAGATTTGTGTTTTGAAAAGATCATCTTGGCTGTAATGTATCAATAGAAAATATATTGGAAAGGGGTAGAAGTGGCCTGGTCAAACCAGGAAGGAGAATCTTGCAGTTAGCAGTCTAGAGTAGATGCTGGCTTTGACTAAAATGGGGACAGTGCAGTAGGCGGGGAGGAATTTGATAATGTTTTAGATATGGAGAATTTTTAGGTGTCCTTAATATTTGCTATTTTTTCCATAGTATATTCTAGAGCCCAGAACAACTGTAAGGTTATTGGAGGACCTCATTTTTTTTTAGAGGTAAGACTTTTAATTATTTTCAACAATCTTCTTTTCTAAGAGTAACTAACATTACTCTATAATTTTAATTTAGTGGTTTGATCTCATAAGAGTTGTACTTTCACCATCCAAAATCCAGTTAAAATCAAACTCCTGAAGTCAGAAATAACAACAAAAATGGTACCTAAAATATTTTTGCTAACTTAAGAAAAGGAGTGGATACGTTTGAATTTCTTTGCCATCACATCTGGAGTTTCAACACCTGAAAACAAGATTGCCTTTTCAACATAAAAAGGATTACGATGTCTTCTATTTCAATTTTCTTGCATTTATGCATGTTATTTTAATAATTTAAATTATACTAGACAGTTATCAAAAATACAGAAAATTAAACCTTACTAGCTTCTAATATAGAAAATAGATTTACATAATTAAAATTCTAAATATTTAGGCATCTGATTGAAGGGTATATTTTATCAAGATATCATGTTTCAACATACTTTGACAACTTTCTATCCCAAATCTTCTGAAATAATTGAAAATATGTTGCAAACCTGGAAAAAAGAAAGAGTATAATTAGCAAACTAGAAATTCTGAGTAATGTCTCAAAGATGGAAAGCTAAATAACCAGGCTGGAGGAGAAATGCAAGTTGAGAAGCTACAGCTCCAAAAATTCTTGGGAAAATGGTACAGTAAAGGCCAGGGGACCTAAGTGAAGGATGAATCAATAAAAGCTCCAACGGGGGAGGGAAGCATTTGGGGAATTACCTGGGTTTACTTACTTTAAAAACCACATTTAGTTCAACAAGGACAGTGATCTTTGGCCTTGAACTTGCAAAGGGCAGCAGGCAGCAGAACCATTTCCCCACATAGCTGTGTAAACCGAGTTAGGTGGTTGGCTGGAGAGAGATTAGAGCTTGGGAAAAAACGTAACAGAGTGAAGCTTGAAGTATTTCTAGATACAGAAAAGAGAGCAGAGAAAGAAGAAAGGGAAGAGAGTATATAGCTGTATATTAATATTCAGTTATTTATCCTTAGAGGCAATAACAAATTATTGCCTCTAATTTAATAATAAATTGGGCAAAAATAATCAAGAATGTGAGGTATTGGTATAGTACAATAAGTATCCTTGAGGTTATACACATACCCCGCCACACACACACACACACACACACACACACACACACACACACACACAATATAGGGTATGCAATAAACAGAGAATAAAAATATTTTAAAGAAACCTGGAAATTATAAAAAATTTATTGTATATTAGGCTGCAAGGAGTCTCAGTAAGTCAAAAAATTATAAATAACACAATATCATAATGTAATTGATTACAAATTAAAAAGAAAAATTTATAGTTTGACATGCATTTATTATAAAATAAAAAGATCGAAAATAATCAAACTATATATTCAAATCATGAAGATAAAAACATAATAAATTTAATTATACAGTGAAGGAATTAATAAAAGTCAAAGAAGTTAATTAAATGCAAAACACAGTAGTTAGCCTGATTAATGAATCTAAAAACTGGACCTTCGAAAATAATCAATAGAAAAAAACATAAGTGTGATAATATAGCCACACACATTGCATGAGGAATGAGGAAAAAAAGACACAAAGGTGACTGAAAATCGTAAGAAAATATCACATATTGTATAACAAAAGAATTGAAAATGTTGAAAAATATAAATTATCAAAAATTACTCAAGAAAGAATAGGAAGTTTAAGCAAAAATATCATGTATTTTTGTACATGCATATCTCAAAATATATTATAACTTATTACAATAATGGTGGTATTGACTCAAAATATTGGTCAATAACTTAGAAAAAATAAGTGTGGAAATAGATCCATATATATATATGTATTTAATCTATGGTAAAGGTGGCATTTCAAATCAGTAGAGAAAAGATAGTTCTCCACAACTTTAAAAAATTAGATGCTTTCTTTTATCATGTACAAAATTTAATTCTTATTGTTTAAAAGATATAAATGTTCTTTAAATTTATACATGTATTAGAAAAAAAATGAGACTATTTTTGTGACATTGTTATAGGGGTGTTTGGCTCTGGAAGGCCCAAATCTCAGAAGCAGAAAAGTTTAATTGGTTTGGTTACATACAAATTAGAAACTTAGATATCATGGAAGCCAACATAAATGAAAGATAAGTGAATGACTAGGGAAAAGAGTTAGAGCTTGTATAACTGGGAACATATTAGTACCTGCAATGATTAAAGAAGTTACCTAAAATTTAAAAAGACAAAAAAAATTTATTTATTTATTTTAAAAAGACAAAAAAAATTTATTACCAAAATGATGACAATCTAGTAATATGGAAAATGCTGTCTAAATTAAATATTTTACCCCCCAAAATTCATGAAATTTATGTTGTATATTAGGATCCCTTTTAGAATAAGAAAAAATAACAGATAATATAAATACTGATCAAGAAGGATTCTTCCTTTTAATTAGGCCATGTCTAGTCTACAAAATATTATGGAAACACCACTTGAGTTATTTACAAATTTTCTTGTTGTAAATACCTTTGTACCAACATCTTAGTGGAAATGACCTATTTTTGCTATAAATACATTTCTGCAAATCAGTTTGGTGGGTCAATGATTATGCACATATTAAAATTTCTAACTCAAATTTATAAATTGTTTTTCAGAAATAAATTTGGTAAGTGATATTTCCACAAACTGCACTAGTGCATAACTACATAATGTTCCTTTTTACTGACATGTCATAACTTCTCATGCCAATACTTTAATTTTGAAAATATAAGTCTTATTTAGTTTCTTTCAACCAATACCTTTGTTCATACACCATTTTGCTCATATTGAATTATTTCCTTATGATGAATGTTCAGCAGTACAATCACTGGATCAAATGTTAAGTATTTTATGTCTCTTGCTATACATCAGCATATTGTTTTCCAAAAGTTTTGGGGCACTGTATTTACATCAACATTATTTATCTCAGCATTAGTTGCCACCTTTTCTGTTGTACAGTTCAGCTTACTTTAAAAAAGTGTATATAATAAAAAATCTAGAAAACTTGGAATATTAGAAAAATACAATAAAAAAAGATAAACTTGCTACTATGTAGGAATAACCACTCTAATGCTTAGTTAACATACTTCCAGATGTTTTTGCATGTGGACATGTGTGTAGGTGCAATTTTTCCCCAGAAGTGAAGATTGTGCAGCACAGACTATAGTGGACTCTTAAATACATGATACATTGTAAATATTTTCACATTTTAGACACTCATCTATATTTACAACTTAATATCTTCCTGATGTTACCTGTGTAAGTGTCACATACTTTACTTAATAGATTGTCTAATTAGGAAAATTAGAGTCAACAGTTGTTTGTTGTGTGGCATTTTCTTACTTATAACAACAACAACAAAATCTTCACAAAAGAGAAATGAATAAGAAAAATTCAGTGAATCAAATTAATGACTTATTATGTAGCCATTAGAGGAATAAATATCAAGATTATGCACCGTTGAATGAAATATTTATAAAAAAATATTATAGTATTCTATTAGTTTAGAATAGAATAACTTAAGTAAGCTAAGTTGCTTGTGCATTCTGATTTTATTTCTTTTAAGCTATGTATGCCTCTGTAATACCAAAAACCTAGAAAAATTGAAAAGTACACTGCATAAATATGGAATGTGTTTTCATTTGTAACATTTCTGTCATTTTAGTTTTAAGTACGAATTAGTTTCAGAAGTATTGACAATTATTTAATATTGTTCATCTTCAACTATAAACATTGAAACATTAAAGTTAAGGGATTTTTTTCATGGCCTAAACCTCATAGCAAATTTGAGGCAAATATTTGAGAGGAATAGAAGTGTCTTTTTAAAAAGTAATTTAAAAAACATCAAAACAAAAACCTTCTTTACAGCAAAGGAAATCATCAACAAAATGAAAAGGCAATCTACTGAATGGGAAAAAATATTTTCAAATCATATATTTAATAAGGGGTTAATATCAAAAATATAGAAAGAACTCAGACAATGCAATAGCAAAAAAACCTAAACAATCCGAATAAAACATGGGCAAAGGATCTGAATAGACATTTTTCCAAAGAAGAAATACAGATGACCAAAAGGTAAATAAACTAGATGCTCAACATTATTTATTGTCAGGAAAATGCAAATCAAACCACAATGAGCCATTTCCTCACATCTGTTAGAATGGCGACTATCAAAAAATCAAGACATAACAAGTGTTGGTGAGGACGTGGAGAAAAGAGAGTCCTTGTACACTGTTGGTGGCAAGGTAAATTGGTGCAGGCACTATGGAAAACAGTCTGAAGGTTCCTCAAAAAATTAAAAATAGAACTACAATATGATCCAGCAATTCCACTTCTGGGTATTTATCCGAAGAAAATGGGAACACTAACTGAAAAGACATATGCTCCCCCATGTTCACTGCAGCATTATTCACAGCAGCCAAGACATGGAAAACAACCTAAGTGTTTATTGATGGATGAATGGATAAACAAGATGGAATCAATGGAATATTATTCAGCCATAAAAAAGAGTGATATTTTACCATTTGAGACAACATGGTTGACTCTTGAGGGCATTATGCTAAGTGAAATAAGTCAGAGATAAACACAAATATATATGATCTCACTTATATGTGGGATTAAAAACAACAACAACAACAACAAAAACCAAACTTACAGATCCAGAAAACAGATTGGTAGTTGCCGGAGGAGGGGCACGGAGAGTAGGAGAAGTAGGTGAAGAGGGTTAAAAGGTAGTAACTTCAAGTTATAAAATAATAAAGTCATGGGAATGTAATATACAGCATGGTGACCATAGTTAATAATACTGTATTGTATATTTGAAAGATGCCTAAAGAGTAGATATTAAAAGCCCTTATCACAAGAAAAGAAACCCTGTAACTATGGGTAGTGACAAGTGTTAACTAAACTCATTGTGGTGATCATTTCATAATATATACAGATCTTTAATCATTCCATTGTACACCTGAAACTTATATGTCAATTATACCTCTATAAAAATAATAAATACCTAATAAATGTAGAATATTCTGCTTAAATAAATAGCTTTGAAATCACTCTCTACTAATATTTCTTTAACGTTTTTACAAGCCCTATGCCACATGTCTTGGAATTGCACTATATTTAGAATTTATTAGAAACCTTTTCTTAGGAAATTTTATTTTTCCACTAGTCTTTTAGACTCTGGTTTAACTCTGGAATATTTCAGATGATGAATACCTGAACTACACAGCTTCTAATTAGCTTCACAAATTTGAATACAGGCATGACGTTTACATGCAGAATTTTGGAACCAGGAACCATTAGTAATTCAACAAGTAGAGTGACGTTCTACCTATAATGTGAAAGGACAGTCTGAAAATGCTAGAAATTCCTAAGTCAAAAATTATATTTTTCATCTGAAACTACTATTTTAGTTCTGAAACCAATACAAAAGTATTATTCTCTGTAGCAATTTATTATACATAAGCATTAGGCATTTACAAATATAACTCTCTGTTTCATGGCATCTAATATGTTGAGAACTTTTCAGGCTGGTGATGCAAGTTCTTTGCTCTGCATTGATTTTGAAATCCTTTTGTTCTGTCGCAGGGCCAACAGTGGGGCCAGGTAAGAATCCCAGGATTGGAGGTGTATGAAATGTAGCCAAAATCCGATTCAGGAATTATTCAGTTTATTGCACACAATTAGCCCACAAGTTAGTCAAACTTGTAGAAACAGAATAGGTAGTAACAAACCATTCCAAGCAGTCCAGGAAGGAGACTTCTTAGCAGAAGCTGTATCTCTGGTCCAGCAACAGGTCTCAGGACAAGCATGAGCAGGAAGTCATCCTCTACTCCTACAGGGTCTCTGGCAGCATCTGTCTGGAACAGCTCTTGCCAGCCTGGAGTTGGATCCTCCAGCAAAGAACCTCCAAGTCTCCTGGATCAGCGGTCTCATTTCAAAGGAGACTGTCAGTAAGATATAAGGGTTATGTCCCAGGGGTTCTTGCCTCTATCAGTTGCTCTTTCAATTCCAGCAAAGTCTTTCCAAGGATGTTACCAAAACAAATTTCTTATCTAAAGTAACATTCTTGATTTATCATGCTGAGATTGGCCATCCTATATCCAACATTTCAAAACAACTAATATGGAAGTTCACATTGGCCACTGTGACTCCATCTTGAATTACTTGACATCCCTGAATGCCTATGAGTTTCACACAAGATGAGTAGAACTTGTAACTCACAAAAAATTACATCATAACACCTTTGGAGAAAGTAACTCAGATAACTTTATTAAGAGCAATTATATAGCAATCAAAGAGTGAGATGATCATTAATTGAAAAAATAACTCCATTGTATTACATTCAGACTAGCAACCCTAGTAGAATAATATATATTTCAAAATAGGACACAAGTGGAAGACAGTTTGCGTGAATGTAACTTTCTTGGGCCATCTCCTGAAAATGTTATGACATGAGGCCAAGTCTGCTCATGTGAAATGTAGAGGTATCTTCTGCATGACCCTCATCTTCAGAATCACTGTGAGCCATCTCCAAAGTCCCATGCATCATGATAAATAGAGTTAATGAATAAAACTGAATTAAATAGATTGAAGACATTATGAGCTACTTTACCTATGTATCCTAAGTATAGCCTAGGGTGAAGATGACTGACCAGAATAAAAAAGGACTGTGCAGTTATTGATGGCAAAGATTGGCAGCTATGGCATATTTTAATACTGTGGGAACTTGCCTAGCTCACACTAACAATTCATCCCTAGTAATTATGACGCATAACTTAAATTGATAGTATGCTAAATTTCCGATATATTTAATGAAGAAACACAATCTGCACCACACAGAGGGTGGAATCCAAAGAATTCTCAATTCAATGCCATGTAGTAAATTGGAGACAGACCATGTTCCTACTTCAGTAAAACTTTCATGTTCCCTTCCTAAATACGTCACATTTAATTTTCTCTTCAGTCAGTCCATTTCCTAGTGCAGAAAATAGAAGGTCAGAATCCATTTTTTATTTGACATAAGACATTATATTTCTTGAAGTCAGGGCTCCATAATTGAAAAATGAGAATGCCAAAGTGTCAGACTACGGATTACATTTTTCTTTTTCAAGGGAAAATTCAAACTTTTTTTTTTCATAAAAACTAAGTGTTGGAATGAAACTCAGATGTCATCTAATTGTGAAATCTGTGTTTAAATGTTCTTTGATAATAGCTATGCTTGAACACTGCAAGGCTGGGTACCAGCACCCCCTGGAATACTTCACTGCGTAAAGCAGTGCTGTTCTTAGGGCTTTGTAGACTCCTTTGGGCTCTGAGTGTGGCTGATAGGTCTTTAATTAGGTTCTCAGTCATGTGAGAAAATGTCTCAATGAGGATTAGTTAATCAAATCTGTAGGAAGATATTTTTTTCTTTACATGTTCTGGAGAAAAACAAATGAACTATATGGCATGGCCCCTACCTACCAGCAATTTGAAATTCCATAAGTAGGTATGTTAGGTGCAATTCGTTGGTAGAAAATATAATATCATATAAATAAACACATATACTGTACCTGGTGCTGTCAATTTTCTAATGGAATAGCTACTCCTAACTCCACTTCCCCTGCTGCCTCCCATTATAGAGGCTGAAAAGTCATGCTTGCTTACCAGCCTTTATAAAGGGAAACATATTCTGGGGATTCAAGAAATGCTTTAACTTCTTTGTCAAAGAAAACAGATCTTAATGAATCTTTTTTCTTTTTCTTGAACTGACTACAGAAGCAATGTTTAGAGCTGAGGCAGCCATTTTGTGACCATGACTTGGGGTCAGGGGAGTGCAAAGAAAGTAACAAAAACGTGAACCCAGACTCCTTAGACTGTGGTGACACCCACAAGAAGTGAGGTGAACAAAATCTTTTGTTAAGTCGCTGTTCATAGCTTTCCATTTTCTACATCTGAATGAACACTGATACACATGCCAGTAATTTTAAATGTTTCTGGTTTGATATAGACTACAAATGATCATTTGTGTTAATAATATTAAATATCTGTGGAATGTTCTATATACAAGCAATCAAATCAATGTCTAATGAGCACAAGTTTTTTCTGCTATGAATTGTGTACTTCTTTTAATTCAATAATTTCCTAGCTTTATCTATTGTCAGGTTGCATTATAATTATATAAATTAATTTTATTTTGTATAGGTTATATTTTCCTAGTCAAACGACCATTGCATCATTTTGCAAGATCCTTTATAGTGCTAGTGATGCTTCTTGCTTTAAAGTTTACTGTGACTGACATCAGGGTAACTATCTAAACTTTGTTTAGTGTTTGCATAGTATATCTTTTATTTTCCATTTTTAAACTTTCAACCATTTTGTGTCCTTATATTTAAGGTTTATCTCTCAAAGCAGTACGAGGTTGAGCTCTAATTTTGTAAATCCAGTACAACATTTCTGTCTCCCTTTGGGTTCCCTCTTCTATATCACACCAGGAAGCTCTGGCCATCTCAGCCTCATTAAATGGAGGTCATTGTTGAGTACAAGTTCCAGTGAAGCATCTTCAGCTGAATGATGTCATGTGACTTGTCCAGAACATCCTGCAAGTGTGTCCACACCAATGAATTCAGCCTTATCTAGTGTTATCTTCCTCCCCACTTACCCTAACACCTGTACAATCCCAACACCTGCTAGGATGCAGTGCCACTGGGTAACATCCTCTCAAGTCACCTGCTCAAGGGAGGTGATCACAGAACTTTCAGATACAAAGGGCCAACTTCTTCCACCGACAAAAGAGACAGAGTGACTTGAAAATGCAGTGTTGTCCATTTAATCAGGTTCAGACATGTATTCCTGGTCTAAATTTCAGGATCCCGTTCTTCCTCAAAGGTCGTTCACAGGAGGACATCGGCAAGACTGCATTCAACTGCTATTGCACTTCAGCCACGCACGTTATTAAATGTCGTGTTTGATTTTAGCAGCATCAACCGTTTGGATAAAATAAATAAGAGATTCTTTCAGGGCTGTGATGGGAACTCTGGCTCTCAGACCTTGACGCAAGCTGATACTTAGAAGTCTGAATTTGTCATATTCTATTTGTAATCGCCCAAGTGCACTCAAAAGAATCCATCCCACACTCTTTATAGTCACCACTACTGCCATAACAGTCGATTATAACAGCCACTTGGAGTCCCAGGGCATTTTCTGCAGCTGTCACTTCATCACAATTAACCTTAGGTGATAACTTGATTAATTATGATGCCAGCGTGCACCATGGATTACTAGCTTCCAATTTCCCAAAGAGTTCAGCTCTGCATTCATCCTCAGAGCGTGGCCAAACCAATTCTGAAATTCCATCTTTACGATCAATCTCACGGGACAGTCCCTGATGCTTATTCTGCATTAGTTAGGATCCAGTAAAGAGAGAAAACCCATAGAGTAATATGGATATGGAAATCTTAATATAAAAAATTATTAACAGGGAAGTAAAATAACAGGGGATTGCCCAATAAGGAATATAGGACTAGGAGGCATATGGAGTAACCATGCCTAAGGCTGATAGAGCACTAGAAATGAGATGCTTTCACCAGGGCTGAGACCCAGAACTTATCGGGAGGGTGTGGCCATAGAGAATAGATACTAGAGAAGTTCTCTAGGTCCTGCTCTGTTGGGACTGTGGACTTGCTTTCTGGAATCCTGTGGATCCACCCACAGGAGGGTTCATGCCCTGAAACTTACTGAAAACTGTCGAGGAAGTCCCTGGTGAGGTGTCCAAAGGAAGACATGCAGACAGTGGCACGACACTGGAGAGGGGCTGCCAGGAAAATGAGTCATGAGGAAGTGTCCAATCCAGCACTCCACTGCACAGGGGCTTGAGGGCCGTGTGCTGAGGGTGGTCACAGGAGGTCCACTGAGGATGGCACGCTGCTACCAGGCTGCCTGAGGGGATGGTAGCAGCAGCTGCAATGGGAAGAGGCCAGGTGCTGCTGGTTTCCCAGTATAGAAGGAAACTCCACACATACTGCAGGAGTTGACAGAGGGGCAGCCCAGAACCAGGAAGAGAAAAACACTTCCTCCTTCAATGTCCCTACTCTCGACTGACCAAGGATACCATCTGCAAACTAGTAAAGGAAAAATATTTAAAGAACCCAACTATATTTTCCCAAGGCAGGTAATGGGGATGGATTTGGAGCTGAGAATTAATAAACTGATAATTGTCACAATGAAGAAGAAAAACTGAAAGAAAAAGTTAAGAAAACTTATTAGAAGTTAAAGATAACATAAGGATAAGATTGAAAGAGCCTATTAAATAGGGAGTATAAAAAATAAGTCAAGGAACTACCTAAGTGAACACACACACACACACACACACACACTTATACACAAATATGCCTAGATACACCACAGTAAAAAATTTTATGCATTAAATAATAAAAACAAAAAAACATAAAAACCACAAAACCTTAAGGTCTCCAAAGATAAAAGTAGAGATTACCTATGAATAAATGTCAGCCAGATTGGCATTAGGCATCTTGTCAGTAAAAATAGATATAAATATAGAAAGAGAAATATCTTTAAAATATAAGAGAAAATAAGCCTTATCTAGACTCCTATCCACGTCAAACTATCATTCAAGCATGAGAGTGATATAACATTTTTAGAAATGTAAAGATAATTTTGCTTTATGTAGATTCTTTTTAAAAAAATCTCTGGAGGATACATTTTTGCAAGAAAAAATAAATGAGTCAGAAAGAACAGGCATCAATAATGGCATCAATAATGGGAAATAAAATAATAAAATAAAAATTGAATAAAAATTAATAAATTATATTATTAATCAAAATTACAGATCATATCATCTCAGAAGTGAGGAAGGAAACTAGAAAGGTGTAAATATGTTAAGCTGTATCTCTTGATTAGCATCAAATATTGTTAGAAATTTAAAATTTTAAATAAAAGCTAAAATTTTCAGAGTAACCACCAAAAAATTTAGGTAGATTGTACAATGATAAATATTTACTTTAAAAAATGGACCATAGAAATCTTGACACCTTCAACAAATATCAGATAGAAGAAAACAAAGTAAATGACTGGAAAGCATGGTCAATAGATCATAGGAAAACATATGGAAGGAAAAACTAGAAATATATATGTCACAACAATAAATATGAAAGGATTAAAGTCATTTATTAAAGACAGATTCTCAGAAGAATCTTCTTCAGTGAAGCACACCGAAATCTCAATGACATAAGAATCTGTAAATAAATATAGGAATAATATAATAAATAAATAAATAAATAAAGGAATGTAAAAGATATGGGCTACATGCTAGCACATTGACAATGGTAATAAACAATAAAATAACATTCAAGGTGAAAATTGTGTAAAATGAGGGAAATTTACTTTGCTGAAAGGTATAATTCTTTACTTTGCTGAAAGGTAAATTCTTCATGAATTTTAGGCTCCTAAAATATAGCTTTGATTTATGTAAAAGAAAAACTGATAGAATTCAAGGAGAAAATGAATCCTTTACTTATGGTGTAAATTTACAACACAGATCTTTCAGAAATTAGAAGACCATGCAGGGAAAATGAACACAAATACAGAAGACTTCAATTTCATATTTGAGAATTCTTATTGTATATGTAATTGTAAGAGCATAAATGAGTAGAAACATCTATACATGGCTGTTATCTCATACATGTATCATAAAAATAGTGTTGGTTACCTCAACAAGGGGGTCATATTTCATTGTGAAATTTCTAAATTCCATTGGTTACACATATTTTAAGTTTTTACAACAAATACTGTCAAGAATAAAGTAAGCATGTATATAAAAACTTTGGACAAAATCAAGCAGAGTTCAGACTGATCCCTTTGTCTGCTGGAGTCTTTTAATTTTTTATAATAATGTATGTAAGTATTTATTTATGATGATTTTCCAATATTTAAAAAGCTCTTCATGTTATCCATGTATGCATGTGTGTGTGCATTTGTGTGTATGTGTGTGTGTGCATGTGTGTGGATGTGTGTAACCCAAGCATGATTTAAAAACTCCCTGGTGACTTTAATACGCAATCAGTTTGAGCAACACCGGCAGAATGTTTGTTACCAAGCGTGGTGTAGCTAAAGCAAGCATAAGTGCTGGTATAGACAGAGCCTTTCTTCAGCAAGAATTTCAAAATTTAAGTTCTAGTCACTGATATGCCACTGACTTAAAAATGAAATGGCTTGATTTCTCTCCTTCAGTGTCTACTTTTGTGGATCTGGGGTAACAATACCTGGCATACTTATCTTACAGAGTTAACATGGGAATCAGATGCAGTATTAGATGTGAAAGTACCTGGAAGATTATAAAGCAGTCCAGCTTTATTGCATTGCTATTAAGTAATCCAATTTTATGGCCTAATTTAAACAAGGAAATTGCTTTAGAAAGAATTATCCCCTAAATTGTTCAGAAATTTTAATACAAACAGCACAAGGACACAGAATGAATATTTCCCCTAATCATCTATTTGTAATTAAATTACAGATAAACTTAACGTGATAATGTTAATGAAATAGTAAATAGCTGAAATTGCCAATAAGAAATCAATTGAAAGACTTTTTTCCAGATGGAAACTTTTTTCACATGCATAACAGAATATAACCCCTTAAGAAAAAGGATGGTAGCTTGACTTTCTTTAGAATTGTAGGGAGGAATGTTTGCACACAGATTCCTGGAAATTGCTTAGCATCCCAAGGCACTTTATTTATTTGTTTGTTTGTTTTTTGAGAGCATAAATTTATTTTTATTTTTTTATTAATTTTTACTGGAGTCTGGTTGCTTTACAATGTTGTGTTAGCCTCCACTGAACAACAAAATGAACCAGCCGTACACATACAGCTATCCCCTCCCTTTTGGACTTCCCTCCCATTTAGGTCACCACAGTGCATTAGGTAGAGTTCCCTGTGTTATACCGTATGTTCTCATCAGTTGTCTATTTTATACATAGTTGATACCATGTATAAAATTTTTTTAATTGAGATAAAATTCTCATCACATAGAGTTCACCAATTTAACCATTTAAAAGTGTACAATTAATTGTTTTCTAGTGTATTCCCAATGTTAAGTGACCATCACACCACCTAATTTCAAAACATTTTTATCACCCTAAAAAGAAGGTATATCCATTAAGCAGCCACTTGCCATTCCCTCATTTTCCCAGTCCCTGGCAGCCACTAATTTCCCTTCTGTCTCTGTGAATTTGACATTTAATACAAATGGAATCATATAAATTGTGCCTGGCTTTTCACTTAGTGTTTTACCCATTTTGTAGCATGTATCAGTATTTCATTTCCTTTTATGGATAAGTAATATTTCATTGTACGGATTACCATATTTTGTTTATGTATTCATCAGTTGATAGATATTTGGGTATTTCCACTTTTATGAATAGTGAATAGCATTGCTATGATCATGTGTACAAGTTCTTGAGTGAACGTATGTTTTCAGTTTTCTTGTGTACATACATTTATTTGAATCCCGTGAGAACAGAAGTCTGGTGGTGCAGGGCAGAATGGAAGCACCCACATCAATCCCTGGGGCTTCTCTCCCCAGACACAGGAATTCCGCTCAGATGACAGTGTCGAATCATCACTCACTCCAGAAAGAGTTTGGAATTTCCAGCCTCAGTATCATTTGATGTAAACATCGTACAATCATGCATTCTTTAGAAGCCCAATTGAGATAAGTGGTCTGAGGTTTCTGAACTGTCATATTTTTGAGTAAAATAAGAAAAAAAGATTTGCAAGCAAAACTTTTGTCCCTGTTGGCCTCCCACTAGCGCACCCAGATGCCCCTTGTGCCAGCTCAGCTTTAAATTTCTCCTGAGACTGAGTTCTGGGCAAGTTGCTCTGCCACTTTTATTTCAAATCCATGTTCTCCGTATGACCAGCATAGTTTACAATCACACACAATATATTTGGCAATATTATATTGAATTATGACTGAATATTGTCAAAACACACCATTTAAAAATCACATTGATTTAATAATCACTTGAAGCACAATCTGTCATGTACATATTTTTGTACCTGTCCTGTGGAAGTCCTATATCAAAGTCACCTTAAAATCTGCTGCAAAGCTGACCTTACTTTTTCTGAGTTTTACCCTATTTTCTATATAATGAGACTTTCATATTTTTCTCTTAATATCATGAATCTATTTCAGTTGGCCTCTTAATCTACTAACCTAAATTCCTCATCTTAGGTGCATAAATTGGCCATAATTTTATTTGAAAAAGCAAAATTGTTTTTTGTGGTGTGATGTAAGGAGCAACTATACCATACTGGAAAGATATATTGAAGTTGTTTCCGCCTTACTATTCAGGGCTTACTATAGAGCATTGCTTCCCAAGGGAGCAGAGAGGAGCAGTCACTCTATGATATTAGCAGCCAGATGTATCAGACAGCTTTGAAATGTATGCATCAATATCGAACGCAACCCAAGTGAAATCACAGGCAAAACTCCTTATGATAGAATACAGCAACCCTTACAAGAACTCCTGTATATTTGCTACTTTCTATGAGCCAGGATTTGTGCAAAACATTTTATGTGTAATATATATCTCATTTGACCTTGAGAGTAGATGTAAAGCCCATTCTACAGTTGGTAATCTGGACAGAGTGAGTTGACGCATTCAGCCAAAGTCACAGCAATGTAAGTCATGGGGTTGAGATTCAAAGCCTTGTTTTTAATCACTATTTTATATAACTTTTAAAAAAATTTTCATTTTATATTGGAGCATAGTTGACTAAAATGGGTTAATTTCAGGTATACAGCAAAGTGATCCAGTTATATATGTAACTTTTAAAATAGGAAAAGATAACTTGAATTTCGCAGATGGAAAATAAAGTCTCTCTAGTTTGCACCCTGAATTTCAGTTATTTATCACCCTTGAACCTAGGACATGGGTCAATAGGGCATGAAGGTGTGTGACAGGTATGTGAATGTTACACGGATAACAGAATGAGCTGGTCAAAGAAGATGGAAGGAAAAGGGCAACCTGGACTATATTTGTCTTGGTCACTTTTAGTTAAGAGAATACCAGTCTGGGGACTTCCCTGGTGGAGCAATGGTTGAGAATCCGCCTGCCAATGCAGGGGAAACGGGTTCGATCTCTGATCCGGGGGAAGATCCCACATGCCGCAGAGCAACTAAGCCTGCGTGCCACAACTACTGAGCCTGCACTCTACAGCCCGCGAGCCACAACTACTGAAGCCCGCATGCCTAGAGCCTGTGCTCCGCAACAAGAGAAGCCACCGCAATGAGAAGCCCGCGCACCGCAACGAAGAGTAGCCCCCACTCGCCGCAACTAGAGAAAGCCCATTCACAGCAACAAAGACCCAATGCAACCAAACATAAATAAAAGTAAAATAAAATAAAATATTAAAAAAAGAGAGAACACCAGTCTGTCTTGTGGAATCATGATAGTTATATTTCTATATAAATTATGCTTCTTAATATTTTTAAAACGTGGTCTCAATTTCATAATTTCATTCTTCATCTCAGATTCTGATTATGTATGATATATAATTCAAATTTTATATGCACATACAGATGTTTACATCTCTAGATTAACTGTTTATTAAATTATAGGTAATCTTTGTGATGTATATAGAATTCTGTTCTGTTTATTTTTGTAATTTCCATTCAAGTATTGTTAAAAATATCTATGTGAAATAAGTGAACCTAATTCATAGCTAGTGTAAAGACTATGATGACCATCTTAACAGAACGTATAGTACAAGATTCCTGTATTATTTGAACTCATAATCTGAATTACACTATAATAATGTACATTTTTCCCCAGAATTTACCATTTGAATTGAAAACCCATATGAAAAATATGCATACACAGATCAGGGGAACTTTCAGATGTGTGCAAGCCTTGGTGGGAAGATATACAGTGAATCAAGTCATATCTCTGCATTTGTTTTGATTAAAATACTGTTAGTTCTCCACATTTTTAGACATGTTGTGCATTACCTATAATGTCTTCCCCACATTATTAAAAGAAAATATCTTCTAAAATAGTGGCATGGTCTCTTAGGAAAGCAGGCAAGTTCATAGGCTTAGCAAAGGCTATGCATCAAAAGAATTTGAAAGTGATAGAGTGATTGAAAGAGGTGAATGCCGAAAAGTCATAAACCTTGCCATGCATATTTCACCATAATTCATGTAGAGGATTTTTGAGGATCAAAAAAATTTAAGTGTATTATGTAAGTTTTGTGGATTCTGGAAAGCTTCCAGAGGGCATGTAACCTTTTAATAAATGGAGGAATACCTTCCACTGTGGAATGATGGCTCCAATCAGCATGGATATCTTTGAGACCATAAGATACAATGGAAAACACTGATCATTGTCAAAGATCTGATGAAGACGCCGATGGAAAAAGAAGATGATTTGGTTAAAAAAATGTATTTTAAGCAAAGCTAGGGTATGTGGAGAAATCTTAAAACTGTGTAAAAATGAATAACTTGAAGATCACTTGTAATTAATTTGCAGCAGTCTTCTTTGGTGAGTTGCAAACGTCTATTGACAAAATGGTTTTACTGCAAGGCAAAACTTTAATCTGAACAAAGTTGGGTCTTTTTCTAAATAAGTGCTATCTAGTACTTTCACTTTTTAAAAAAGAACTAGGATATAAGGCATTCAAAAGTCAGCTAATGTTGTGTACAGATGGGCATTATGGGGATGCTATTTCTGTCGAAAACTTTCTTGGTTTATCAAAGCCAGAAACCTAAAGTTGATGAGTTGTCTTTGCACTCCTCAACCCCACCTCGTCGCTGGTGCCCATAGAACCAAAGATTTACCAATGACTTCCAGACAGTGTCTGTGCAGTTGTTGGTGCAGTTAGACCCGCGTGGGGTGCTAAAGCAGATTGCACTCCTTTGATGATGGATTTATAGAAAATCTTTGACATCAAGAAATCATTTTCTTCATTACTCAGTTTTGAAAATAAAGTACTTTTTAAAAATGTGTTTGATATGGACCATTTTTTAAAGTCTTTATTGAATTTGTCACAATATTGCTTCTGTTTTATGTTTTGTTTTGGGTTTTTTTTGGCCGCAAGGGATGTGGGATCTTAGCTCCCTGACCAGGGATCAAACCTGCACCTCCAGCACTGGGAGGCGAAGTCTTAATCACTGGACTGCCAGGGAAGTCCCTGAAAATAAAGTATTATAACAGTAAATAGAATGTGGAATAAACTGGACCTCCATTTTTGTCCTGACTTCCAAACTTCTGAGGAAGTGAATAATAAAGCACAAACAGTCTTGTAAGGGCAGCTCTCTTGAAGTGCATAGTAAAAATGAACAAATTTAAGCATTATACAGCAAAGAATATACTCTCAAGTAGCTCTTTAAACTTGGCATCTTATCATTGTTCAGAAAATAGGGAAAATGAAGATCACAAATACTCATTGGATAATTATTACTCTAAATCCTTATATTTTATTTTTTATAAAGAAAGATAAAAACATTTAAATTAACAATTATACACTCCTTGGAGAGTTTTAGATATTTTAGAAAAAAAGGGTTGTTTTTAATTTTTTGTATGTGTTAGGAATTACTGTTTTTCTAATTTAAATTAACCTATTGATGACTTCTACTATCTCAAGATTCACTATACAATAAATATTTGGGAAAATATTAGATTCAGGTAAGTGACTTTATTAGATCCTATTTTAATCATATTTAATCACTTCAATAATCATTCAGGCCAATTTCTCAAAAACAAACTTTGAATGTATAGAATTCACTGATGGTTGTGTTGGAAATGGAAGTTGAAAGCTAAATTCATTTTATTTCAGATTTCTTAATCATGGTTTCTCCAAAAGCAGTTACTAAAGCAAAGGAATATTAAGTTTCTAATCCAAGTCCCTACATTTAATAAGGACCAAGATAGAAATGGAATTTAGATTAGCTGATTTCTAACTCAGTGCTCTTAATAATCAGTCCTTAGGAGCGTTTTTATCTAATTGAAGGGAAATATATTACAACTAATAACAGTTATTGCTGCTCTTTGTAATTAATTGTTGGCCCTGTTGAAGTCAATGCCTCTAGAAGTCATTGAAATCCACAGTGTAGTTATGTTAGAGTTTTAGAAGACTTAGGTAAGAAGACATTAAAAAATTTGTTATGAAAAAAAAAATTGTTATGCAAACTGAGAAAATAAGGTTATTCCAATCTCACAATTTAGTGCCCACTTGAGACCCAGGGAGACAAAGCATTTGTCACCAGGGAGATCAGAGGAGTGTGGTTACAAATTAATGTTTTCACAATATTCATGTAAATAAGACAATGTCTCCTCAGATATTCAGTTACATATATTGGGGTGAATTTACAGTTGTCTAGGACAGACTGTTTAATGAAGTTTACACAGACAAGCGGTAACACATAATCATTAATATTAAAGATTTTAAAGATATTTGCAATAACGGAGGATAAAACTTCTCCCTCATTCCAAAGTAATTGCTTTGAGCCTGTGCTCCTTTTGGGATAATTGTTGGCATGTTGCTTCTTATTAGAAGCCTATCACTTTTTTTCTGATCTTTCTGACACATTTTATGACATTCAGGTAATGCTTGAAGCAGATGTACACAAAAATATTTCCTTATGAAATTGACTTCCTTAGATTAAATATTTAAATTGCAGCTCCATTTTGTAATAAACAGTATTAGAAAAGTAATGTGCGGACATTAATAATATTAAAAAAAACAGAAATGTGAAATAAAAATAATTACAGAAAAGTACCTCCCCACCTCATTAATCCCACTTCACAGTACTAATTACAGGTAAACACTTGGTGTATATCCTTCTAATTTCATGACACTCTATCCATCCAACATTTTGTGCATCAATGAGATAGGTTCTGTACTGCAACCTGTTTCATTTTGTTGTTTTGGGGGAGGAGGGTTGGTATGTGTGCTGCTTTTGTTTTTCCTTTCACCTCAAAGCTTCTTTTGGACATATATTAGTGTATGTTCACATACAACTATTTGTATTTTCTTTAGAGATCGTTGCAGCACATTTGGGCATACATTTCCCTCAAGTGTATGTCCTTTACTATTAATAATTCGCCCTTGGTTACTTTTTAATTAATTAATTAATTTATTTATTTTTATGGCTGTGTTGGGTCTTCGTTTCTGTGCGAGGGCTTTCTCTAGTTGTGGCGAGCGGGGGCCACTCTTCATCGCGGTGCGCGGGCCTCTCACTATCGCGGCCTCTCTTGTTGCGGAGCACAGGCTCCAGACGCGCAGGCTCAGTAATTGTTGCCCTTGGTTACTTTTATTTTGTTGTACTCTATTATCAGGATAGAAAATCTTCAAATTCAACTTGAGTAGCTTTAAGGCTGAAATAATGTCAATACATAAAATTGCAGAGCCACATATATTTTTTATTCCTGGTTTTCGGTGCAGTCATCATAGGAGGATTACATGAATATCGGCTTACAGTGGTTTTCCAAGATGACTTGAAAGAAAAGACATCTGATCTGAAATGTAGAGGACTCAAGTTCTTAGCCCTGTCGTTAAATTATCTTTGTTAGTTAGGCCTTGATTATCTCATGCGTAAATTAAGAGTATTAAACTAGATGATCCCTAAAATAATATCATTCTATGATTGTGTTTCATACAGCTAATCATTAATTTTCTCTTTTTTTAAAGTAATTCTTCTGCAGATGTTCTTCTGCAGTGCCAGATTGTATATAATTTTCTTTACTAAGGCACTCTGATTGTTGAGAAAGAATATAATATTAGGTATTCAAATAGATAAGCCTATTAAAAAATACATATGCAGTAGAGATTTAGATTCATTATATTTAATTCAAAATGTTCTTTTATTTCTAAAGCAACAAAAACTGTCTGGTTTACTAGAGCATATTCTATATATACCTAACTCTTCCTGAAAATGAGGTTAGCAAAGCTTATCAAAAATAGTATTTAATCTAATCACAGTCAAAGCTTTCAGTGCCATCTTTACCATCTCTGATCGTTCAGTGTGATGTCCAGGACTTCATTATGATCTGCTCTCAGGATGCTTGATTCAGCAGAATCTGCTTTGCTCATGAGTCTGACACCTCACTGATTTTGGAAAGACGCTATGTTATATAAGTTGATCTTAAATCTGCAAGTGTTACTTAATCTTTCATTATTCATCTATATACCACAGATGTTTTTGAATGGGTTAAGCAGTAAGATACAAAAAGACAAATTCTCAATGGTTTTATTAGTTATAGAGAGTATTTCCAGGAATCCTTTTAAAATATGTTAGAATCTGGATAAATTCAAAAAGGAAAATTATGAGGGTCTCCTTTGGGATGAGGCAGAGACAACTTTATCTGCTGTACTTATTAGTTGCCCATTTATCTATGCCAGCTGGTAACTCCCAGGAGTCAAGAATCAATGCACTACATCTATTCTGGATATCATGCCAGCTGCTCACAGGATGGAATGCATGACATATTAGCCAAGAAATGTTGTGTGAAAAAAGAGTGATGAACACAACTGCTTAGAGAAAAGTGTTAGAACTGATTTTATCATGATGGTCCTAATTGTCACACAAAATTAATAGAATCTAGGAAACCCAACTCAAGCATGTCCTATGTGCAAGGCCCTTTAGCAAGCAGTGTGGTTAGGAAAAAATTGAATAGAACATTATCCAGCCACAAAAGAGATTACAGTCAAGTAAGTCCAATAAAGCTTATACACACAGAAATATTAGACAGCATTTTGTAATCCTGCATAAACGGCACTTAGAGAAATACTTGATAACTGAGGGAGGTAAAGCCTTTGAATGACACGTGTCAGATGTCTGTAATTTAACATATTATGTAAGGACATGCTCAAGGGTTTTTCAAATAATTCCCAGTGGAGGTGGTAAATATCCTTTGTGTTTACGCTATTGTGTGTTTAGTTTTATTTATTTTGCAGCATGGTATCAGTAAATTTTCTGTCTTTGAATACCAGTACACTGAATAAAAGCATTGGAGAATGACTTTTTCCAAGAAAACTGTCGTTGAGAACCATTAATCCTAATTGTACCTCACCCTTAAACTGTGAAAATAAGTGATAATCGGGGATGGTTATAAATAAGTAGTTGTTTTACCATAATATGAAATGCAGTGTGTTTTACGGGTACATTATCTTTCTCTTTCAAAAGAATTTCCAATTTCCTTTTTCCCTGTGAAGAATATTGTAAGGATATACAAAAATATTAAAATGTATTTATCACCCAGATTCAAAATTATTATTTCTTTTATGTCTCAGACTTGACCCTTTGACATTTACATTGTGGCCATTTTAGCAAATACCCTTACTGTATCAAATATGTATTCTTTTAAAAACTAAAGAATACATCTATATCCATATCTAGAATTAAATCTAGATCCACATCTGTATCTAGAACTGGATCTATATTATTTAAAGGAAATACATATCCTAAAATTATATGAACCTAACTAAAAAGCTTCAAAACACATGAAGCAAAATCTCACAGACTTGAAAAGAGAAACAAATCCACAACTATATTTGGAGGCTGTCGGCACTTGTTCATAATTGATAAAACAAGCAGGTAAAAAAATCAAGAAATGTCTACAAGGTTTAGAGAAAATTACCAACAAATCTGACTTAATTTATATCTGTAGAACTATCCAAGAAACACAAAACGTTATAGTCATTCTTTCCAAGGGTACATGGAACATTTACCAAGGTAGACTATATGCTGTACAATAAAACACCTTCAAGACATGTAAAATATCAATATTATCCAAGCGTATTCTCTGACCACAACAGAATTTAGTTATCAATAATATGAATACATTTGAAAGATCCTCAAATATTTGAAAATTACAGTAAAAAATAACAACCACTCTGAATAAGCCAGGAATTAAAAAGAAATAAGGAAAATTAGAACATTTTGGAATTGAATAAAAATAAAACATATCATACCAAAGACTTGAGATTTGTGTTAAGGTTAATTTACTGCTTTACAAGCTTATATCAAGAATGAAAACATATTTTAAAGCAACGATACAATCTTCCACAGTTAGACGCTAAGAAAGAGCAGCAAATTGAACCTAAAGTAAATAGAAGTTTAGATATAACAGCTGAAAATATTGAAACAGTAAATAGATAATAACAGAGAAAATTAATGAAATGAAAAATGAGTTCTTATAGAATAGCAATATAGAAATAAAACTTTAGCAAGAACATTAAGAGCAAAAATAAGAAAAGAATTACCAATATTAGGGATAAGACATGAATAGAATAATGCATTCATTAGTAGAATAATAAGAGAATATTAATAGAATAATAAGAATGGAGTAATCAGAGAATATTATAGCCATTAATGGAGCAATAGAAGAATATTATTTAAAAAACTTTATGCAGCAAATTTGAAGACAGATGAAATGGACAGATTCCTTAACAACCGTTTACCAGAACAACTCAAGAAGAAAAAGAAAAGTGGAATATCTTTATATATATTTAAAACTTTAAAAATAATCAAAAACCTTGTGATAAAGAAAATTCCAGTGCCCCATGGCTTCACTGTTTTTTCTACCAAATGTTTAAAGGGAAAATAAAACCATAGCTACAGAAAATCTTTCAGAAAATGGAAGGTTTTGAGGTCAGTATTACTCTAAAACTATAAATATACAGAGAGACTACAAATCTGAATTTTTATAAATGTAGACAAAAAATCCTTAGTAAGATATGAGCAAATTGATTCCTGTTATTTATTATAAGATCATACATCATTCCAAGTTCAGCTTGGGGCCATCTAACATTAACATTATCTATCCTAGATACATCAAAGGAAGTTGAACAGAGAACTAAAATTTACCTCAAGTGAAAATTAAATATTCAACCTCGAATTCATACTGCTAAATCTAATTGCTACTTAGCAAAACAATGTGGATTAGAAAACTGAATTTTGGTGAACTCCCTTAATTTTGTTTCCCCCCATCCATGACTGTTTTAGCCATTAGTATGGGCCCTCTGTAACTCTTCAACACTGGGAGTTTGTTCAGGGAAAGGCCTTCACTTCCAGAGCCTTCATGATCTTAGCCCCTCCTCCTGGATGTGAGCTGAACATAATTCTGTATGGGCTGAAGAGTACAAATACAAGAGGAGCAATGTCCACATGTTGTATTAATGTCCTTGGCAAGCACATGCATTAGCGGTTTTAACAGATCTGTTCTCACCATTCAGTATGAGTTTTAAAAGAACTTCTAGATCTTTGTTTTGAAGCCAAGATACCTCCAATCAAAAGGGCTTTTGATTTTGATCTTTTGAAACTTAGAGCCTATTAAATTTTATCCTGCTATATGAGAGTATTGTTATACTTGATCAATGTATTTTGCATTATAGCCTCATGTCTGTAATAGCTATCCCTACTAACATTATATTGTTTACTCTACGCCAAGTTTGAGAAAAATGGAAGTGATTTCCTTCTAAGTTAGAAATGATTCTTCAATCTGCACACTTTGAATATAGCTGTTCAACCAGTTTTATATATATATATATTCAATTTGGTATACAAATACATCATGAGGCATGGTGCTAAATGGCTTAGTACAATTAAGATAAACCATAATGGCCACAGTTGGGAACTGTATAAGTTACATAAACAATTCTTTCCCAAAATATGCATCTGCTAATATTTATTGTGGTATTTCCATAGTGAATTTCATGTTATAAATAAAACGTATTTATCTTTGCTGGGCTTCTGAAAAATTTGGGAAATTCCCCTCACTTGTTATGGACCATTCCAAAGACACTAAAATTGTCTAATGATATAGCTTGGAATGAGTTGAAATTCACCAGTGTTCAGTTATATGCATGTTAGACAAATACAGAACGATTTTCTTTCCATTTTAATTTTGTTATGAAGTTGAAATAGCTGCCTTTAACACTTCTCAGGGAGATGTTAATTGCTGTGTGATCAACCTTTTAACTGGTTTCACCCTTGCTTTGCCTCTTGTTCCAAATTCTTGTTCTATTATTTCATATAGAGTCTGGGTCTCAAGTCATCATTCTTGGGGTTTACTGGAAAGTGTCAGCCAACTGGATTTCTGTGAAAATCAATGTCTCAGTCACAGCTGAAGCCAGGAAAAGAGTTGGGAAGAACAGAGTGTCCAAGGTCTAAAGATGGAAGCCATTCAAAGGAGACAAATTCCTGCAGAGACCTCTCCTCCTCACCCCATGGACTCTCCACTGTGTCATCAGAGAATGTGTGACATGATTGGCATTTGCCCTAGATTCAACTATCGCTGAAAAATAGCTCTGCCACAAAGTAAAGAGTGTACAATAAAATGTGATATTTGCAGCTGGCATTTGACTTTGTTCTCTTGTTATTTTATGTGTCAGATTTAATCATTGTCTGGTACTTTGCAAGTGCAGTAACCAGAAGTGGTAGATCTTACGAGCCTGTAGGGTTGACATCATGTCGTATTAATACTGGTTTCTACCATCACATGAACAACTGTGTGTATTCCCAGAAAGTTTTATATATACACAATTTTATTCTTTGGGCTTAAGTTTATTTTTAAGTGATAATCCAAGGTCATTTGCTTCACCTAAATTGTTCCAAATATTCCTGGGTACTAAGACTGATTTTTTTGTTAATTCATCAACTATATCTTCATAATCTTAAGAATCTGGAATTGTGCTGTTCAATACAGTAGCCAGTATCTACCTGTGATATTTAAATTTAAATTAGTTAGAATTAAATAAATTTTAAAGTTCAGTTTCCCAGTATCCACATGTGAATAGCAGCTATTTATTGAAAATAATATTTATATCACCATGGAAAATTCTATTGTACAACACTGGTCCAGAATACATCTTGGTATGTAGAAATTAATGGACCCTATTCCCATCTTATTATTTATTTTAATTGTAAAAAGAATGAATGGAATCCTTGCCATTGGGGATAGAGTTCTCTTTAGCTAAATCCTATCATCTGCATTATTCAGTGAAAAGATATGGAAGCAGAAGAACAGGTTTCAAGTCAATATCTCCCACCTGGAAAAGTCCCTTAACCTGTCTGAGCCTCACTTTTATCTAAGGAATTAATATTATCTGCCCTGCCTACTTCATAGGATTCTCAGGAGGACTTAAGTATACTTAAGTATCCTAAATGATAATCAGTGATGAAGAAGAGGAAGCTAGAAACCAGTAGCCCTTACTCCAGCAAATTACAGGAGTAGCTGGAGTATAGACTCCCAAGGCAGTTATCTGGCAATACAACTTCACTTTCCAACTGGAAGCCACAAACTCTTCTTGATTTGTTACAGATTTACTCCTTAAGATGTCTGATCTTTTTCACTGAACAGGCATCTCCAGGTGGAAGAAAAATGGCATCTCCAAGTGATCTTAACTCATCCATCTGTTTGGGTAGATCCCAGCCAGTACTAAATAAAAGGAGGACAATCAGACATGGACTGTTGGAGCCATGGTCAGTAGACTACTGCAAAGCAGATCTCCTGGTTGCGGCAGTAGGTATCAGTCAGAAATCTAGGCACACAGACATGTAGAGCAAAAACAAAGGTGGTGGAAGAGGAGAGCACATTTCTGGAGACATGCAGTTCCAAAGATTACTCAGACACATCAGATATTTGTATGTAAGTATATATATATTTCACATATATATGATCAGGCCACCCAAGATGGCTGTTCTCTGGCTTTCTGTACATCCCCTGCCCGACCAGTCCCTGCTTCACCTACACCTGCTCACATGCTTGACCTTCCCTCTTAGTCATAGCACCTAATCAGTAACTGCCTACATAACTTGCTCCTGGCCCCAGCTGTAATTATTCTGATCTTTAGACATGTAAAGGGTGTTGCTCCAGGAACTGGCTTCAGACGTGTAAGCTCCCCCATCCATTAAACCATTAGTGTCTCTGTTGCTGACTACAGGCTCTTTCTTAGGTCTTGAGGCTGGGCAAGTACAGGGCTTGCAGGCCTGTGGGGTGCAGTCCAACAACATGCAAGTGTGTGTGTGTGTGTGTGTGTGTGTATACATATATATGTAAATATATATTCACATACAAATATATATAAAGTAAAAAATCTTTCAGAATTCTAAATAAAGAGGTAATAATAATTTTACTACAAGAATTTTTAGTGTTTGCAATACATTAATATGCTAATATACTCTGTATATGTTCAAGAAAAGGAGAATATTTATAATGTTTCCCAAATACTTTTTGAACCTAGAATCCTCTTTTATCACAATGATTCATAACACATACCTTGATACACACTTAGCACTTATTTAAAACAATAGACTAATTTTTTATGAACTTCTGTTATTATTGAGGCTTTTCAAATAAATGTTCAATGACTCATTCATTAAGGGAGAGACACATAGACACATTATTAGAATAAAGGCCATAAGAGAAGCAGAATAAAGTGGTTCAAAACAGTGCAATAGACCAAACCAAGCAAATGAAAACCTAGTCACTTTACAGACTTTCAAAGAAGGAAACGATACATATTACCCCTTGAAGGTGGTAGAACAGAACAACATAAAACCAAATAAAATAAAGTTAAAACTACTTATTATTCTATAGTAATAAAAAATGGAGGGGAGAGAGAGGAGGTAGAAGGAAAACAGGGAAAACACTAGCAAGGAAGACATGAAGAAGTCAGAAAGAAAGATATTTTTGTTTTATTAAAAACAGAGAAGGAAGGAGGGAAAGAAAGATATATGTACAAAAATTGAGGATAAATGCAGAGACATCTATATAAAATGTGTAGTTTTTAAAAAAATTATAAAACTGTATAGTGGGCTATAAAAAGATAGAGATTAATATAATCTGTTTAATTCTGAAGATAACAGTTTTGCTGCAATTTCAGTCAAAATCTCTATGAAGACTGTTTTGTTGTTTAGTTTTGGAACTTGATGAAAATTTTAAAGTTAATTGAAAAGAATAAAAAGTTAATAGTAGCCTTTTCTTTCTCTTATTCTTTTTAATGAAGAACAAGGTATGGGGACATTTCTTTTCAGACAAAAAAATTATTATAGTTTTGATTACATACAAATTGTCTTGACAAAATAGTCAAGAAATGTAACAGAAATCCAGTAACAGTTTAAGAATTTACAACATGATAAAGGTGTGATGATAAGTCACTGGAAAAACAGAGGTCTTATTCAGTAAATACTTCAGTCAAAATTATGTTGTATCTGAAGTATAATTAACCTTTAAGTTGCAAAAGAGATAAAATACGTTCCAAAAGGATGTACTTATAAAACACCTTATAACAATTAAAAGATATCAGTAATTTGTGTTTAAGAATGGAGGGCTTTCTAATGATAAAAATTATGGAATAATATATAAAAAAGGAATACACAATACATAATAGTTTTAAAATTCCAAATGTTAAAATGCATTTACCAATTTAAAGGACAAATAACTCACTGAAATTTTTTTCAAGACATTTCACAGTGAAATGATTCATTTCTTAATATGTAATACATGCATAGGAGAAGAGAACCAGAGAAAAACTTATACAGGACTCAGGAAAAGACACGTAGCTTAACGGAAAAATGAACAAATGACACAAACAAAAGAAGAGATACAGATGACTAATAAATGTGAAAATAGGTTCACTCTTACTTCTTAATAAAAATGTAAAACAAAACAGTAAGGATCCAGGGAAATGTACAAAATTTATGCAGTATAATTTTCAAGTAGATTTCAAGAATTAGAAAACTCATCCTATACACTGACCCAGCCATCCTGCCACATGAGAGTCTGCTAATGGGTCTCAGGTCCACTGTCCCAACTCCCTTTTTATAGCAGAATCACCCACCAGCAGGGCCAGTTTCCACAGGGCACACGGCCACCACCCATAGACTGCATTCCCCAGCCTCCCTTGGGTGGTGTGGCCATCAAACCAAATTCTGGCTCATTGGATGGAAACAGAAATGGCATATGAAAATTATGGGACACATTCTCAGGAAAGGAAGACCTGGGTCCTCCATGTCCTCTTACCATGTGATGTGATGACAAACGGAACAGCCAGTGAGGACACAGAGCAGGAAACCTGTGCTGACAGATCTGCCTGCCACTCTAGAACCACCGTCTCTGCACTCAGGTGAGAGAGAAGTAAACTTTTATCTCGTTTAAGGCACTGTACTTTGGGGAGTTTTTTTACACAAGCTTAGTCAGGACCCTAATACAACATCCTAGAAGATATATTGTAAGGAAAAATAGAGTATTCATAAAAAATATTGACACCAACGTTACTATAATAGAAAAAATGGGGGGGGGCAGGGAGAAACTGAGTCAAATTACAAGAGAATATTTAAAAATTGTTTTGTTTCCATAGAATAAAATTTAAGAAGTTGAGATATTTAATTTTGAAAAATAAGATAAAGGGTCAATATAATATTAAGGGAAAACTCCAAATAAAACTATATATTTCTTATAATCCTTACTTACTGGCAGAATTACACATACATATTACAAGCAGTTTATATGATTGGAAGACGACACAACAAAATAGTAAAAAGGATTGGGGGTATGCGATAGGACTGTGGGAACTCTTGATATTCCCGTTCACTCTTGCCTTTATTTTGTATATGTTCCCTAATGAACTTGTGCTTGTTTATAATCAGTGATGTAATTTCTATGGCCTTTCTCTGTATCTTGTAGTTAATAAAATGCAGAAGCAGAAAACTAATGTGCTTAAGAGAGAGCCCCAGGGCACCTGCCAGGAGAGAGCAAGGTCTGCCTTTAGTAAAGCACCTGATGCACTAAGATCTGGATGGGCTGGGAGTGAGAGGAAGAGACAGTTAAACTGCTCCTGGTGAAAAATGGTCACCACTGTGGGGACTGAGGGCTTAGGGGTCTTGCAAACTAACAGGGGGAGGTCCAAGAAGGGTAAAATGGGGGCTTGGCAACATGGTGGTGGCCGGGCATGGTAGCAGGACCAGTGAGCGGCTCCTGTAGCAGGAAACAAGAAAGGGCAACTGAGAAGCAGTGTCCCGGACTCAGGGCGTGATTCTGCTGAGCTGCAAGGCCTGCGACCCAACCCCCAGCCATCTCACCCCACAAAATCAAGGTGGTGGCACTTTAGCGACCGCATAGGTGTTCAATGCCTGACGACTCATGAAAACTGGTCAGTACTTGTAGAAGATGAACTGCAAAAGGGGAAAGTTCTGTAGAAGAAGATAATGAGAAATACGATGGCTGGGAGAAACAAGTTTGCCCATTCCCACTTTGGCCCTCAGACCCTGCCTGAAGTCCAACAAATGTCAGGAAGACTTTCCTCACCCCATCTGGGAACTCCGTGAGAACAGGCAGGGGATTTGCCTGCCTCTGTGTGAGCTGACACTTCAAATAGAGGACTTGGAGACTGTTGGAGATGAGGTATGTAAATGCTTGACAGAAATATATCCCAGGCACCACTGTGCATTGAGTCCTGTGCCAGGGACTGCAGTCACAAAAGGAAGATGTAGATATTTCCTCTGAACAGGTTGCTCACAAGCAAGCAGAGACAATAACAATGAGATTCATAAAGCAATTAGAACATGTTTAAATGCTATGTTCCCATATGCCCAAAAAAAAGAAAAAATCTTTTTAGTTACCTTGGTACACAGACACTGTAAGATCCACCTTCAAACAACAGGGACAAGGTTATAGATGCCACAGGATATTGCCTCTCTGAGCTTATTTTAAAATGTGCCGTCCCCTGAAAGTCTTCAAATGTGACTCCAGCTCCTTCTACCTTTTATTAAGATCATCTCCCTCTTCCTCTCAGGTTAGATGTCTTTTTGCCTGGTCTGGTCATTGGATCACATTAGGCCAGGGGTTTAAATTACTGCTAGAAATATGGGAGTCCGTTAGGTCAATTTTCTACCGGGCAAGCTGAACTTGGGGGGCTCTTTTGCACATCCCCATAAGCTGCAGATGCAAATAGTGTCTTCATCTCCGCCAAGATTCTGCCGAGTCCTTCCCAGTGCGGGCACAGGGAGGCCCAGAGCTGAGGCACCCCGGGCTGACCTGGGCATCCGGCACAGGGGACGCATCACCCCGGGGCTTCCGTGCAGAATGAGCTTCTGAGCGCTCACGCGGCAGTAATATTTAGCCCATTTGATTGCAGCTGCCAACCCTGTGGCAGGTTTCAAACGGAGGGGGACCGATGGTGAGGATAAGGAGGCCGACTTCAAATGGAAAGTCTCTTTTCATTAAAAAAATAGTGCAGTACGCGGAGGTGTTAAGGCAGGAAAGGATGCTTTCCATCCCTTTTCTGTGCCGTCGTCCCCTCTTCCTCTGCTTTATTCACTCCTGGATGGTAATAGGAAACGAAAAGGGCCTAGAGGAAGCAATCCTTTGCCTGACAATAGAAATGAGATCTGGGAAATTGTTCTAAAATTAACATTCCTGATAAGAAATAAGGAAGGCTAATTATGTTATTCTTGTTTTATTAAAATTGTGTAACTTTTGAACCTCTAGTAAAATTTTCAAGTTTAGAGAAAATGCTTGTTCTACATTAAGTGTGCAGAGAAAGTGAGTTAATTAATATCATCAGGGAGACAGGCCACTGACAGCTCTTCTTACTCATGGGCCAGTTAAGTCAGTGAAAAGATTTTGGAAAAAATTCAATCTAATATTGTATTCATTACTTGATTACCTAAAAATAGAGTTTCTAAGATTAAAAATGGGGCTGATTCAATGACATTGGGCCTCCCACAGAGGGAAAAACTAAAGACTAAAAATAAAAGAATAAATAAGAAAGGGTTATTTTGCCTCAACAGTTACTATGACAAAAACAGCTAAAGAGTTGCATCAAAACAGACTTGCTAAGGATTGCTGCACTGAGGTATTTATATATTTTTAAAGTGAATAGTCATAAGTTAAGATACTGATAACTCTGCTGGGTATTTTAAAAGATCGTGTCAGCCTCCGTGTGTAGATCTGCTGTGAAGTGTGTCACAAGTGATCTGTTGTCATAGACGCAGACATCTGGGAATGATTGATGCATGAAGTTATACATTAGAACAGATTCAGATTTTTAAGTGATCTCATAAACATTCTGAAAAGCTTTCTGAAATGGGAGAAAGTGGATGGTATTAGCACCAGGGTGGCCAGGAATTGCCCGCAGGGGAGGAGTGTCACCTGTACCAGGGAGAATTCCTCAGAGGTGCAGTTGATGGGAGATTAGGAGCTGTGCCTGCACTTGATTGATTTACCTGGATATCAATTCTTTTCACATTATTTTCGCTACACTTATCTGTTGTGACTATATGGGAAACTCTCTGCAATGGAAAACTCATTTTGACATCGCACATGTTTTACATTGATCTAGGGAACAGAGAGGGCCCCTGAATGGGTAGCCTCTCGTTACTGACATCCACAGGACGCACAAATATCCATCGAGTGTCTAGTGTGTGTTATCCAATCTCCTAGGCACTGGATATACATCATTTTTAGGCAAAGAGATGTTCTTTGTCCACTGGAATCACCTTTGCTTTGTAAAGAAGACAGACCAACATAAACAAAACGAACAATCAGACCCCCTAACGATAGTGCCCAAAATGTATTAAAACTGCTGGTAAGCGTAATAAAGAAACACCAGGGGCCTGGAGACGGAGGGAAATATACACAGAGTTTAGTAGTTTGGGCAGCTTCTCTGAGAGATAGCACTTTGTAAAGTGTCAGTTGTCAGTGACACGGTCAAGGGGGGATGTCAAGGAGACAACTGAATATACAAATCTGGAATCACCAGCATACAAATGTTAAGAAAGTCCTATGAACCAATAAGTATCCTCCAAGAGATTAAATATAAAAATAGCAGAGAAATGGGTCCATAATGAAACTCCAAGAAATGCCATCCTTTAAAGGATAAGAATTGGCAGAAAAGGGTGAGAAGAAAAGACCCAGAGAGGGAGGAAGAGGAAAATAGATAACTGTGATTTCTTATAAGCACCAAGGAAAGATTGGGTGTCAGGGCAGAAGAGGGCTCAGCTCAGTCCTGCCAAGAGAACAAAGTGAAGCCAGTCCAAGTACCCTCCAGACCTGGTCCCATGGACGATGTGGTGATCTCGGCGGAAGTGTGCTTGTGTGCGTGCCTGTGTTTGTATGTGTGTATGCGTGTGTGTGGTGTGTGGTATGTGTGTATTTGTGTGTGGATATTTGGCTGTGAAAGCAAGCAGAAAAGTCGGTGGTGGCTATACATGGATTTGAACAGAAGGAAGAATTTTATTTAAGATGAGGCATAACAGTAACATTTTGCATAATAACAGTAAGGATCCTACAGAGATGTAGCAACTGATGGTGTCAGAAATATGGGAGCGATTCAAAGGTGAGAAGAGGTTGGGGAGGATGGGGGATGGGGCGTAGGTGAAGGGTTTGATCTTTCCCAGAGAACTGATGCTCCGTTTAACCAGAGGCAGAAAGGAACTTCTTGGTGTAGTGGGGAGTGTCTATTTGTGGGTGGGAACATATGGGTGTTATCGTCTGGTGGCCGTGATCCTCTGCTGGCTGCCATTCCTACTTCTCTGCTGAGCACGTTGGGCTGTGTTGAGTGTCAACTTTGAGGCTTGAGGAGTCCTTGCAGCCTGTGGGAGCACAAAATAATTGAAACATACTGAAAGTTTGCCAAGCAGAGTTGAGTTCCCATTTCAGATGTAAATCATAAATTACAGTCCCATTAATAGGCATAAATGTGTAGTTTTCTCTGCAATGCTGCAGATCCCAAGAAGGTGAATAGTTTGGTCTTACCAAGAAGAGAGAATCTTGAAAAAAAAAAAAAAAAAAAAGTAGTGATAGAAATCCTGTGATTTCCTGAAAAATTAAAGTCCACCTTTTGCAGACACGAATAAATTCGAGATTTCACTAAGTCTTTTGTTGAGGATCCTACATCTGTGAGTGACGGATGTGAAGCTGGAGCCCTGCTTGTTATCCTGATCTGGGGCAGTGCTCGTGGGGGGGGTGTGGGAGTGTCTTATCTGTAAAGGAAGTATCACAGGGACAGGGGTAGAACATGCTTCCCATTAAGTTGTTGACAGAAAACAAAATATTCAAAATTGGATGAGGACACTGAGAGGGAAAAAAAATAGAAAACTTGAGGCATTTTCTCATCAAACAATGAACAGGTCAAAAAGGTAGCTGTTTCCTAATGTGATGCAAGTAGGGTAAGAAAGGGGCCTTCCTTATGGACTAGACTGGCACTTAGCTGCAAGTCTGATTTTCTTTTTTCCTGACAGGTCTCATGTAAATTCATCTTTCTCCTCGTAAACTGAGCTGAAATAGCAATAGCTGGAATAGCAGTGGGGTGCAAAGTTTGATAGTTTCTTTCCACTGGGTGAACAGAAGAGATGTGGGGAGATTTTATGCACCGTGTTTATTCTAAATGATCTCTGGAGCCGAAGTCTCCCCTGCTTTTTATGCTTCTAAATTCTACTTCAAGGAAAGGAAGAGGAAGTCGGTGGCTTTTAGATATGAGACCTAAAGGTAACTGATTAGGAACGTCTGCAGTGACTGATTTGACCCACTGACTAATCAGCAGGGACCAGGGAGTTGAATAATTATTTGTACTGTGCCGTGAACTGAGAAGAAATTCTTCAAATGTGTGAGAGTTGAATCCACTCCACTCAAACCTTACATGTGCCTAATGGCCCTTTCCACTTAAGTGCCTTGCTCTCACCTCAAGAATGAATCTAAAACCAAATGATGTGCTCCCTCCACACCTCCTTCTTTCAATCACTCCTTCCTGATTTCACATTTACTGTCATCGATACCACCTTTCTCCAAGTCTCCGAAAGGCACAACTTTCAGATATTAGAATTATACCCAGCACCGCTCTCCCAGAAGATCACTCCAACATTGCAGTAATTCTTTCTGTCTTTTTTTTTTTTTTCAAATTCACCATTTTTTTTTCACTCCTATTGCCAGATTTTTAATTCGCGTCTCCTAATAATCCAGTTGTTTCCATATTATCCTCTCTACCCACACTGGCATTATTTCTCAAACTTGAATTTCATCAAGTGACTCCTGTGTCTCAGAAACCTTCAGGATATCTCTAACTGTCCAAAGGGTAGAGTCAAATCTTTTTAGACTAGAAAATCAGGTCTGTCCTATTCTCATTTTCAAACTGATGTCCTGTGAGTTCCACAAAGAACTCTCAGATCTGCTCAGGCCTGCTTTCCTATCCACAGAGCATGCTGTATGTTTTGCTTTGTTTTTTCACCTCTGCTTGCATGCTTTCCACCAGCAGAATGACCTCTCTGGGTCTTCCCTATTGATGCAAATTTTAATCCTGCACCCAAGGCTGGGCTCCAATGCCGCCTGCTTCCTGAAACCTTTTTTGAATACTCCAGTCAAGAGGGTCTCCTCTGCCTCTGATTTCTTTCAAATATGGTATATTTCTTTTATATAATACTGCTCCATCTAATATTTTTATTAATTTTCATCATATGTACATCTTTTTTTAAACCCAGGTTTTAAACTTCATAATATTAGTGACTGCATCTTTTGAGTTCCACAGTATTTAGTACCCATAAGAGTTTAAAATATGTGGTGGGCTTCCCTGGTGGCGCAGTGGTTGAGAATCTGCCTGCCAATGCAGGGGACACCGGTTCGAGCCACAACTACTGAGCCTGCACGTCTGGAGCCTGTGCTCCGCAACAAGAGAGGCCGCGATAGTGAGAGGCCCGCGCACCGCGATGAAGAGTGGCCCCCGCTTGCCGCAACTAGAGAAAGCCCTCGCACAGAAACGAAGACCCAACACAGCCATAGATAAATAAATAAACAAACAAATAAATAAATAAATAAATTTAAAATATGTGGTCATATTTTTATATGCCAATGAACTCTCCTTTTGTAATATATAATTGAGACTGAAATTTAAGTCTCCACAAAAAAAAAAAAAAAAAAAAAAGATTTTAGCAAAAAATGTGGTGACTTGCAACAGGAAATTTCAGGGAAAACCATCCTCAGACCTTGGGTGAGATACCAACATTTAAGTTGTTTCTCCGTGTTGGCATTCCTACAAACTCTTGCTTTTCAGATTTACCCTTTCATTGCATCGTATCAGAGGACAAGGTCGTTTTGTTTTTCCCTGGTAGATCTGAAAAAAAACTTATATAAAATCTGACTGAGACTTTATGAATTCTCATAAAGGTTGTGAAGATGAGTTCACCTGATCTCCCTCAACCAACACTGGGACTAAAAACAGCATATGCTGTAAGGGAAAACCTGGTAGACTTTGGCCAAAGTTCAACAGCTGCCACACAAAGAATATAGGAAAGAATAAAAGTGAGAAAATTGAGAGGATGAATCCAATCATCCTGGACCTTCGGTTCCATGTTAATAATCAGAATGTTTAGCAGAACTCTGTTTTCATAAGTTAATGGAATGGCTCACTGTGATTGTGATGAAAATTACTATATCCACGAGTCTCAATTGTCCTACACTAGAACTGAATAAATGCCCTGTATAATGTTATACTTGAAATGTTATGCACATAGGCTTTATTTATGGAATGTGAACATCTTACTGAACTAAATCTTATGCATAAGAGTGTAAAACAAACACAAAAACCTCAGGCAGTGCATTAATAAAGTTGGAAATATTCATTCCACAGCGAAGTATGGAGTTTGCTATAATTAATGTTTATGACCCTCAATAACTAAAATTTTTATTTCCTTTTATTTTCTTATGCACTGTAATTTAAAAATTATATCATTCTAATTATTATTCCCCTGCTAATTGACACTCTATGGGCATGTGTTAATTTTCTTCAAACCTGCCTCTCAGATGGATTTCTTGACTGTGTCAGTTTGGTGGAGCGATGACATATATATGTGTGCAATGCCAAATTTTCTTCATATACAAGATATGTTAGGGAGATTTAAGATAGGACCTCTTGAGTAACTACAAACAAGAGATACCCAAAATTGTGCTTTTAGAGTACAGTATTTAAAATAACTAGAAAGAAAGAGGAGATATAAAATATTTAACAGTCACGCTTAATTGGTTCACACCAAATTAAATATTTCAAGTGTAGAATTCAAATGACCATATCCTCACAGCTGAAATACCCACCAAAACAGGCTTCACTGACATAAGGTGGTTTATATCACACAATTAAAAAGCATTGAACTCTTTATAGAAATTTCTAAAGGGACATGGAACCATGCAGAGGAAGTGAATCATCTAATTGGTAGTAAATTATAGGAAAAGGATGTAAGAAAGGACAACTAAAAAGTTTAAATTTACCATGTTCTTCAAATCATAGCTTCAAGTCTATGTTTCTGCTCCACAAAATGAAACATCACCACTGCTTTTTAATATCGAGGTTCTATACTTAAATTGTAGAATATTTGGAACAAGAGCTTAGAAAGCAGGTTACTGTTTTTATTTTTTTTTTCTCCTGAACATAAACACTGCATCAGTTTTGGCAAATTTGAATAAAGTGAACTTTACAATGGAGGGTATAATTTAAGCAGCCAATGGAAAGTGTAAAAGAATATTTCTGAAATATTTGCTATGCAGTATTCCCCTGGTAGGCCCCAAAGATGAACTCCCCACAATCAATGGAAGATATAGATCATTATATGGACGGAAAGAGGAATGCTGGTATCATAATCAACATAAACACATACTTGAAACTTTTCTGAGTTCTCAAAAAAAAAAAAAAAGATGTATTGTTATTCATTGATTTTAAGCTTTCAAGATGGGCATAAATTGGTCTGTTTCAGCTACTTCAAAATTAATCAGGGGTAAGTGAAAAAAGCCAGTCTGAAAGGGCTGTATGGTATAGAATTCCAACTATATGACATTCTGGAAAAGGAGACATCGAAAAGATCAGTTGTTGCCAGGGACGATGAAGGAGGGAGGAATAAATAGACAAAGCACAGAAGAATTTTAAGGCAATGGAACTATTCTGTATGATAATTATAATGGTGGATACAGACCATTATGCATTTGTCCAAACCCACAGAATGTACAACACCTGTAGTGAACGCTAATGTAAACTATGGACTTTGGGTGTTAATGACATGTCAGTATAGGTTTCATCAACCCTAACAAACACACCCTCTGATGGGGGATGTTGATAACAGGGGGAGCTGTGCATTTGTGAGGTGGAGGTTATATGGGAAATCTCTATTCCTTACTCGGAATTTTTCAGTGAAATCTGTTAAAAAATTAATTGGGGGCATTGTGCCGCCACAGCTGTCCTAGGAATCTGTAGATGTCCCTCTGGTCAGGCTCTCCCTGACATTGTGGCCCAAATATTCCACTTCTCTCAGAAGACTTTCTATTCCTGTCAACAATGAGAATGTTCTCCATTCATTTTGCAAAACCATCAGCTTTATTACCCTTTATTTATTTCAGAACCTTGATTGCAGACCTCATATATGTTCTCCACAGTGCCCCACTTGCGTTTATATTTTAGAAATGATTTTTTTATACTTCTTGGCTTTTCAAAACTTCCCACCACACTCTCCTCATGAATTCCTTGACTTAAACTCAATTGAAGAAACAATAACAAAAGATGTCTTTACCTTTAAGCCAACAAATCTATAATTCATCTGCATCGGTACTCTTTCTCTTGGGGTAATGAAGGAAGTGCCTTTCTCTCATCAAAGCTTATCTTCATTCATGTGCCCCAGATTCCATCCTTGTACCTATTTAATGCCCTCTGTTCTATGAATCTTCAATTTCTACCTCTCCTCAAGATTATTCCTTTCAGTAAACATATATGCTCTAGTTTTCCCATCCCCAAAATATCAAATAAAACAACCCGTTTTTTGACCTTATATCTTTGTCCAGCTACCTACCTTCTTATAGCTAAGTGATTCAAAATTGTTGTATATACATAGTGATTCTACTTTTCACCTCCCATTATTCTGCAAGGCATCTGTACAGCTTTTTTTTCTTCCTGTTGTGTTTACCATTGTCAATTGTTGGGTCCCCAAAATATCGCCAAAGCAACCTACCGCTAATACAAAGCTGAAGCTTTTTCTAACCACGGTTAGGAAGAACACTGTCTTCAGGCTTACTAACATCCCTGGGAGAGGGGTGACCACAGTTGGGACATTCACGGACACTTTGCTGTGTGGTAATCTTTCAATGTGGAAGCTTTGTTAGGATCAAGTAAGCATCATGATATAATAGGATCGGTGAACAGAGCAAGGCAAGGTTTGGAGGTAAGGAGTTCAAAGAATCTTGGGGTATGATTCATTCTGTGTTTTCTTGAAGGTTGATGGATCTGTCAAGAAATTTATGGAATAACCAGTGAAGTTATTTGCAACTTTTATCTTCCTGGGAAAAGTTTCCTGGAATAGTTAAGCTATGTTGTTGAAGAGAGCGATATATTAACAAATGTATATGTATAACTGATTCACTTTGTTGTAAAGCAGAAACTAACACACCATTGTAATGCAATTATACCTCAATAAAGATGTCTAAAAAAAATCATGTTAATGTACGCAGTTAGCCACATAGAAGATTTAAATTCTCACCGTAGTTGCCTACCTTGAGGTCATCATTTGTCCTTCATATTAGTAAGGACAATGAATACTTTCTCTCCTCATCTATTCAACATATCAATGTCTTTAAAATTAGTTAACCACTGACTTACTGAAATCCTTTCAGTTTCGGGCTTTTATGATGGTATATTCTCCTCATTGGCCTTGTGCCTTCCTGGTTATTCCTTCTTATCTTTCTTTTCTGGATTCTTCTTCTCTATTTTATCTCTAAATTTTGGAGTGCTTTTGCATGCAGTCATGGGACCACTTCTTTTTCCTTCTGCATCTTTTCACTGAGCGATCTTACCTATTCCATTAACTTTAAATAAAATCAATCTGAATTGATGTCCAGAGTCACATCAGGAGAAACAACTGAATTTCATTTCCATCTTATAGCTTCTTTGGATTTAATATGTTCAAAGTAGAATTATTAAACCTGTGCAAATCTTTTCCTTCCCAAATTTTTATCTCAGTATATTTTATTACAATGTACTCTGTTGCACTAGCCACTACATTACACAACTCCCAGAGGTATCATTCGTATTGTATTCTAGTATTGTGAATGGTAAATGGTATCTTTTGGCCTTTAGCCACTCCTTTGGTCAACTATGTGTCCTGGCACACTTAAGGTTATGTGTCTGTTGCTAAGTTCATTGCTAATTTTGTGAAAGATGAATCTATCTTTGCAGTCTCAATTTTTTCACTTCTCCTTTTCTTCTGAATTACTACAATCAAACCTATATCCTGGTAACTCTACTGATAATGTATGGAATTCTGGCAAATAGCATCAGCGGCATTCTTGGTAAATCCATTAGATATGTTTCATTCACTCTCTTATTTAATGACTTTGAATTACTCAGTGGCATTGAAAACTCAGTATTTTTAGAATTCTCTCTTCTCTGGGTTTTTATCCATAGTGGGCTACACTTTGCCCTGAATGTTGGTCTTCCATAAGCTCTCTCTTTTTACCTTTCCTTTTTTAAAGACACCATTTATTTTGAGCAGTTTTGGATTCACAGCAAAATTGAGGGGAAGGTAAAGAGACGCCCTTTATAATCCTCACCCCACAGGTGCATAACCTCCCCCATTGTCAACATTCCCCACCAGAGCGGGACATTTGTTATAAATGATGAACCTATACATCATTATCACCTAAATTCCATAGTTTATATTAGGTTTCACTCTTGGTGTTGTACCTGTTATGGGTTTGCACAAATAGATGATGACATATACCACTATTATAATTTCGTACAGAATAGTTTCATTGCCCTAACTGCCCCTCTCCAACCCCTGGCAACCAGTGTTCTTTTCACTGTCTTTATAGTTTTGCCTTTTCCAGAATTTCATATGTGCTGAAGTCATACAGTATGTAGCCTTTACAGATTGGTTTCTTTCATTTAGTAATACGCCTTCACAGATCCTCCACATCTTTTCATGGCTTGACAACTTATTTCCCTTTATTGCTGAATAATAGACCCTTGTGTAATTGTACCACAGTTTTTTTATTCATTCACCTACTGAAGGACATCTTGGTTGCTTCCAAATTTTGGCAGTTATGGCTCTTTTCTTTTTCTAATTATCCATCTCTTTTTCTGAAATAGTATGCCCTCCCTCAGCTTCAACTACCATCATTGTAGTGCTTCTCAAATCTTGATCTTTAGTTGAGAAAGCTTTAAAGCCATAATTTTAACTTATTGCTAGACAAATTATCTAACAGCAACAAAAACATTTCAAACACAAAATGTGCCGCAAAAGTAATTATTTTTTTTCCTTCAAACGCAAAGCCAACTCTTTTTTGCTGAGTTTATCTTATATAATTTCATTATCTTTGACTTTGTTTCCCAGTCTAGAAGGTGACAGTCGTCATCAATTGTTCCATATTCTTTCTCGGGTGTCATATTTGAGTAGCCATCGAGTCCCATAAAAATATTTCAGAATTGTCTCAGGATATTTTCCTCTTCTCTAGTAAACCAGCCACTCCGGTTATTACCTCTCTCATAGAGGCAAAAAAAAGGGATTTCAATCCCTTTTAACTAGAATCTCGACTTTTAGTTATTACTTTTTCTGGTCAATCTTCTGTTCTACTTACTGCTTTATTTTATAAAATACAAATCTGACCATGAAATTCCTCAATTTGAGGACCTTTGATGGTTCCCAACATGAGATTCCTGTCTAGTTGTAATGTTCTTCCACAGACTTATTTCTGACCACTCCTTCCCCGGACACACACTAATCTATAGGCATGCTATGGATCATTCCCTGAACTTGGCATATGGCTTAATGCTTCCACATTTTGCTCACTATTTCCTTCCTTCTTAAATACCCTTTTGCTCCTTATCTGTTTGATAAACTCCTACTCATTGTCAACAGCCCATCTAATATGTGTCCTCTGGGAACTTACCCTCTACTCATCTAGGTTTTCTCATTCTTAATGCTCTCATGTGACTTTTTCCTCTATGTTAGTGCCCATTTCATTGTATTAGAAGTATCTATTCACATATCTCTATCCCCTATTGACTGTGAGCTCATATGTTCACTAATCAGGTTGGTAATTTTCTCAAAGGATATATTGGTGCTCAGTAAGTGCAGGATGATAATAATAATAATACAGGTAATAAGTTTAAAGTAATGGATAATAAGGATTTCCCTGGCAGTCCAGTGCTTAAGACTCCATGTTCCCAATGCTGGGACATGGGTTCGCTTTCTGGTTGGAGAACTAAGATCCCACATGCCGCATGGAGCAACCAAAAAAAAAAAAAAAAGTAATGGATAATAAGTAAAAAGAAAAAGTTCAGAGATGCACATAGCAGAACACCTCAGAGCCAGGCTGAGTATTTCTATAATATTATTACATGCAGTAGTGGGTCACTGTATGTCTTTGAGCAGAAAAATAACTGTCATTGTGCTAATCATTATAGCACGTGATTGTTGGACAGGAAGAGAGATTTGGAGAACAGAAAACCACCATGATAGATATGTAAGCAAAACACCTTAATTCTTTAAAGAATGCAAGAAAAAACAAACAAACCGGATTGCTTTGAGGAAAATACTTTGTGTCAACACATTCATGTCAATGGCTGAATGATGGTTGGACTCACTCAGGTAAATGTTATGGTTTGGAATGTGCTATTACTGTGCTAAGCACAGTGGGATGAGTGAATAGTTGAATACATAGGTTCTGTCCAGGTGCATTTTAGTGTCTAGAGCTTGCCTGTTCCTGTGTTAAAAACAGTGGAATAAATAGAGAAAGAACAGGTACTGTGATGGTCACCTTCATGGGTCATCTTCACTGGGTGAAGAGATGCCCGGATAGCTGGTAAAATATCTCTTCTAGTTGTGTCTGTGACAGTGATTCGAGAAGAGATTAGCATTTAAATCTATAGACGCAGTAAAGATCACCCTCACCAAGTGGGTTGGCAACATCCAATCCGCTGAGGGCTTGAACAAAAAAAAGATAGAGGAAGGACCAATTTGTTCTCTCTGCTTCAGCTGGGACATCAGTCTTCTCCTGCCCTGGGACATTGGTACTCCTGGTCCTCAGACCTTTGGATTCAGACTGGGACATACACCATCAGCCTCCTTGGTCTCAGGTCTTCGGGCTTGGACTAGAATAGAACCACACCACTGGCTTTCCTGGGCCTCCAGCTCACAGTCAAGAAACCATGGGACTTCTCAGCCTACATATTGCATGAGCCAATCCCTCATCATAAATCTGTGTCTATCTTTCATCTATCTATCTACCTATCTATCTATCTATCTATCTATCTATCTATCTATCATCTATCTATCTCCTATTGGTTCTGTTTTCCTGGAACAGTGTTTGAAGTGCTATTAAAGTACAAACAACAAAAGGCATCTAAGTTTGACTATGGGTACATGTTAGATAGCTGGACACCAAATCACTCATTTTATTCAATGACTGTTTGCTTACATTTCAAAAGCAAAGCTAAATCACAAATGAAACAAAAATAAGCAGTCTCAAATATGCATCTCATGAAGATTCAAATGAAAGTCTAAAGAGTTACTTTCTGCTCAGAAAGACATCAGGGCAATGTACTCAAGTAATAACAGATTGCCATTTTGGTGCATCTGGATCCCTCATAAGTACCCATTCATGAAACTCAGATTTTTTCTAAAAAGATGCTGATTTTGTAATCTTTTAAAATGTGTAGCACTTCTTTTATTTGAGCTCCATTAAATTTTTCTGAATTCCCTTTAGCTTTGTAAATTAAGGTCTGAGTATGATGTTTATGGAGACAGGTATGGTCTAGTAGCTATATATTCTTAAAGTCACACTGTTCACACACAATACTTAAAGCATTAGATTCATAGACGTGTAGTTTTAATATCCTGTACAAATTGAGTTCCTTTCATTCTCTGTTCCTCAGAGGAATGAAGCCATAGGTCTAAAATAACTGAATATTACAAAAGAGGTTGATTTCATCAGAATTAAATAGGGAAAAGTGTATCTTTAGGAGAACTCTGGGTGGATTTTCTGAAGACACACGTGTGTGGGTTTTCCCCACAGAGATAGACAAGGAGATGGAAGAGATAAGAATAATAAGAACGTTAAAATCATTTGGTTTGGAGGAGGAAGGATAATTTTAACACCTAGAGACTGCATAAGTTTCTTTACCTTCCATCTGTTTTATACCTGACAGGTTTGTATTTAAAATGTTTTCTCTACCACATTTCCCACCAGCATCAGTGCTATGCATAAGAATGGTTAAGACCAGGGCTACCTACATCCTTGAATGTCAGCTGGGTTGCTCTGATCTACTCTCAGAGTGAACCAAGCATACAGAGAGGGTGACTGCTAATGGATTAGCAAGGCTATCAGCTGGTGGAGCTTCATAACTTAAAGGAAAGGAAACACCTTGAATGATTATAGAAACCAAATGGGAAATAGGCACGAAAAGAAACTGGAGTGTGCTGGCACTCCTCCAGCCTTACTGGATTATTGATTTTGTTTGTCATCTTAGTTTATTTGGGGAATGTGTCTTAAGCCCGTAATCTCTTGGGAGAGAGTGGGAGTGTTATTTATTTTAAATAATGAAAAATTGTAGAAAATTTATGAATCTATACTGATGGAGTGGGGCTTATTTCAGTATAACAAGTACTGAGAAGTCTTTCTCACTGAACTTTATTTGAACCTCAAAGAATGTGGAATTCATTTACATTTCATTATAGGCTGGTAATTCCCTTGGCATATTATAAGGCGGCTCCAGAATGAACAAACTATGTATATCCTTGGGCTGCTGCAAGATCTTGTGAGCACCAATCCTAAAATCCCAGCCAGAAAGGTCAAACCTGAACTGTTTAATCAATAAGAGCCTTACTCTCTACTTTTGGAGAGAGTGAGCATTCTGCAAAGGAGAAAATTTCAAAATCAATTACTGGATACTTCCCACTACACTGGCAATTACTTCTGACCTCCCCGCACCCCCCCCAAAAAAAAACAGTAAATTAGAATATGTACTAGTTCATCATCTAACAATAATTTCATTAGCAAAGTAAAAGAAATTTGAGTTGGCAGTAAAATAATAATATTAATATAATCACATGTCACTTATGCTCTCTACTACCTATAATCTTAGCTGTCACAGGAGAACTGCTATGCCCCTAATCTTACTTGGTGAGCTTCTTTTCAAGAATTTGCTGTCCTTAAAGATTTCCTATAGCTATTTACATTTCCACAGTATTTCTAGGTTGTTTTCTTTATCTCCAAAGATTCACCAAATTAGGTTTTGACATTCTAATTTGTAGATGGCAATAACTGATACGATATAGTATTGACTATCATTTGATGGGACAGGAGCAGATATTAAACTATAATTTAGGCAAATGACCTGGCAAGACATGTTTCCATATACCTCCATCTCTGAAAATCCTGGAGTTTAATTTCCTTAACCCAGCTTTTAAGGGTTCTAACATATCTCTTAGAGAAATTTGACTTGAAGTTACATTTGTGTAAACATCCTTTTCGTTTTACAAATGGTTGCAATTTGGAGGGTTTGCCCTCTCCGATATGGAACTGAAAATTGTGTTACATACTGAGAGACAGTCACATTAACGTTCTGCTTAAATAACACTTAAAACTCCACTGAATTCAATTTAATTGTTGAGAGATCATATATAAAAAATTAATCAATATTATGATGTTACTTTCTGTGGTACATTGTCCTTTCAAAAAATAACCCAATAACAAATCCCATCCCATAAGCTATTCAACAATGTACCCATGACCCTCCTCCCATTAAGAGGAGGGGTCTATGTCACTTATCTTTGAATCTGGGCTTATGACTTACTTAAACTAAGAGCTTATGGTAGAATTGATGGTGTAGTATCGCTGAGGAAAGGGGGTGCAGTATTTTCCCTGATGTTTGGAATTTTCATTGTGGTGACCTATAATCACATGGTAGGAAGTCTGCTCCTCTGAACCCACTCAGCTACACGATAATCCAAACATGCTCGTTCAGAGAAACCATTTAGAAAAGCCCTGAGACTTCCTGAAGAGAGAGACAGAGGGAGAGAGAGGCTTGGCCAGCTTCCAGCTGCTCCAGTTCCACCTGCTGTCTTACTATAAATACATAAAAGACCCCAAATCACTATGGGTAGGAAGCAGGGTAAGAAAACTACCCAGTTACTTACTTACAAAAGGAAGGTTCTAAGGGAGAAATCAAAGACCCAGAGAATCAATCCCAGAAGGCAATACTGGATCCTAATCAACTATAGTGGGCTTTCCAAAGCTCACTTAGGAAAACACTATTAAAATTTTACTACCTTCCTTACACAATGAACATATATTAATTTTAAAAGAGAAGTTAAAACTATAAAATAATCTTACTTTAATTCCACTACTCAGAGATAGTTGCTTGTAAGTAGTTAGGAATCTCAACTGTTGACAGTATAATCCACTATAGGTAGTTTAGGCAAAACTCTTTTGAAATAAGACATATTTTGATGGGCTAAAATATATTGCTTTTGATTTATTATTTTGAGAGGTTTAGAAGCTCTAGAGGTGCCCACTTACACTTCTAAATATTCCTTGCTACCTAGGTCAAGGAGTCAATATGGGATTTCCACCAGTTTGGTATATTTATTGTAATTATATACTCATGAACTGGAGAAATGACCACAGGTTCTTTACAATAAGTTTTGAAATCAAGAATTGTGAGTCCTCCAATTTTGTCTTTTTTGAGATTGTTTTAGCTTTCTAGGTGACTGTACTTCCATATAGAATTAGTTTGTCAACTTCTATGAATAAAGCAAGCTGGGAATTCAGTAGGAACTGCATTGAATTGTAGGTAAATTTGAGAGAAAATTGCCATTTAACAATGAGGTCTTCTGATTCATGAATATGAGATATCTTTTCATTTATTTAGATCTTCTTTAAATTCAACCATGTTTGTAGTCTTTAGAGCACAAGTTTGAACTTTTTGGTTAAATTTATCCAAGTATTTTATTTTTTAATATATTGTGAATTGAATGTTTTGCTAATTTTACTTTCATGTTGTTCACTAATGTATATAGATACAGTTAATTTTTATAAAATGATCTTTATCCTGGAATACTCTGACATTCTTTATTAACCCTAATAGTCACAGCTTTTCAAACCCTTGGTGGACATCTCAATTGACAGATCTTTCTTTTAATTTTCTCTCCAGGCTCTTTTTTGCCCAAGCTGGTATTGTAGGCTCAGTCATTCACGATGGTAAACAATTGCTGCTGATTGTTTTTCTAAAGCCCTGTGGATAAGTCTTTTCCTGAAAAGACCACTCTGAGTCAATTCAATTAACAATAATGGAGGTTTTTCTTAAGAAGCTCTTAATATTCAACCCTAATCATGATTCTGCCTGTTAATAATCACTGATCTTGTTTTCTTTTAAGAAATTTGATAGGCAATAAAGCAAATATTTATAATAAAACTAAGAAATATTAAAGGAATCATAGCAGTATATAGCAAAGGCCAATATATTAGTTTGCGGTGGAGATTCAGAGATTTTAAGATTTTCTTAGAAAAAATTGTAATTTAAACACAATTCTGAAAAATGAGAAGGAATAATTTTGGCAACATATAGGGAGAGTATCTTTTAGGCAGAATCCAAAGGAAGGCCTAAATGTGAAAGAATTATTCATGATGTACGGAAAGTACAAAGCAGAGGAAAGTGGTCAGAGATTGGGTTGGAGAGGTAGGAGAGGCAAGAGGAAGCCTGGAGTGACACAAACAAGCAAGCTTTTTAGAGGAGCAGCTGAGGGTAGAAATTGGGCAAGACTGCATCCAGAAAAGTGAGAGTGTAAAAGGAGGAAGTTTCAGTAATGCTAATGGAAAACGGCATTGGTCTTGGCCCATGTAACGAGTCTAAAGTGAGGATATAGACGAGTAGACCAATTCAGAGAAGCACAGTCAGAGAACTTGGTGATGAGTAGGCAGTTGAGGACAGAGGAAAGTCAAAACTGAGTCTCAGGGCTTTGGCTTGCAAAAATTGAGTTGATGGTCATTTCAACCACAGGAAAGCGGAGTTTATTTTTAGGGAAAAATAATGTTTATTCTCTAACATGTATAACTTCTGGCACAGGTGAGGTATCCAAATTCAGATACCCAGTGAGGATTTTGACAAGTAAATTGGGACCTCAAAAAAGCAATCTGGGCTAGTAATAAAGATTTAAGAATCATTAATATAAAATTGATAATTGCAACCATGGATATGTATGAGATGATGCAAGGAGTGAAAAAGAGGAGATAACACTCAGATATTAATACTGATAGCTAGAGGCAGCCCAGGGCAAGAAGCCTGCAAGGGAAGTTGGAGGAGTGGCCAAAGATGAGTGAGACCAACCCTGGGGGAGTGAAGCATCATGGGAGTCTAGATGCTTAGAGGGAGAGACTGACTGTTTTGGATGCGGCTGAGGATGAGTAAGATGATGATTGAAAGTGTCTTTTGGATTTAACCACAGTGTTGTTGGTGATTTGGTGAGAACACTTTTGGTGGAATTGTGGACATAGAAGATAAATTTCGGTGTGAGTGGGATGTAATCATGTGGAGAGGACAATTGTAGGCAGATCTCTTAAGAAGCTTAGTTGTGGAGCAGAGGAGGAGAGGGCTACAGACAGCTAAAGGGAGAAAGGTCAGCATTACATCAACTCAGAGGTTATTTTCTTCTTCTCTTCCTCCTCTTTTCCTTTTGGATATGTATTGGTTTTGTTGTTTTTTAAGTATGAGGAGATTCGAACACATTTAAAAGTTGATAGAAAGGAAGACTAATAGAGAGAGAGAACTTGAAACTGAAAATACTGGAAAGAAATAAGTTGATTCAAGGATGACAGAGACTATGGATAATGGTCTTTGCATCCCCTGTGTTCTTCACCTGAGCTGACATTATCAGAAACATAGAAAGTAATGGGATAAAAATCATCCACAGTCAATTAAAACTAGTTTAACCAAAGTCAGTTGGTCTATTCACCAAAAATCTGGGTTTTCTTTAGCTCTGAGTTTCCCTAAGGGAAAGAAAATGCCTAATTCTGGAGCTCCAGAAGCACTGGGCCACTTTCTTAAAAGACATGTAAGGTGAGTAACCAGGTTCTTGGCTCTGCCCCCCAAGTGTCTTTCTGGTCAGAACAACATTCCGGATCAACCAAGGCCAGCAGATTCATGATGTAAGCTTAAAGCTTCATTAGACTCTAATTCTCCACCTCAGGACCTAACTCCCAGCAGTTAGGAGAAGCAGGTATCTGTCATTTTTCTTGTATTCACAGGCAATCAGGCTCATTTTCTGATGCCAATACTTTAATATGTAATCAATTCTCACTCCCCTGTTAAGTCTTCCCTACTCTTCAAGACTTACCTGTCATACACAGTAGCTCTTTATTGCAAATGGTATCAAAGGCAACTTAATCCACAGGCAGCTACATCAACTGGTGCTGCAGTAACATCTTTTGTGGAATGACTATAAACCCAGCCCGAGAAGTTGTATTCTGCTTGTCTCCTCGTGCCTCCTCTGAGTCAATCTGTGAGTCTTCTAGTCTGTCAGCTCTTGATCTTTTAGGCTCCGAAGTAAAATGAGTAAAAAGCTATCCCTGTGAGAACCTTTAATTAGCAACATTCTCAGCATATCACAGGATGAAAGCAGCAGTCAGTGTAGGGCCAACACTATCAGAACCACCCGGCAAAGTCACCCAGGAAACCACGGAGTCCCTGCAGGCTAAAGTCTCATCAACGACTGTCTTCCATGGGAGACATTCTGCCGGCTCTGCAGAGGACAAAGAAGACAGGAAAGAAGAAAATGAGACAGCAATCAGAAAGGAGAGACGCATATTGAATCTTGCTTAACAGCCCAGTGAGAGAGCATTTATTTTTAATGCTTTAGGAAGAAAGCTGAGCCTTATAAAGTCACTTTCTTGTATGGCTTACATGGAGTGTCAGAAAAGGCTTGGAAATGTTTGCAGCAGTGTCAAAATAAGCAGGGAATGAATTGTGAGCACACCAAAAACAGGAAGGAATTTCTCAGAATGATGCAGTGCCTCTGCCTCTTCCTGTAATCCTTAGACCTCGTGAGAGACGGCTGAGCAAAAACAAGTGACATTCTTAGTGTCTTGCTTTGAAATCACTCAGCATAGGAGATAATTATGATAATGTACAGAACAGCTTTTTCTTCTGTCAACTTTCCTCTTCATCAGTCTCTCTATTATTTTCCCCAACAAAATGATGGGTAGTAATATGAGGCCCCATTCTCTCTCTCTTTTTAATACCATTAATGCTCACCGAACCACATTTAATTAAGGGAATGTATATTGATACACATAGCTTAATCAGGTCAGGGAGTGGAGCTGAAATTGATTGAGGACAGCTCTTTCACACTTATCTCAATTTATGAATGCTCAGACGCAGACAGATAGCGAAAAGGGTTTAATTTCCATTTGTGTTGTTTGCACATTCTTTAGAATGTAAGCATTAATTGAACATGCTCAGTGTCAGTGTGGAGCAATCAAGCGTATCCATTTCTCATAAATGAAGGTCACAGGTCGATCTTGAGCAAGTTCCAAGCAATCTAGTTATAGAAATGTATTTATATTCGATCAGCTGTGACATGAAAGATTGGAGATCTGGAAAATTAACACCAGGAAAGCAATGCAGCTTCAGCTCTGGAATGGCACCTTCTGGGAAGCAAACACCAAAGGTTTGCTACTTTTTGCCTCGGAATGTGGTTTGGGCGCTCGTCCTGCGTTTCTGAGATGCGCTTTATTTTGCTTGTGGATGTCGGTTGTCACAGAAAATGAGTTCAGACTACTGAACCTGGAGGAGGGGATTCTTAGCTAAGAGTTAATTTGGTGAAGAGGAAGTTGCTGACACAAATCCACAAAGCATTCTGCCCATTTATTCCACTAATATTTCAATGAATACTGGGATAGGCACACTTTAGGTAAATTTGATAAAGTATTGATGATTTCCAGATGAGTATATGGCTATTTTTTTCAAATGTATGAAGATGTCAGATATTCATTTAAAATGATGGATTTTTTTGTCATTTGCGTTTGCCCAATTTGACTTTAAAACCGTTTTTGTTTTTTGTTTTTTTTACATTTGCTGTGGATTAGATTATTTTGTTCATTTCTGGGCTTGTAGCCTAAGACTACAATTTAAAATTAATTCATATATTTCTTAAAACACAATCCAAGTTCTCGTATCTTGATCTAATAATCCTGTAATAAAAATGGATCACACTTGTGGCTATTGTATAAAGATGTGCATGATTTCTCATATCTAGAATAATATTCCCCGTATATTAAGCTCACAGTAATAGGAAAAGGAAGTGGAGGTTGCTTTCTGAAATTCACCTTCTCCCCTGAGAGTAAGCATTTTACCCACATAAGCAGACTATCTATTTGTGTCTTTAACAGCAAGTGTAATTTTGCTCATTGCCTCAGAGACATTAAAATATACACTCCTTCTTGAATCTTCTTATTTTGGCCCTAGAATTTTCAAGCGTTTAATGTCCAGGGGTCTTGTATTTTATATTTTGTCCTTAAGCAATGTGTGGCCAGTTAAATAGGATTTATGCCACTAAAATCTGCATGCGATTTCAAGTTTTCAATCTTCTTAGTGACCCAGCTGAAAAGTTAGAAGGAATGATTATTGTTATCACAAAAGCTATTCATATCCAGTATTTGTATCTGGCTTGATCCCCAAAAAAACAACAGGAAAAACATTTAGAAAAAATATAGTCAGACAAATATTTTAAATGTTACCTACTAGTTTGATTACAGAAGTCAATAAAAGGAAAATAAGAGATATGAGTCATGAATTGAAGAAATATGGAAAAAATGTAACTTAACATTCATAAAACCTATATTCCAAGTTGTTTTCACCTTGTGAAAATTAAAAAGTGAACAAACCACACCTTAAAAAATACCCCTGAAACAGGATCCAAAAGGAGAACAGTTAGATCTATGGGAAATTTTCATTAAAGAGTGTATTTGTGGGAATGAAAGTCTTTTTGGCCCCCTTCCCTAGCCTAAAACATAACTGAAAAGTGTGCAAACACCTTAAAGTTCTTTAAAAACAGAAGGAGGAGTTTGGTGCCATTATCAGGAGAAGAGACTCAGGATCATCTAGTCTTTCTTAGTGGGTTCCATCCCCTTAGATAAACATCAAATGTTTTTATATTTATTCACATGAATGAGGAAATTCTCTGATCTCCTTTTCTCATGTGGATTTCCGTAATAAATCAAGGTTCAAGGCCTTTAAATTTCAAGGAATGAGGTGTTGTAACATGTACTGGAGAAAACACGAATATAGTTATTGCTGAGAGGTTAAGAAGGAAAGCCCTAGAGACAAGAAAAAATAGATGACCTAAATGTACAGGCTCAAAGAGGAATAAAAATGCACAATGGATGTGGTTCTACTGTCTGTCAGCCCGAGACTCTCACTCTGAGAAAGAAGAAATCCTTAACCTGACAGATTTCAGGGGAAACCATTGTGGCAAATTCTAATTGGAAGGTCCTTTGTGGGGAATAATATGCACAATGCCTCTAAATATTTTAGATGGAAAAAAATATTGTGGATGGTTTCCTCCTGGAAAAATGGAGTAGTGGAAGGAAACTTTACGAAGGAAACATATGAGAATTGTCCTAAGGGGAATTATTAAAAGCTAACTAGTATAGAAGAGTCCTTATAGGCTGCTTTTTACTCTGGAAGAATGATGTGTTTCATCACATATATGTGCTATAGGTCAGAGGCACAAGACTCCAATTCCAGAGTCAGAGAGGTAAGCAATGTTTTCCTAGAATAAAAGAAAAACAAAACAAAACAAAATGTTAAATGAAAGATGATACGTAAAAAATGAGAGAATAGGGTAGCAAACTCAAAGATTAAAAGTTTTAAACTACTTTTTTTTCCTTTTGGTGGCAAATAAGCAGAAAAAAATACATAACAGACTTAATGTTTCTTTGTGGTAGGTGATGTAAGGTTAAGTTAACCACTGGATGTTAACTTAAGGCTTACTGGATGTGTCTTATTGAAATTTGAAACTATTGATCAATATAAACTATTTGCCTTTCCAAGCTATGAAATTATTGGGATTTGCCTACCTTTCCTTTTCTTTCCAGCTATTAGTTCCCTAGAGAAAAATAGTGATGACCAGTCAAAGCCAGAATTCTGTTTTCCTAACATGTATGACCTTAATTTTCATTCATTTTGAATGTTTATGTAGAGACAACGTTTGGAACAAAAGACAACTGATTTTTATAGGAGTCACTTAAACTCATGATTCTCTCTAGAAATATACTGAAAGTGCATGTGACTTTATTTCCAAAATACAGACAGTAACTTATCTGAAAAAAATTACCAATAGGATGCTAAGTTTTATTAAACCAAAAGAAAGAGAATGTAAGAATTTCTCTTGCAAAAAATCTGAATCACATTCGTACCTTCTAATCTACTAAATCAGAGGTTTGAAAACTATAGCCTGCAGGCCAAATCTGGCCCTTGGCCTGGTTTGTAAATAAAAGTTTTATTGGAACACAGCCATGCCTGTTCATATACACATTGGCTGCTCTTGTCCTACAATGGCAGAATAGTATAATTATGACTGGCCATATAGCCTTCAAAGCCAAAAATATTTCTATCTGGCTCTTTACAGAAAAAGTTTGCTATCCTCTGTATTAAATGCAAAGGTTTTTTTTGCCAGATTAGTTCTGAAAGGTATGAAATTTCTGATTTTTCTTTTCACTCTCCATCATTAAACTACAGTAAGGACTAATTTTGAGTGAAGTTTTCTGACAGTACATGATATATATGTTCTTATGTATCCCTGAGAACTTATCCGTGAAGGAGATTTTTTTTTATTTAAGACAGAAATGATTCAGATAATTTAGGAAGATTTTCCTGTCATGCAGCTAATAGCAGGAACATTTTAAAAATATTTTCTGGTATTTTCAGTGAATCAATACTCAATTCACAGAAGAAGAACTGGTTATCAAAGGTCAAGTTCTTCCCACCCTGTTTTGTTTGCTTTTTGTTTGTTTTGTTTTGTTTTATATTCTTTACTCTCTATAGCTCTATTGTGAATACTGAGCATTTATTTTAGCTATTGCCTCTCTTTCTAGATAAACCAAAACCTCCTATTTTAACCTCTATTCTGTGTATAGAGACTATTAATGTGCAATTCTGAATCAATCTGACATGTTTCTTGTTTTCCAGTGTGTTTGTAGGTATATAGTTATTATCTTTCCAATGTTTTCCCCATGAAGTCTTTCTGCATGTATGTCTTCCTGTCGATTCGATATTAATGTTTCTCACCATCCTTAATTTTGTAAAAATGCCTTTGCAGGGAGGGGAGAGAGTGGATACAGATAAACCTTCTAGGAAGTTAGACTGAGCAGGAGAGGAGGAAATCAGGTCATTATTCTGAGGGGATGCACCATCACAGGAAGGCACCCACCAGGATAATGCTTATTTGAATATAAGCATGGACTGATGGAAAATAACCAAGAAGCAGAGACAGGATAAAAAGCTAAAAGAATGAGAGAATATTTAATTAATTAACTTCCTAGCAAACATGAAATCAAATACTGGGGGAAGGGAAAGAAGAAAGAATCTCTGTGTTAGGCTGGTGGAAGGGCTGGGCAGGTATATGTACTGTCAGTTTGAGCAGGGGAAGTTGAGGGACACCAGGTCTGGTCAACTCTGTTTTCCTTAATGATGGAAGAGTCGGTTAAGACTGGGTTAAAGTGAGTTGTAAGGTGAGTTTGAAGCAAATGTTGAAGGTTTGGAACAATCTCTGAGCAAATTTGTGGAGGAGCTGGCCAAGGATAAGTAAAAGTTTTCTGAATAACAAAAAAAAGAATTTTTTGAAAGTCTTAATAGTTTAAAATATTTCCTTCTCAAAGAAAGGAAATTTGCTTTTATTCTTGTGGAGAGGTACTATTCTGAAATGCTCTTGGAGGTATAGATCCCTGAAGTTCCTTTTATTGCTTGCTTTCCCCAAGATAGGCAGTTGGGGTAGCATTTCCCAAACATTAGTCATTTCCTCCCCACGTACATTATTTTTTACCATCTTGGTGAACAACCTATACTCTTATTGATGTATTTTTTTCCCCATATTTTTCTTGTAAGGTCATTTTGACGTTTAACAAATATAACACTATAACCCAAAAAATAATATGGTGTTGCAAAGCATGTAAATACACCCATGAATATTTTATTTTATTTATTTTTAAAATTTAAAAAAAACTCTTTACTGGAGTATAGTTGATTTACAATGTTGTGTTGGTTTCAGGTGCACAGCAAAGTGAATCAGTTATACATATACATGTACCCACTCTTTTTTTAGATTCTTTTCCCATATAGGCCATTACAGAGTATTGAGTAGAGTTCCCTGTGCTCTACAGCAGGTTCTTATTAGTTATCTATTTTATATATAGTAGTGTGTATATGTCAGTTCCAATCTCTCAATTTATCCCTCCTCCTCCCCATCCCCTGGTAACCATAGGTTTGTTTTCTACATCCAATGTATTTTTTAATAAATAATTTCATGGAAAATTATTTCAAAAAGGAAACTTTATAACCCAAACTGAAAGGGTAAGCACATCTCACATTGCTGTAAGGAGAAGTTAAGCATAAAATACACAAAATGAAAACAAAGTTGAACCTATTCAGTTCTGTCTAAATTCTATTCCCTGCGAAAGCCTGAGTGTACCCCTAACCTCTGTTAAAAAGAGTGGTAGTGTGTGTATCAGGGTGATTTTTTGAACATAAGGGTACCAGGAGAACATTTTTCTCTTTGATGTCATCAGGAACGATAGAGAATTAAAAAAGAATGATTTTTCCTCAATGTGATTGGCTGCTACCTAATGCCTTGGGTCTGAATCCCTTCTGAAGCCGTTTAGTATCACACATGATACTTGTCTCACACTTTGTAAAATCTGGATGGGGAATTCTGCATTCATTTCCTTGGGGAAGGGAAGAATCGGCAGAAATTCAGACAGAATTATGGAGATGAGGACTGGCCTTTGACTGTCAGGTTTGGGTACACATTTTAGGAGTTAGATCTATAGTCAGGGCAGGGCTGCCCACAAGGCTCCCTGCTGCACCCTACCCCCCTCATACACACAAGACAAAGGGCAAATGGGTCCCAGGGTTGAGGAGGAGGAAAGTCTGAAGGGGAGTTAGAAATGTGCAGATCCTAAAATGCTTGAGAGATAGCCCAGCATCCTGGTGTCTCCAACCGGACCGAGCCCTGAGGGAAGGGATGAGAGGGAGGGAGCCCAGGTCAGTCCAGGAATTGTAACACTGATCGACCTTGTGGGCCCTTTCTCAGAGAAGGGTTCTGAACACATAGCAAGACGCAAAGCAGAAATGGCTTTGTTGTCAGGAGGGGCCAGCATTCCTGGTTTTAGCCCCTGGACTGAAAGTATCTGTTTGCTTAATCTTGATTTTTTTTTTTTAAGGAATGTAAAAAATAATAAAACTATTTTTATTTGTATCATTTTGGATATAGAAAATCCAAAGAAATGCATACATATAAACAAACACAAACAACTATCTGAACTAATAATGGGGTTCAGCATTGTGGCAGGATCCAAGATCAATTTACAATATCAGCTGTGTTTTTATATACTAGCAACAATCGTGTTTAATCTTGATTTTGACCCCGTTCAGGTTTGCAGTCTCCTTCTCACTCTGTCCCCTCACTCCCGGCATCATCGTCCCCCATCCCTACTACCTCACATGCCCACTGGACCTGTCTTGCTTCTGGAGACAGCTGTGCCTGTTGACTAATGGCTTAGTCAACACGCCTGAAAGAGCCTCAGGGGATTCCCAGGGTCCCAGCCTGCCTGGGGGACAGAGAAATGATTATATGAAATCCCAAGAGAAGGGATTAAATTGAGATAATGCTTCTGCCACCAAGCAGAATGCATACAGGAAGTAAAATGAAGTTTACTTCTGGAACATTGGAGCACTTTGCTATTCTTCTCCACACGGTTTGTGTAGGTGTGAATGGTGAATAAGAACGTGACTAGTAACGAATTGCAGAGCAGATGTTGAAGGCCTGTTTTTAGATGTGGCTGATTGAGACAGGACTGAAAGGCAGAGCAGGTCCTATGCTCAGACTCACTAGAGCAAGGCCAGGGTGACTGTTGCCTAGTCACCACGGGGTTGTTTTATTCAATTAAAAATTAAGTCTTGAGGACCAGATGGTGATGGGAGACACAGACTGCCAGCAGTTGTAAGAGTCCCTGAGTGAATAGAGCTTGGAAACAGACCCCAGCATCCCATGGAATGGAGCCCACCTGAGAACAGCTGTGCCAGCTTCTGACCCTCAGCTGGGACCACAGGATTCCTGTCTGTCTCGTCCATCATCCCCAAAGCCTGGCACATCCTCAGCTGGACACTTGGTAGATGTCCAACATGTATTTGATTTGGACAAAAAGGATAAGCAAATATGAGGAGAAAAATAGAACACTGAGTTATTAAAATGTGATGGTATAACCAAAAATTTAGGGATGGGGGTAACACAGTTCTACTTAAACCCTAGAAGAAAAAGTTTTGCTCAACCTGACCTTCTTATGAGGCCTACAACGATTGCCCCTTATTTGAAATTGCAAACCCGCTTTTCTCCTGCCCCATTTCTAATCCCATTACCCTGATCAACTTCTTCTTTGTTCATATTGAACTTTTTATTTTCTTACTGTCATGTGTATATCTGCTAAAATGTCATCTCCACCTTGAGAGTGCCTCAGTCAGGAAACGCTGTGGAAACAAGGAGCACAAACACCTGAGCGTCTTTCAACTCATGTTTCTTTTCCTGCAGGAAAATCAAGTAAGGAGACCGTGCTCATTAATGTCAACCAGAGATGGAAACCAATGGCGACTCATTGTTGATCACACTACCCTGACCTCAGACGCCATGGAGAGGAGATCACAGTAAACCACTCACGGTGGACTGGGAAGTGTGATCCGCCCATAGAAAGGGCAGTAAATGTTTGTGAGCAGTAAAACAATCTCCACCAGAGCAGGAACTGGTGTCTTCTGTGCATTCATTTAACCTAAGCACATACATAGCTTGCATGAGGCAGGCTCAATAGCTATTTGCTTCTGATTTGTTTCCGAATTTCCAATTTTTACAGGTATCTGTGCTGAAGCACAAAGCTTGTTCTGCATCAGGGGGCAGCCTGTGTGCGTGCTGTTGTTCACCTGTGGTAAAGATGCCATAAGAAAAATTATTACATGAGAAGATTCATTGTGCTGTATCATATACATCTCAGGCTTTATTACCCAAGGTGAAAAGGCAATAAAATCACTTTCCTCTTAAGAACTAAAAATATTATGATAATCATTCTCATCTTATAAATGAGCTGGAAATCCAGTTTTTATCCAGGATCTTCCTTTCCCAGATCACAAGGATTACTTAAACTTGTTCATGAATTCAGTTTTGAGTACCAGCCAATGTCAGTCAGTGAAGCAGGAACTAGGTGGGCTCCACAATGGCTGAGCTCAGCAAACCACGTGGCTGGCCTCCACTACCATTTCTCCCACTCACGTGACACTGGGCTGTGGACGCTGAGGTCGTGACAGCCATGTTGAAGCTGGGCGTCTTCCTCAGGCAGGGTCTGGCCAGCTGCCGGCTGGCTCTTGCTGACGATATGTCCTGCTCTCTACCTGACCACCTCTGCAGATGCTGCCAGCTCACCCAGACTCAGAGTGAGAGCATTTTCCTTTCAAATCCATGTTCAGTTAGGTGGTCCTACAGCAAAACAGCACGGGAATCAAGCTTCACAGTTTTTAGTGCTGCACAGGGTACTTTCAGTATACCTGGACACAGCATTTTCTCCAGAACATTTCCTAACACAGCAAGGAGAGGTCAAGTAGAGTCGGGGTCCAGCATCAATAAAGCAAAAAAGTGCAAAGAACCAGTTTCCCTCTCCCTGGCCTGTTCCTGGTTTCCTGTTTCTCTTAAGGAATTTTTCCTATCGGCTCTCTGGTTTCCCTTCCCTGTCATATGGTCTTCACTGGAGCTACTGGCCCTTAGGTGTGTCCTCGTATCTTTTCATCACAAGAAGACATCAGTGTCAGGATCACTCTGCTCCCACATGAGTCTGTTGCTCTCGGGTACACACCTGTGTGAAACAAGAGGCAAATGTTGGGTTGGAGGGCCATTTGCCGTGTGCATGGACAGTTCATAAACCCAGGTCCCTGACAACTTTAAGATATGCTTAAATCTTCACAGCCGAAAGGAACGCTCAATTCTGTCTTCCCAAAACAAGAAGTCAGCTTCCTCAAAGTACCATGCCAACCCATGACCAGGAAGGCAGAAGCTGCTTGAAACTTTTTAATTGGTAACTTTCCAGCTACAAAAATCTGAAGGTCCAGTCTCTACCGACACCCTGTATATTTTTAGTATACTCTCACTTCCTGGAGCCACTTATGACAAGTCATGGCAACAATTTCTATCTGTTGGGGATCACTGAAAATTATTTAGAAAGATTTGTATGTTGGAATGAAACAAAATCAGATAATGATTCCAGATACCTGTTTCTGATTTCAGGAAATGCATTCCCCTACTAGGGTCTGTTTCCTCTCCCATGAAAGGAAAGAAGGAAATCTGAATATCTCTGAGATTACATCTCTCTGCCATTTTATCATTCCAGTATTCATAAATTTATGCAAAATTAGACCTTGTAAAACATAGGAACTACACAACTGCAAAGAAGAAAATGAAAACACTGATGATGATATTAGAAGGAATGGGAATAGCATTTTTGTGTCCTATAAGAAACTGTTCCAATGATATTGGTAGCTCAAAAGGAATGAAAAGAGCTATTAGATGTGCAATGCACAGGGCACTTTTATATTACAGCAGATAGCTCATCTTTCAATCCATCTGATTTTCAATGAGATGTAGGCAACAGTTGTAGCGAGTTTAATTGAATTCTAAATGGGGAAGACGAAGTTAATTAACTAAAGCCTTTGAAACTATCTGAAAACTATTATTTTCTTGCAATTGACCCTTGCCAAAAAAATACAGAGAAAAACAGATATTGTAGCTATGATAAAGTGTGTTCTATTTGAATTTTCTCATTAGTGCCTGGATTTCTACTGAGAAGATGGGAAATGTGATCCATTGTTTCTCTCACTTTTGCAGTGAGCAAAAAATTCATTGTTTTAAAGACTGGATTTAAGGCTTAGTTCTCAGTATATTTGATTGAATTATTGTAAGATATTTAATTAAACAGAAAGTTTGCAAATCACATTTCTGATATAGGACTTGTATGTAAAATATATAAAGAACTCTCAAACTCAACAATAGAGAAACGAAGAACCTAATTAAATAAATTAAATAGATACTTCACCAAAGAAGGTATAGTAATGATGATTAATCATATAAAAATACTCTACAACATTAGCACTAAGGAAATGCAAATTAAAATTAAAATAAGATCCTTCTAAACATCTACTAGGATATTTACTATTAAGTAAAAAACAAAAACGCCGATATCAAATACTGGGGAGGATGCAGAACAACTGGAACTCAACGGTGTGACTGATGGTACATGAGGCATCACTGTACAATGTTTGAAAATGTTTGTATACCTAAGTGCGATGCAATATAAACTTTTTTAAGGGAAGAAAAATTTGCTTTAGTAATTGCTGATATGCAAAGGATTGTTATAATACTCAATTTTAGGAGTAAGGTAAAAGCTAATGATGATAAAGGCTAAACAAAATAGACAAAACACTGCAAATGACGGCATCTCTAACGTAGGAGGAGAGGTCAGGAGAAAGTCTTCTTGTGCTCAAGAGCACGATGTGTTTTCTGTTACGGGTCTTCTCATGTGCAAACTCACACTTAGGGTAGGGGGATACATCAGATTGCAGAAGAAGGATTTATACTCATGTTTTTATACACTTGCCATTAAAACAAATGTTATACGATGACAGCCAAATAAAAAATGTACATCTCTTTGGGTAGTATCAGTTTACTTGTTTTCCTTAACCTCATGGGCCAGGTTGTTTTATAGAACAGCTGTATTACTAGTAATAAAAGTTCACATGATTCGTCAAATATTGTATAGTTTTTATGTCATCATGACCCAAATGAGATTTTATTCTGAGACCTTTATATTTAGTTAAATCTCATACAATGTTGAATTGACTAAACTGTTTTAATTCATACAGTTCACAAAAATTTACTTTGCCATTTAAAACAATAAAGAAATTTTCAGAAATAGAATGTTTCCATGCAAATATATAAAGAAAATTAAGTTAATTTCCACATTTATTCCCTCTGCAAATGTTCATTGTTTGAAGATAGCATTAGTTAAATCATCATTATTGTTTCTTATGTCAGTACGCCCCTAAAGATTAGAAGTAAATAAAAAATTTAAAATGATTGGTTTTATAAACATAAACACCTCAAAGATATTCCCAAATACCCAGTGCTGTCTCTCCTTTTTAAACACATTTGTAAACATGTATAAGATAAAGGAAAGGACTTACCATAACAAAAGTTAAATTAAAAAGCTGGAAAAAGTGCTTAATACCTGACAATTCAAGTAATATTGTTGAATCTTCATGTAGTATTTAAAAGTACCAGTGAATGCATTTATGAATTATGTTTCTAATGGAATGCTAATGGAATAAAATGAAGAAGACAGTAATTAAAGAATTGCGTATTTAGAAATAACTTTTAGCTGACATCGAGTTAAGCATGACTACGTAAGAAGTTAGTGTCATACAAGAATAATACCATTTTTGAAGATACTCACCTCCTTTCTCAAAATCAGGACAAAATACAAATTGCCCCAGCAAGCTAAGATTCCAATATTTTTTAATAGAAAGAAATGGCAAATACAATGGCAAGTATATTTTAAAAATGTGTTCTTCTGTTAATTATTATAAATTCCATCATAAAACTCCATGCATTTTTGCATATCATATGAGAGATGATCTACAGTTCCTTTGAACCTAATATCAGCTCCATTTTCCCATTTTTAAAGTTGTGCAGAAACTTTATTCTTTAGTTTTCAAACATCTATTTCTAGTATAGAAGTGGCATTTGTGGGATCTTCATATCATTCAAATTCTAAGCAAAAGAAAGCTGGGGAGGCTCTATTAGCGTCAAACAAGGAAAACACGTTAGAACAAGAAATATTACCAAAGGTAAAATGGGACATTCCATAATGATGTAGAGATCAAGTCACCAAAAAAAATAACAATCTTAATACAAATGCAGCAAATAATAAAGATTCAGAATATCTAAAGCAAAAGCTGACAGAGCTAAAAGAAGAAATAGAAAAATCCATAGGTATAGTTGAAGACTTCAATTCTTTCTCAGTAATTGAGGGAGGAATAAAGAACTGAGCATAGTACATGTACTAAAGACATTAAAAGGATAATAATAGACTATTATAAAAACTTTTTCCAATAAACTTGATAATTTTGATGAAATGGATAGATTCCTTGTAAAACTCAAATGACCAAACTTTACTCAAAAAGAAATAGAAAACTTTATATCCTGTACAGAAATTGATTTCTTAGTTAAAATCCTTCTCACAAGATCCTGGTGAAGATGACTTCACTGATTAATTCTACCAAATATTTAAGGAATAATGCCAATTCAACACAAACGCTTCCAAAAAAATTTTTAAAAGGAGGTAAATCTTTCTTATGCATTTTATGGGACCTTCATTATTCTGATACCTAAACAAGGTAAAATATTTGCAAAAAAAATATTAAACATAGAAGAAATCTTTGTGATAATATGACAGGCAAAGATTTGTTAGATAAGGCATTCATAAGTTAACTGACTTCAAAGTTTAAAGTACTGCTCATCCAAAAACACAGTTAGGAAAATGTGAAGACAACCCAGAGACTGGGAGAAAATATTTTCAAAATGTATAACTGACATAGGACCTTTATCCATAATAAATAAAGAACACTTACAAATCAATAATAAGATAATCTTAAGAAATGGGAAAATATTTGAGTGAATACTTCACCAAAGAAGGTACAAGAATGGAAAGTAAGCCTGTGAAAATATGCTTAATATCTTAAGTCATAACTGAAATGACATTAATATCAATATAAGATATCACTATACACATAAAAAAAGGCCAAAGTTAAAATGGTTGACAGAATCAAATGTGGGGTGGATGTATAGCAATTGGGAAAGCAAAACGGTGTGGCTTTTCTTTTGAATAATAGTTTGGTAGGTTTTTGTGAAATTCAACATATACTTATCATATGATACAACAATCCTATTCCCTGAATATAGGCTTTCCAAAGAGCAATAAAAACATATTTTCCCACACAATGATCTATACACAAATGTTTACAGGAGCTTTATTAATATTAGCCCCAAACCAGGAATATCTCAAATGCTCATCAATAGGTAAATGGATAAACACAGTAAGTCCATGCAATGAAATACTATCCAGATACTTAAAGCACTGAACTACTGACACATGCAACAGTATGAATGAATCTCAAAACTACAGGAAAGAAGTTGGACACAGAAGATAACATAACGTAGAATTCCATTTATATGACATTTAAGAAGGCAAACTTATAAGGACAGAAAGCATATCAGTAGTGGCCACTGACAGTTAGTGGGAGGAGGAAATTGACTTGAAAGGAACATAAGCTGACTTTTTAGGTGACAGAAATGTTCCAAATCTTGATTGTGGTGGTGGTGTACCGTGACAGTATGTATTTGTCAAACTGATTAAACAGATCTGGGTCATGAGCTAATTATGTTTTTAAATTGTGAAGAAATACCTGTACAAGAAATAAGTCAACAAAGCTTAGTAAACAGGCTGATTTGAAAAATAACTAATTAGAACATATAGATTTATAAAATATGATCTCATTAAAATAGAAAACTCAGTGGTTAGGTTAAATGGAAAATTAGAAATGAACAGAGTATAAGAGACCTAGAAATTGGATCTGAAGTGGAGCCATAAAAACACAGGCGGTATATATATAAAAAAAAATCTATGGTTAAACCTAGTATAGTGAAACTGCAGGACATCAGAATGAACAATCTTAAAATTAGAAAAGAAAACCTAAGGTAGAGAGAGAGGGAAAGAGATAAGCCACAAAAAAGGAACGATTACTCTTCTCAACAGCAGAGTAGAAGCCAGAAGACACTGAAATAATAACTTCAAATTACTGAAAGAAAATTACTATAAACCTAAAATTCTACACAGAGCTAAATAATCATTCAAAAACCAAACAAAAACATTTCTGGATAAAAACTGAGAAAGTTTACCACTAACAGATGGGCATAAAAGGAACCTTTAGAGAAACACTTTAGAAAGAAGGAAAATGATATTAGAATAAAGGTCTGAGATGCGGGAAAAAATGGTGAGAAATAAATTAGTAAATAGGTTTTAAATCGAAAATAATTGACCACAGCAAGAAAAATAATGTTTGATTTTTGGAATTAAAAACATATTTTCCTGAAATAATAGAAAAAAACTTTTAGCAAGATAGATGGAACTGGAGTTACAGTGTTCTAAGATCCACAGATTGCTTGGGAAGAGAAAGATACAATGATTAATGTTAGACGTTGAGTGTGCATGATAGAAGGTTAAGAACACACACTGAAGAATGCGATTAACAATATAATTTCCAGAAGAAAAGAAAAAATGGAATTTAAGAAAATAATAATAAAAATAAGACCAAAAATTTTAGAAGCAAAATAAGGAAAATAAGACAAATACAAAGCATAAGATAATATGATTAAAGCTAATTTTAAATATTAGTAATGACCATAAATATAATGTAAAAGGAACAAATCACATTTTCTCAACACAGTGGAATTAATATTGAATTAAGAAACAACTCTCCAAATATATGGAATATTTTTTCATTAAATAACTCACAGATTAAGATGTTACATTAATAAAAATTTGAAAATATATACATAGATAGTAATAATTATAAAATGATAGTAAATCCAAGGTTTGTATAATAAAATTATAGTGGTATTTTAAAATCCTTATAAAATATTATTTATTATTATTATATATTCTTAAATGTTTATAGTAAAAAAGGAAGAAGGAATATAAAGTATATGAGCTAACCATCCAACTCAAAAAAATTGGAGAAAGAACAAAAAATTAATCCAAAGACATTAGAATTAAGGGGAAAAAAATTGAAAGCAAAAGTAGAAGAGATAATCCAAAAAATCAAAAATTAATTGTAGGCAAAGATTAGTTAATACCCAGTATTTGTCATGATTGATTTTTTAAAAAATAGAAGGCAAAAATAGTATAAAAATTTAAGGTGATACAATTACAGACAATATGAGTTATCTTTAAGAGCAAGTGAGTAATACCAAAAAATCTATGGTAATAAATTGGAAATGTGATAACTACAGACATATTTCTGAAAAATATAACAACCAAACTGATATGTAAGAAAGACAAAACCAGCCAAAATTATAATCACTTAAGAAATTAAATTATTATCCAAAAGCTAACTCATTAAAAGTAACAATCTAGTTTTACAGGTAAGTTCCACCAAAATTTCATGGAAAATAAAATTTCAATATTATACAAATTCCCTGAGAATAGGGAAAAATATATTTCCTAAATAATTTAAAGAATCTAGAATAGTTTTAGTACTATAATTGTTCAAAGGTGGTTAAAAACAATATTCCATGCAAATTTCATTTTCATGTGTATATAAATACTTAAAACAATATTGGCTGGTAACATCCAGTAAAGTACTAAAAATTATGTACATTATGACCAAGCTGAATTTACTTCAGGAATGCAAGCTGTTTCAATATTTTAAAATATTCTAACTTACCATTATGTATAGATAATATGATTGCTTACTGTTCACATTTTTAAAAACCCAGGATTTTTTGAACTTAAGTTTTTAGATTTAATGAAGGAATTTAACAAGTTTCTGAATATGAGCACAGTATAAAACCAATTTTATTACTATACTCTGCAACATATATTTTAAAAATAATTGTAATTAAAAAACAAATACTGTTTATAGTAACAATAAAAGTATTTAGTACCTAGAAATAAGTCTAAAAAGGCACACATTTCCTTTAAGGAAGAAGTCATCAATAAATAGACTTAACATATCATGTATACAATGTCTTAATATATCATAAAGGTGTCAATTTTCTGCAAACTATAGGTTCAATGAAGTTCCAAACATAATCTCAAAAGGATTTCCAATAAAATTTATTAAACTTATACAAAACCATAATTTAAGTACCAAAAATAGCCAAAATTTGGGGGAAAAAGAAGATAATTAGATGATTTAAATGCCAAGTATCTAGGTTAAATATAAAAATATAGACAGTATAACAATATACTATAGGCACAAGTATAGACAAACAGACCAGTGGAATAAAATTAAGAGCCTAGAATCAGGGTACTAGTTCACCCAGAACAAGGAGAAAGATTCAATTCTGGAAGAGTACATCAGTGTTTTCAACTGTATTGATAATGTTTTATTATTCAATTTGGATAATGACTATATCATTTTATTTTGTTGTTCTTTTGTACATTATTATATGTTCTGTTTATGTGATAATAAATTACAAACACAAAACCCAATTATTTAATTATAGCCTCCTTATATTTAAGAAAAGTTTTGTCAAAGGAAAAGCATGTTACCAGTTTCCAGAAAGCTGGACTTTTCTGGTAGTATAGAAACCTAGACTATCAGCTTGTCAGAAGTTTTATTTAACCCATAAGACCTTTAAACATTCATACTTGCCATTTTAACTTCATAATCATAAAATCCCGTATAGAAATTCAGGCAGTTTTATTTTCATTATGCAAAATTGGGTAAAAAATTTTAAATGAACTGCAAAGCAATTGAAGTCCATAAGTAAAAAGAAAGTTCAAAGGTTATTTCTCAATGGTTCACAACATTTGTTCCTTGAGTACTCAGAATCCTTCCATGTTGATTGTAATTGGTATCTTAAATATGTTTTCAATCCTTTAAAGAGCCAAAAAGAGAATGCAAATTTATCAGCATTAAGATTACATAGAATAATTAAAATTTCTTCTTTCTTTGTTTTGTCTATTAGTATATCAATTCAGTGAGAGTAACTCATGATGTTCATGCTAATTAGCAACTTTAATTGGAAATTATAAATGTCTCTTTAACAATGAGCAATTATTTCATAAATGTAGCCTGTTTAGTAATCAGCAAATTTTTCCCATAAGGTCCAGAGGAGAATATAGATTAAAAGTTTGCTCGGTGATAGCAGTTTTGAGAATCACTGAACCATCAATCACAATACACAACTCTTAATTCAGTAACTAGCAAGAAAATTAGTAAACTATCAGTAGCTTCCCATAGGAATAACTTGAGAGAATTTATTTCTGAATTTTCCTACCTTTTCACAGAAAACATGTAAGACAAGGAGACAAGTCAGCAAGAGCAAACCAGAAAAGGCATATTCAGCCTAGGAAAGAGAGAAAACAGGAATTACAAACAATATGGCAATGCCATCAAAAGCAAAAAAGACCATCAGAACTGGTAAGAAGGCATAAGAAAAATAACAGAATATTGGGACAGAGAAGAACTGGAAAAAGGGAGGGCCCCTAGTAGTGAAAGATGGCAGTTTTTTCCAGGAGATTTACAAAAATCTGAGAGCTCAGCTTTTATTTGGAACTGCTATGAGTTGGGCTAAGATTGAACAAAGGGCAAGTACTTGGAGAGCACAAGAGGAAAGTAATAAAAGTGTTCAGATCCCCACAGGTGACAACTCAGAAGGTGAACAAAAACACAACTCCTGAAGCACATGGGTCACCTTGGAAGACAGTGAGTACTTGGAAGACAGTGAAAGAGTAGGCACACAGGACTGATGGTAAAGACCTCCAAAACTTGTAAGGTTCTAAGAGATAAAGTCAGAAAGGGTTTCTGCATTTTTAAAAATAGTTATCCCCTGAGGAACAAAGTCTCTGCCTCTGGAGGAAAGGAAATAAGCAACAGCAACCCCAGAGTACACATATATGAAGACCCACAGTGACCTGTGGAAGGGCAAAAGAAAATGTTCTCTAATCCTGGGGAAGCACAGAAAATCATCCTGAACCCAGGCAGTTAGAGATCCTCCATCACTGGGGAAGAAGCAGGATGACTTAGAAAGCTCTATCCCTGAAACCCAGGGACATAGGATGTAAGACAGAGGCTGAACCAGGAAAACAGAATCCCCTGGCTCCATTGCCAAGGCTACCAAGCACCCAGTAACCAAGAATTTCTGTTGCTGAAGGAGGGGAAGGAATAAGAAACTAGACTCTCTCTGAGGTATAAGTGCAAAGGCAACACCTACAGCTGTGGTTGGAGAGGTACACGGAGGTAAAACTCTCTGGAAAATTATCCAGAACCTAAGCACAAGGTAACACTGGGGGAATTTGAAGTCAGTGGTGTACTGAAGGCAGACATGGAAACAGCAAATTCCAAATCCAGATCAATTCCTGACATGATTTATTCAACCTCTCATTACCACCAATAATGGCATAGCTAAAAAATAAGCATGCCTATTTCCAGGCACAAACACTACTCACTATAATCTATAACATACTGTCACATACACTATGAACATCAGTCAAAAATTATAGGATCAGAAAAAAAGAAAAGAAAAAACTTCTGATAAATAAAGCTGTCAACAGAATCAGACACAAATTATGTAGATATTGAAACTATCAGTAAGGAATTCAAAATAAGTATGAAAAATATGTTCATAGTGGAAGAGGCAGACAACATGCATGAACAGATGGAAATTTTAAGAGAGAGGTAGGAACAAAAAGAGTCAAGTGGAAATGTCATGTGTATGAGTTTATTGCTGCTGCAACGAATTATTGAGAAATTGGTGCCTTAAGACAACAAAAAATTATTATCTTACAGTTCTGGATGTCAGATCCAAAATAGGTACACTGGGCAAAAATCAAAATGTTGGCAGGGCTACATTCTGTTCTGGAAGCTCTAGGGGGAGAATTCTCATCCCTGTCCTTTGCAGCTTGCAGAGACTGCATTCTCTGACCCTATGCCTTGTTTACAAAGTCAGCAGTGGCAAACTGAGTCTTTTTAACATTACATCGCTCTGACCTGGACTCTTCTACCTCTCTCTTCCACACTGCAGGACCCTTTGGCCCACCAAGGGAATCCAGGATAATCTTTCTATTTTAAACTCTATTAAGTTTATTAGCAACTTGAATTCCAACTGTAAAATTAATCCCCATTTACCATGTCAATATATGTGCTCCCTCCACCCCAGATTCATATGTTCAAATTCTAACCCCCAATGTGATGTTGTTAGAAGGGGGGGACCTTTGGGAGGTAATTATATCATGAGGGTGAAGACCTCATGCATGGGATTCGTGCCCTTATAAAGGAGAGCACAAAGAGCTCCCTTTCCCCTTCACACATGTGAGGGCACAATGAGGAGATGGCCATCTATGGACCAAAACATATGCCCTCACCAGACCCTGGATTTGCCAGGGCCTTGATCTTGGCTTTCCCAGACTCCAGAACTGTGAAATACATTTCTCTCGTTTCTGAGCCACCCAGTTTATGGTAATGTGTTATAGCAGCCGGAACAGAGTAAGATGTCATGTAACATTACATATGTACAGGTTCCAGAGATTAGAATGTGGATCTCTTTAGGGGACGTTATTCCGCCTACCACACAAGGAATAAAAACACAATAATAGAGATGAAGATTGCCTTTGACAAGTTCATCAGTAGACATGACAGGAGGAGGAAAGTATCAATGAACTTAAGGACTGTTCAATAGAAACCGCCAAAGTTGAAACACTAATGGAAAAGAAGAGCAAGTCTGGGGGCTGGGGGTGTAGGGGAGAAGTAAACAGAACATCACAGCATCCGTATGCTGTGGAACAGTATACAAAGGTGTAATTTATACATAATGGCAATCCCAGACCCAGAAGAAAGATCAAATGGGCCAGAAGAAATATTTGAAGAGATAACAGCTGAGAATTTCCAAATGAAAATATAAAACACAGATTCAAGACATTTAGATAACATTAAGCCAGATAAATTCAAGACAAGAAAGAAAAATATCTGAACACTTAATATTCAAATTTCTAAGTTTGCCAAAACTAACACATTACAGTGACTAAAGATAAAAATAAAGCAGACTTTGCATCATAAATTATACAACCCAGAAGAAAATGGTATGGCATCTTTAAAGTGCTGAAAGAAAAATATAATTGTCAATCCAGAATTCCACACCTAGCCAATTGCATTTCAAAAGTAAAGGACAGGTAAAAACTTTTTCAGACAAGCAAAACCAGAAAATTCATAAATTATACCTTCACTGTAAGATATGTTAAAGAAATTTCTTGAGGCAGAAGGAGATTTATACCAACATAAACTTTGATCTACGAAAAAAGAAGATTCCCAGAAATTATCAAATGACGATATATACAGTATATTCTCTTTATCTTAATTAGCTATAAAAAATTATTTACTATCTAATACAAAATTGGTAGCAATGAATTGTTGGTCAATAGCATGAACAATAGTAAAATATGACAACAATAACAAAAAAGAGGAAAGGGAGAAAGGATAACTTTACTATTGCAGGGTGCTTGCATGACATGTGTAGCCATCTGTAACTATTTGAACATAGAATGTGGTTAATTAAACTTTTTATATTTTTACCCTAGGACAAACATTTAAAAAAACAGATTTCTAAACATCTATAAAAAATAAGCCAATAATGGAGATAAAATGGATTTTTGAAAATACTCCCTGTTTCAGCCAGAAAATATCCTACTTGATAAAATGATGACAAAAATAAGAAAATGAATGTGGAACAAGTAAAAGAATAGAGTTTATCCCCCTGGAGTGGCCACAGTAGCAGCAAATAGAAAACTTCTGAAGCTTATAAGATATGCTTGCTCTGCAGTTTTGAATCTTCTCACATAGACTGAGACCTCCTGCTCTATTAGTATTTGTCTTCTCAGCGCCAAGAATAGTTTCTGGCTCATAGAACATACCTGATAAGTTAATGAGCCGCTACCTTCGAAAATTTAACACCTTCAGGTTTTCTCCTCACTCTACCATATGACATGTTCCTTCCAGAATCCCTCACATTCTATTATATGCTTGTATGTTTTCTCCAGATTGGAGAATCATCAGTTATAGCTTGGTTCATTGAGTCATACTGTGTCATTACTCATTCTTAAATATTTCCAAGAAAGGGGTTACTAATGCAGGTAAAATTTGATTTATTTGTCCAGGAGTAAAGAGGATAAGCCATAGTGGAACAATCAACAAAATATGCTTTCAGAGGATTCACAACATTAAGAAACCATAAAAGTAAAGTGCTTACATTTTGCATTAGAAACTGTAATACTAGCATTGAAAATATCTATCATCAAAAGCGATTTATTGAATAAAGGTTTACATGCAAACTCTATATCATTATTTAAAGGAATAGCTAGATGTGTATAAATCATTTGGGGAATCTTATTATAGGAAAAAAATATACTGGCAGTACAGCATATCAGAAACATAACTCTTGCCAGGAATGTACGTTAATCAGAATTCCCATAAGTTTCAAAACATTAGAAAAATACTTCCTAGACTTCGACTGTCTCAAGAATTCTTGGGCAGAATTATGAAGCTGTATAAGAATCCTTGAAGAGAATGGACAAGGAGGCTGGGCTAGAGCAAATAAATAGATTGTGTTTCAGTACTAAAGACCTTGCAGAGTCAGAGTTCATGGAATGATTTTATTAGGGCATTTTGTAAATTAGTTAGCATATTAGTTAGAACTCTTTTTTTGTTGAAACAAATAGAAATCAATTCAAGTTCATTTAAGTCCACATGGGGACTTTACCATGAGGATACACTGTGTCTCAGAAACTAAGGCAAGAATGCAGTGAGATTTCTGGGGAACCTGGGAAAGGACAATGGTCAAGGATTCATTGTTCTTTTCTCCACCCTCAGCTGCGATCTCTGTGCACCTGTTCCTTTTGTTCTCACCGTTCCCCAATCTGCGCGACCATCACAGCCCTGAACTATGTCTGCTACAATTCGAATCCCATGAAAAGACTCTCTCCTTAAGATGTAGTTGCAGATTAAGGAGCAGAATTTACCTCAGCTTCTGTGAGAGGTCCTCTCATGGCAGAAGACCTGCCATGAGAAGGGAAGGGGTAAAGCGCTGAGTCCCATTTTACAAAATGGCTCAGGGACCTACCATTGGAAGTGAGAGGAAGAGTTAAGAGGGACCCTATTAACAGCATCTTTTAAAGTGGCATGACACCACTCACTAGTAAACTTGGTGGCATCTGTGTCCTGCTGTACAGTGAATCAGACTGACCATCACCTGTGGAGGCAATGAAAGAGAAGAGGGGAGGTTGCTGTCGGAGAGATGGCATAAGGACCATGTCGGGAAGAAGGGACCTTCTCCCCAAACTTCCCTTCTTCTTTTGCATTTGTCCCCAAGAAGAGTATCCAAATAAATATTCCCAGAAAGGATACTCCTGGAACTCTAAACTGTGTATTCACTTTCAAAATTTTAATCTAGGCATATGCAATATGGTACAATGACCAGGAACACTCGGACCCAAGTACAGATCCTGAAACTCCCACCGACTGGTTAAGCAAACAAGGATGGGGTTCCACCTCTGTCAGCTTCGGTTTCTGATCTGAAAAATGGGGGCTATGAAAGACTAAATGATAGATAGCATCTGTTTGAAGCCCTCTCCCAGTGTCTGGCTTGTGGTAAATGCTTCCACGCTGCTTGCTTTAATGAGTGTTAGACTACCAATGTAGGAAAATTGTGGCTTTTATTTCTCTGTATATTGTTGTGCCCTATTAATTATGGTTTGGAAAATTGCTCAAATTTACATTACCCCTAATTATGTTAACAACGGAACCCGGAAAAATATACCAATAACTGACTGACCCTTTTTGGATGACCTGTCATGTGAATAAGTAAATTTAGTAAGCCTAAAAGGATCAAGGCATCTACAATTACTTTGTTCATCTATGCCAACAAATGGAGATGTAGAAACAGCTAGTAAGAGCACGTATATCCTCAAAACTCAGTACACTCTACTCTTGTTGGCATGCTTTTTTTGTTTTTTGTTTTCCTTTTCAGGGAATAATAGCTTTAGAAGCTTAATTATTACATCGTAGGATGAGGTCATAGGGTGCTTTGTGAGCATACAGTTGTGTTCCCAGGAGCAGGGGGTATAGGAGAGCTGGAGAGTGTTTTACTTTTACTTCATTTGATGTGCAAATAATGTGTGTGTGTGTTTAAGATTTGATTACAATGGGCGTTTTCTCCAAAGACCAGGATATCACAGTGATTCCTAGCATGGAAAGCAAAATTTTCTGTACTGAGAAAAGAAGCTAAAGTATATCTATATCAATAGCTATTGTGACCTCTTTCAAAGTAGAAAAAAATCTATTGCCCTAGAAACTTTTCATTGATAGGAAGCAAGTGATTCTGAGGTCTTAGGCTAAGAGTGAAAGGAAAGTTAGGCCTAGCCCAGGGTTGTGAGGCCATATCAATCATGTGCAAATGACTTTCATGGGAGAAAAGCGAAGGTCTCAGAATTTGAATTAGTACAGATTTTCTTCTTCAGTTTGGAGGCTGCAAGGTCACTGGAGATGGGAGTTCTGCTTGGACAATTTTCTCCCAGATTCCAAAACAGATCAGCAAGGGTTTCAACCCAGGAGAATGGTAAATCCTTTTCCTGATGTCTTAGCTTCCAGCTCCTATCCCCTAAACTACAGTCACAAAAGAGATCCATTTTCCTATTTTTTATTGATATCTCAGTAGCCTCCCACATCAATCCCTTAAAATAAAGACCAGATAATAATTTCTTTGTGTGCATTTCACTAGTTGCTCAGGAAATAATAAGGGAAGTAACCACTGATTCATAATTAGAGAATTTTTGAATGGTCTTGAGGCAGGAGATAGATGGGCTCCAGGTTAGATATTTACAGCCAGCCTCCTGTTTACACTTCCAGATTAAAATAACAACAGGAACAGGGTAAATAGCTTTGCCTCTGGTGGACACTTTAAGATAACAGTACTGGCTTGGCAGAGAAACTGAAGCCTCCCCTCATAAGAGATAAAGGGACCACATATTCCTCATTCTCGAGGTCAAGGAGACCTTCCCAACTATACACGCGCAGAAAGGCTCCTCGGGGGTCAAAAAGGGAGGGGGGTGCCACTCCATAGTACGTGACGTCAACCTACCCATAGGCCTCTTCTCTAGAATCCATCTTGGTTAAGAGATGCACATGCACACACGGGAGGATCCTGAGACAAACCAAATATGAACTCAGAGCCAGGCAAAGCAAGATGATTGACCAGAGGAAACCTGGAAGAAATGCCCCATATAAGTGATTCAAGCTACCACAAGGGCGCGGCTCTTTCTCTGAGTGAGTCCGTCCGTGTGTCTATCCACACGTACCCTTTTTCCTCCTAATAAACACTCTACTTGTTTCACTACTTTCCGTCTCTGTGGAAATTCATTTCTACGCGGCTGACGGGCCAGGGTTTTGTCACCGGCCACTGGTCTAGAGGCCAGGATTCAGCACTCTCCCTGCCATGGCCTGACTTCAATCTTTGGCCGGGGAACCAAAATCCTGCTTCCAGCCGCTGTAGGCCGAGCCCACCTGAGATCAGTCTTGACTAGCATTTGTAATATATGAATTTCTAAACCGAGGAAAAACAATACACTATTCTTTCAATTTCTGATGAATCTGTTTAGTATATACAAACTCAAACAGACCCACATATAATAGTGGTTTTTGTGTTAGATGTTCCACAAATAAATCCAATCTTTGATAGTTTTTGTACCTCAAGGACTATCAGTGATGTTTCACATATGGTTTAGTATAAAAAGCAAGTCTGCTTTTTGCTTTTGACATGTTTTCTTATAAGGACACTGTTTATAACAGTCATTATTCTAGACTTTAGGTCTGGAGGACATAGTATTGGGCAAACCATGGCCATGAGCTGTGTGCCTGTTTCTGCCTGTTTCTGTCGTGGGAACACTGCCCTTTATGCATCCTCTGGCTGCTTTCACATTACAGTGACAAAGTTGAATAGTTGCAACAGAGACTACATGGCCCTTTAAGAAAAGTTTGCCAATCCCTGCACAGCAGAGATGGATCATTTTTTAAAAATTTCACATCTTTATTATATTACTCAAATCTTCAAATTAGCATTTGAACACTCATTGAGTACAAAAGTTTGTTCTTGGAACCATAAGTCCGCTGAGTGTCCGTTGAGATAAATGTCATGAAAATATCCCATTAATTGCTTTTCAGTCATCAGTGCCTCAGCACTTCCTAGTGAATGGGTGACCACAGTAAGATCATCTCTTTATCTTTTAATTACACTCAATTAATTGCAATGATGTCTAATCTAGTCCTAAAAAAGCTCAAGATGCTATCAAGTGAGTGAAAAATGCAGTTTTCCTTAATTCTTTTTTTCTTAGCACCTTCTGTGAATAAGTGTGTTATAAGTTTAATTGGTTTAATTACGCTGAACAAAATCTATAAGGAATATGGTAAATGCAATTAAAATTTAGATTCCATATATGTGTTAGCATATGGTATTTAATCAGTTTCTGTAGAGCAGATAAAACCCAGGTTTCTTCAAGCCAAATAAGCTCGAAATAATACTGTTGACCCTCTCAGGACATGAAAGGGTTTCCATATAATGTGCGCAATTATATTCTCAGTTAATGTGCATAAATGAGAAAATAGGAAATAGTGTGCTGATTAAATCATTCAATTCAACTAGCTTGTGTAGCTCAGGGAAATCATTAAACGTGGGGACGCAGGTAGGGGGAAGGGTAAGCTGGGACGAAGTGAGAGAGTGACATGGACATATATACACTACCAAATGTAAAATACATAGCTAGTGAGAAGCAGCCGCATAGCACAGGGAGATCAGCTCGGTACTTTGTGACCACCTAAAGGGGTGGGATAGGGAGGGTGGGAGGGAGGGGATATGAGGATGTATGTAAATGTATAGCTGATTCATTTTGTTATAAAGCAGAAACTAACACATCATTGTAAAGCAATTATACTCCAATAAAGATGTTAAAAAAAAAAGTGGAGCTGGCTGTTGACTAATGACATATATTTAACACTCATAGGGGACTTACATTTTTCTCACCTTATTGCATACTTTAGTGAAAGTCATTAACTTATCTGTGGATCAAGCTATTTTAAATATGTGACTTTCTAAAGGATTAAATGAAGAATTTACCTGTATATTTATTACACACTGATGATTAGAAGACTCAAGTCATACTTCTGATTTTCCCAACAAGTTAAATTAGTTCATTTGTTGAATTTTATACTATATAAATCAATGAAGCATTTATCCCAAGTAAAAAAAACATATATTGAAAGCAAAATCATAAGTTCCCTATCTTTTTCTAAGCACTGATTAACTATTAGATGATTATTTTAAAAATAGAGGTCACCTTAAAGCAGGCATCAGCATAGTTAGGATATAATTATGTTTTGACCTGGACCAAATTACTGTTGATAATTATAATGATAATTATTTTTCTTATTATTTCTCTTTATTGAGTCTTTAACATAATTTTTAAAGTAATATAAGCGTTGAAAAAATTAAAAACAGAGATGTGTTGCTAGATTGACTCCTTTTTACTCTTAATGCCACCAACATGAGGCAATCATTGATAATGGTTTGATTTATTTCTTGCACAACTTTACCTAAGCCAGTAGTTCTTAAAGATGTTCCCAGAGTCCTGGGGTTCCCTGAGGTCTTCTCAATGGTACACAAAGTCAAAACTGCCTTTATAACATACTGAGATGTCATTTGCCTTCTTGCTGTGTTGACATTTACAATGATGATGAAAAAGCAATGGTGGGTAAAACTGCTGGTGGCTTAGCATGAATCAAGGCAGTGGCACCAAAGTGAACCCACAGTCATCATATTTTTCGTGGCTACAGCACTGAGAAAAGAAGCAATTCTCACCTAAGAATATTAGCACTAGAGCAGTAAAAATTATTAACTTTATTAAATTTCTACTCTTTTTTATATGCTTTTTAAAAATATTCTGTTTAAGGAAATGGGACTTCTGCATAAAGTATATCTGGTACATGCCGAAGGATGGCTGTCCCCAGGAAAAACACTTGCGTCATCGTTTCATTTGCAAAATGAACTACTTGCTTTTTTCACATACATCATTTTTATTTGAAAGACTGACAAACTATAATTATTCAGACATGAGTGTTTGACAGATATTTTGTCAAAAAATGATGAAAGTGAGCCTGTTACAGACAGGAAAACAATTGACAGCATTTGTAGCTAATGATAAAATTCAAGCTTTCATGTCAAATTCCAAATTTTGGAAAAATTATATCCACCACTTTTGAGCTCAACAGCTTCTCAGTATTCAAGGACCTTTCTGATGAGTCTGCTGGTGATATTAATGCATCTTAGCTCTTTGATACTAGCTAATAAAATTTGGCAGCTTTTACAAGATCTACATTACTCAAGAAATCATTAATTTCCAAATGACCATTACATGATGTTGCAAATTTACACATGGGTAAAGCATCCTTTGAAAATGTAAGTACCACCAATGGATTTTAACATAACAGAGTATGAAAAAAATCATTGACTTGAGAAGGTGACTTAGCAAAAGGCCAAAGAAGAACATATATCATGAAAATAATTAACAAAGGAAACAGAGTAAGAAGCAAATAAATCTCTTCAATCTTAAATAAATTGTAAAAATATTCATGTTCATCATTTAGAAAGTCCTCAAGAAAGTAAGATATGTTATGGGAATGAAAAGTAAACCAGCAGAAATGAGGAAATAATGGAAAAATTATATATAGAATCTTTATAGAGGTGAAAACTGCAGTAGAAATAAGAAAAAAAGTATAATCAACATGCCAGGAATACGGTAAGTTAGAAGTGCTATGGAAAGTAAGTGCTAATGGAAACATAAATATAAAATGATTTTCAATAAGGTGATTGGATGTTAAGAAGTTCACAAATGGTACATACAAGTAATGACAGTATAAGACATAACAGTAGGAAACTCTCCTGGTATAAAAAAGAGACAAATCTGTAGATAGGCGAGGCAAAGATGGTCTTCGAGGAGAGAATGATGCAGATAAAAAGAGTAGCAAGATAGTCTAAGGAAGTTCTGAGCTCCATCAATAAAAAAATTATATTAATAACCATAACAAAAAAAGTTTCATAAAAAAAGTGATTTGAAAAATTTATACCAGTCAAGCTATCCTTTAAATAAAAGACAACATTTAAGTAATCATGAGCAATTTTAGAGAAAAAAAGAATCTCTAATCTGATGTTCAGCCAAAGAGAAAGTGAAATACCAGTTAAGAAAAATAAAAACAAAAGCAAATGTGGTAAAAGTGACTGCTACTGATAATTGAAACTCTTTAAACATAAAACTTAAAAGAAATTCCGTGTATTTTCCACTTTAAAGTCAAATGAAATTACAGTTGATAATGTCCTTTTAAGAATTATACATATTATCATGTAATTTTTGTAAAATAATTTCATACATCTAACCTTTCAAATGCATGTAAGAGATCTGTATCTGGAATAAAGTTTGTAAAATATTAACAGTGTTCATTCTCTGGGTGGTCTGATTTAGGAAGATATTTCCTTTTTCTTTCTTTTTCTCTTTTTTAAACTCTTCTGTGTTGGCTGAGTTATTTTTGTAATTGTTTTTATTAATAAATTAGTGTTCTTTTCAAACAGAAACATATTTCCTGGAAGTTCTCATAAACTTTCTCACTGCTCACCTGCTTTTCTCTCAGGATATTCCTTTATTGAACTATCGCCAATATGAAATTCTAACACATGTGACATATAGGCCTTGGGTTAGGGCAGGAGGCAGAGGCAGGCAGGGAACAAGAAGACTGTTACCTGAGGCTGGAAAAACACTAAAGAGTAAAGACAAATGTTGATCTGCTTGTCAACCATTATGCCACCAAAACAGTGTCTTGATTACTGAAGCTTTATAATATTTTTTGAAATCAGATATTGTGTGTCCTTCAAGTTTGTTCTTGTTTGCTTATTCGTTTGTTTGGCTTTTCAGAATTGTGTTGCCTATTATACTTTCTTTACTTTTCTATATAAAAAGAAACGAAATTGAGTTATTTGTAGTGAGGTGGATGGACGTAGAGTCTGTCATACAGAGTGAAGTAAGTCAGAAAGAAAAAAGCAAATACCCTATGCTAACACATATATATGGAGTCTAAAAAAAAAAAAATGGTTCTGAAGAACCTATGGTCAGGACAGGAATAAAGACACAGACATAGAGAATGGACTTGAGGACACGGGGAGGGGGAAGGGTAAACTGGGACGAAGTGAGAGAGTGGCATGGACATATATACACTACCAAATGTAAAATAGATAGTTAGTGGGAAGCAGCCAAATAGCACAGGGAGATTAGCTCTGTGCTTTGTGACCACCTAGAGGGGTGAGATAGGGAGGGTGGAAGGGAGATGCAAGAGGGAGGAGATATGGAGATATATGTATATGTACAGCTGATTCACTTTGTTGTAAAACAGAAACTAACACACCATTATAAAACAATTATACTCCAATAAGATGTTAAAAAAAATAAAAAAATAAATTTTAGAATCTGTGTGTAAACTTTTACAAAACAAGGCTGCTGGTATTTGACTGGAATTGTATGGAATTTATAGCTTAAATAGGGGGAAATGGCATCTTAACAATATTGAGTCATTGAGTCTTGACATTTGGAATATATATATATATATATATATATATATATTCATTTTTTATGAGCTCTTTAATTTCTCCCAACAATGCTTTATAGTTTTTAGTATATAGACCCTTTAAAACTTCTGTCAGATTTATCCCTAAGTAATTCATATTTTTATGCTACTGCAAAAGCCTTTTTAAAATTTCAATTTTCAATTTTTATTGCAATTATGCAGCAGTATAATTGATTTTCATTCATTGATTTTGTTTCCTACAACTTTCTTATTATTTGTTCTAGTGGTGTTTTGTAATTTCCCACAATTTTACTACATAGATGATCATGTCCACAAATAAAGACAATTTTATTTCTTCCCTTCCATTCTGGATGCTTTTTATTTATTTTTCTTGCCTGATTACATTGGCTAGAACTGCCAGTACAAAGTTGACTAGAAGTGGTGAGAACAAACATCCTTGGCTTATTTTTGTCTTAGTGAGTGTATTAGTTTCCTAGGCTGCCACAGCAAAATACCACAGACTAGGTGGGTTAAACAACAGAAATTTACTTCTCACAGTTCTGGAGCCTGGAAGTCCAAAATCAAGGTGTTGGAAGATTTGCTTTCTCCTAAGCCCTCTCTCCTTGGCTTGCAGATGGCTATCTTCTTGTCTTCTTGCTGTGTCTTCTCTGTGCTCCTGCATCCTCGTGTGTCTCCTTAAAGGTCCTATCTTCAGATGCAGTTACATTCTGAGATACTGCGGATTAGGGACTTCAACATATAAATTTGGGGAGGGGGGGAGGCACAATTTAGTTAATAATAGGGAGAAAGCATTCACTGTTTTACTATTATTTAGGATGTTACAGATTCTTTTTATCAGATTGAGTAAGTGCTCTTCTATACCTAATTGAATGAGAGTTTTTAAATCAGGAATGGATGATTGATTTTGTAAGATGCCTTTTCTCCATCTATTGTGGTGATTTTTCTTCTTTAATTTGTTAATATGATGATATAGGTAGGATTCTAATATGTTCCCCAAGATTTTCTACCACCCTCCTCTCCAATGTAGATGCCCTGCATAATCCTGAGGATTGTGAATATAAAGGATTTTACTCCTCTGATTATGTTCTTTTCATGGCACATCTGACTTAAGAAAGGGAGATTATCACATAAGACCATTGAAAGTTGAGCTTCTTCCAACTGGTTGCAGAAGGGGAAATCAGAGATTTGAAGCGTGAAAGGGTTTGACTTGCTGTCACTGGCTGGAAGGTGAAAGGAGGCATATTTAAGGAATATGAGTCATCTTTGGAAGCTGATTGAAGCCAGACTGAAACAGGGACCTCAGACCTATAGCCACAAGGAACTAAATTCTGACAATAAGAACTGTGGGATCAGAACCTCCAGATAAGAACTCAGACCACCCAACATGTCTATATCATCCTTGTGATAACCTGAGCATAGAGCTTTGCCACACCGTGCTGGACTTCTGACCTACAGAATACACATTAGTAAATGGGTGCTGTTTTAAATGGCTAAGTTTACTAAATTTATTAGGCAGCATTAGAAAACAAATACATAAGGTGAAATAAATTGGCTGATTTTGGAACGTTAAATTAGCCTTGGATTCTGGGATAAATCCCACTTGGTCATAGTATATATATATACTATGTATATATATGTATAGAGTAATTTGCTAAATTAATATGTATAGAGTAATTTGCTAAATTGTTTTTAAAAGTTTTCATCCATGTTTATGACAGACATTGGTCTATACCTTTCTTTCCTTGTAATGTTTTTACCTGTTTTTCATATTAGGGTCATATTGATAGCATACAGTGGGTTGGAAATATTTCTTCCTCATAAATTTTCTGGAAAAATTCATGCAAAATTACTATTCTTTCTTTCTTTAACATTCGATAGATTTACCAGTGAAACCATCTGTACCCATAGGTTTTCCTGTAAGAAGGATTTTTACTACGCATTTAATTTCTTTAATAGATATATAGCTATTTAAATAATCAATTTCTTCTTAAATGAGATTGGCTGATGTATGTACTCCAAGGAATTTGTGCATTCCATCTAAATCTTCAAATTTATTGGCATAAAGGTGCTCACAATATTTTCTTATTATTCTTTTGATACTTTTAGAATCTGTTGATATCATCTCTCTCATTCTTGATATTAGCAACTGTGTCTTCTCTTGTTTTTCCCCTTGATCATTCTGGCTAGAAGTTTACAATTTGATTGATTTCCTGAAAGAACCAGCTTTAGGTTTCATTGATTTCCTCTACTGTTGCTCTGGTTTGTATTTTATTTATTGTTGTTCTTGTCTTTATTTTATTCTTTCCTCTTCTTATCCGTTTTTAATCTTTTTTTTTGTAATTTGTGAAGTTAGAAGCTGAGGTTATTGACTTGACACTTTTCTTTTTTTCTGATATAGGTGTTTGTTGCTATAAATGTTAGCATAAACCCTGCTTTAGTGGAATGCCACAAATTTCCACATACTATATTTTTATTCTCAGTCAATTCAAAACACTTAAATTACCTTTTCAAAAATTCTTCTTTGATCATGGGTCATTTGAAAATGTGATTTTTAGTTTCACAATGATGATTTTTCCAGAGATCTTTCTGTTATTGATTTTTAACTTAATATCATTATGGTTAGGGAAAATAGTCTGTATTACTTAAATCTGTATTTTAATCTTTTTAAATTTATTGAGATGTGCTTTATGGCTCAGAATGTCATTTATTTTGATAAATAGGCACTTTAAAATGTTATTCTACAGTTTTGGGGTGGATTTGTATAAATGTCAGTCAGGTTGATGGCATTGTACAGCTTTCCTATTTTCTTTCTGATTTTCTACTTGTTCTATCAATTATTGAGAGGTGCAGTGAAGCTTCTGAATCTAATTGTTAATTTGAACATTGTCCTTGCAGTTTTATCAATTTTTTCATGTATTTTGAAGCTCTATTATTAGATGCAAAAGTGTTTAGTACTGTTACACTCTTTTAATGAATTGACTTCTTTTTCATTATAAAAAAACTTTTGAAAATTATTGGTAGTATTCTGTTGTTAACTTCACTTTTTCTGATGCTAATGTCACCTCTTAAACTTTCTTTTGAGTAATGATAGTTTTAACATAATATATATTTTTCCATATTTTATTTTTACTGAGGTATAGTTGACTTACAATATTTTATTAACTTCAGCTGTACAACAGAGTAATTTGGCATTTTAAAAGATTATACTCCATACAAAAATGATTATAAAATACTGAATATATTCCCTGTGCTGTGCATTGTATCTTATAATTTGTTTATTTTATAACTGGTTCTCTGTACCTCTTAATCCCGTTCACCTATTTTGCTCCTCCCCCCTCTCCTTTCCCCTCTGGTAACTGCTAGTTTGCTCTCTGTATCTGTGAGCCTGTTTTGTTATATTTGTTTATTTTTTCTTTTAGATTCCACATATAAGTGAAAACATACAGTATCTTTCTTTCTCTGTCTGACATATTTCACTAAGAATAATACCCTCTATGTTGTCACAAATAGCAAGATTTCATTTTTTATGGCTGAGTAATATTCCATTATATATATGAGATAATTATATATATGATAATTTCTATTCTTATGTCTCAAATGCAATAATCCTTTCTCCAACAATGTCTAATCACTATTAATCTCATCCAGTGTATTTTTCCTCTCACACATTGTAGTTTTTATCTCTAGAACTTCAGTTTTGATCTTTTTCATATCTACCATAACTCTACCTAACTCTTTGCAGATATGAAATATAATTCTGAGAACTGTTTGCTCCTTTTGGATCTTGCTTTTAAGATTTGTTTAGTAGAATCAGAGTGAAGTTTAGAGTAGGGCTAATCATTCCCTTCTACTAACAGAAGACCTTAGTTCTTTACTCAAGCCCCATAAACTATGAGTTTCCATGGCTGCTCACACAGGCAATATTCCCAACCCTGTGTAAGTGCTGGATATTAATTCTTCTAATCTTTTAGGATGGCATTTTCTTGGGCCTTGAGCACTTTTCTTACACACATGTGGTGAATAGCACTTTGAAGAATATTCAAGGGGGAGTCTCTGAAGGTTGTTGGAGTTCTTTCTCTGTACAGCACTTTTCTCTCTGCTAATCTGTCCTGACAACTCTCATTTTCTTGATCTCTCTGAACTCTCAGCTCTGTCTTCTCTATGTAGGAAGTCATCTGAGCTCAGCCTGAGCTCCCCTCTCTGTGTCATGCCCAAAATTCTTTCAAGGCAGTTATCTGGACAATTACTGAGCTTTCTTGAGTAAAACTTTAATTGATTTTGTTGGCTATAAGCATAGTTGAATTTCAGGAACAGTTTCAAGTAAATTTCCTCCACTATTTTGACATTAATTCCATTCCACATCCCTAACCACCCACATAATGAATTTGAGGAGAGAGCAGTGAGGATGGGCAAGTACAGCTCATTTGAAGTATCATTACTGGGGGAAATTAGAACTCCAGCTTTTGTCCAGGTCCCTTATCACACCATTTTAATTCCAGGTGGTCCATGGGAAACTCTGAATTCTCCAGACCAAATCTTAAAAGTCCTAAATTTATATAGCAGATGGGAAAACAAGAATTCTTCATCACTTCCACCTGGGTTTTGTTTACAGAGGGCTCTATCTATAATTAAGGAAGCATTTCTTAGGATTTGACAGGGAAGTTCTAAGGAAATTCCAGAAAACTGAAAGAAGAGTAAGAACAGCACCAAGCAGATGTCTGGCCATTCAAAGCCATTCTGTCTTAATTGTTAGCAGAGAGAACGGTTGCCCATGATTTTACATTTCCTTATAGTGGCTATCAAGCATAACTATCTCAAGTAATGCCTGGCAGAAAATCATAGAAACAATCAACATTTATCTCACATTTGATATTTAACTGAGGAAAGAATTTCTATTTAGAGCAGTCCAAGTTGTGATATAAAAACCATGACATTGCCCAGTTTGGATAGAGGCAATTTGAGTAGACTAAGAAAAGAAAAACTGTAGCCTTTTACTAAATGGGCAGAGAAAGCTAAATTTTCCTTGGTTGTAAGAACTGTAAAATCATGGGAGAGATTATCCAGGCTGGCGGTGCAATTGCTTTTCCTGGAGAGAAATTTCAAAATAGACCAGTCACCCAAGTATTCTGAACAATTAAGGTGCAGGTGCAGCCACACCTGCAGAGAAGCATGAATACAAGGAGACCAAAGAGAGAATCCTTAAAGGGTCAGCAGTTGGTATTTGATGTTGGATTGAACTTTTCTACCACTGGTGAGTTTTATAGCAAAACAGAAAATCCATTTGAATAATTCAAGACAAGCTTGTAAGTCTACAGCTAATCGACAAAGAAGGAGTTGAATGACTAAGTCAACTTTCGACTGCAAACAAGAGAAAAAAAATAGGGTGCAGCCGGTCTCTGGGAAAGTGCAATTTACAGTAGAGAGACCATCTGCTGAACCAAAAGAACTTGCTAACCGCCCATGCAGGTATATTTTCAACAGGGCCCCTTAAACAAAGCAAAGGAACATCTTGCAGATGGCAGTCTATGAAAGGAGGACTCAACATGTCCTTTCAAGCAGAGCAGTTGTTTACTACATTTTAAAAATCCACAGTAGCCTGGAATAGGGTACAGCTTGAGTGTCTCAGTAGAACAGCCTGTATTTTCACTTAAGGGATAAAGCATCTCTAATGTGAAGGAAACTGCTCTAGTGACCCAGGGGGGCTGTCAGTGTTCTCTTAATGAGGACAATTAACCAAAAAAAATTTTTTTTCTAATTTTGCTACAAGTCTTAACTGATTTAGAAAGTAGAATACAAACTTCGGCCTAATAGAATTAGGGACAGATTGTGTATGTGGAAAGGTTCAATGGCATCACTTACCCTCTGCAGCAGGAATCATTGAGAGATACACAAATTCCATGGAGATCAGGCTTGTATAGATCTGGTTTAAGCTACGTTGGGTTTCAGGGTATCGGGTTCTCCCTGAGACCAATGTTTCATGTTGAACTGTGCCAGGTGGTTTGGGATGGAAGAGGTATTTTAGAGATGAAACAAAATTTTCACAGTATGAACTGCTTAACAGACAAAATTATCTTTTTCCAAATGTTTGCAACTTGAATTCAACAATTGGTTTGAAACTTAACATTTTGAAGGTTGGTATTCATTGTAAAATTAGCACAATCATAAAATTTTGAAGCAAGAAGAAGAACCAAAGACACAGTTTACTTCAAAGATTTCATTTTATAGATGAAGAAACCAAAGCACTGCAAATTTAATAACCTATCACAGAGGGACACACATATTAGGGGTTGAATCAATGTTTCGGCTCCGTAACCACGCACATGATGAGGCTGAGAAGAGAGAAGCAGGTGTAAGTGAGTAGATTATAGTTGAGTCACTTCTATTAAGAGAATTGGAACTCTAGTGTCTGTGCAGGCTCATTATTTCATCCATTGCAATCCCAGGTGGTTCTTGGGGAACTCTGTTCACCATACCAAACCTCTAATTTCCTTAAGGGTAGGCCTGAAATAACATACTCTAAAATCCCCATCCCTGTGTTCTAACAATATTCTAGGATAGGGTTTGGCCAGCTCTCTGAAAAGGGCCAGGAAAAAATTATTTTAGGGACTGGTAGACCATATAGTCTCTGTTGTACCTGCTCAACTCTGCCCTTAAACATGAAAGGAGCCACAAACAACACATCAACAAGTGAGCATGGCTGTGCTTCAATACAACTTTATTTATGGGCATTGAAATTTGAATTTTATATCCTTTTCATGTGTAATGAATTATTCTTTTGATTTTTTTCAACTGTTGAAAAGTGTAAAAAACCTTCTTAGCTTTTAGGCTGTACACAGATGGTGTCAGGATTTGGGCCATGGCTGTAGTTTGCTGATTCCTATTCTAGGAAGTCATGATGATCATGTTGATAAAAAGCCAAAAAGATCATGATTCAGAAACAGAATGGAAAGTGCAAAGAGCACTTTAGGGCACTGGAGGTGGATGTGAATCCCTGGCACGAGGCTGGACCTCAAGGAGACACAGACTGAGGTAAGAGGATCCCAGATTCCTTTGGAGGGACTTTCATGTCCTACAACTGGGATGGCAAATACTGCCCAGGACAGCTGCCGTTGCTCCTCTTCCACAGACGCCAACTCAAGAGAGCCTTCCCTGAAGCACCCAAACAACTGTTTGCAAAATGCACAGGACTTTAATGAGTGGCGGCCAGAAGCAGAGGAAAAAGTTAATTAGGCTTTCCTTGTCTCTAATGTGTCTGGGTGGGGAGGGGTACAATGTGCCACTGAAAGCAGAGAGGGAGTGAAGAAGAAACATTTGAATTTTCAAAAGACCCTCAGTGGGAGGCATCCACATTGATTCTTAGGCTAGGAGTACAGAGAAGTGTTAGAAGAACATCGCAGTGGAATTGATACAAACCACAGTTATATCTCAAGAGATAAAATATGTTTTCATGCAATTAAAAGGAAGAGATTAATTAGTGCAAGCTCTTGATATTTAAGAGTTCCAGGTCTGTTCTAGTTAAAAATTTTATGATTCACCACATAAGACATGGGGGTGGAGTGGGGGACGGGGGGAGGCAGGTGGTACCAAGTGCCGAATTCAATTTCCTTCTTAACTTGAAAACTTCTCAAGTGCTGCACAACCGAATAGAACTTTTAACCACCTTTGGCTTTGTCAGAAAATGCTCTTCTCTTTTCCTTTTAACTAGATGACAGGGACCAATTAAATTAATGAGCCTCACAAAAGTATTTCCCTTGGCAAATGGCAGGCTGTATTAATGTTTGCACAGTGCAGTTTTTGAGCTATAAGCCGCTACGTTAAATGCCAATGTTTCACAAGATACCTCCATGTGCTATTGATGTCTACCAAACTATAGTTATGTGTGTGTGTGTGTGTGTGTGTGTGTGTATATACATACATATATATATATATATATATATATATATATATATATATATATACACATATATATGTACATAAATATATTCAGAACCGGATTTAATTTTCTGTTGTTATGCATAATGTAGATATACAGAGAATATGAAAATATGGCACATATGAATAGTGTCTTCACGTGAATCACCTCATTTAGTCAAATCTTTCTTTTTTCTATTTAACAGTCTCTAGACGATCATTTTCTCTACAATTAGTTATTTAATAGTGACAAGTAAAATTTCCCAAATGATCACAAGAATCTAAAAGATGATAAAAACCTGTCTATTCACATTGCTTGAATACTTTAATACTTTGATAGTAGTCTAATTAAATGCTTATTATAATCTCTCTAACATCATATTTACGCATGCTGTCAGTTGGAGAGTAAAGTCAGAGTAAAATAGCAAAGGCTCAATGATCAGGAAGAAGCCTTCATCTTTACCCTGGACAAAAAGGAAATGAAATATATGCGTGTGTTGTGATCCCTTCAAAACAGCGCTATGTTCTTGCCACATTGTGTACTTTGGGGACTGGTTGAAGAGCTGTAATTCTTTAGCTAAGCTCTTCAGCAATATTATTTGAGTGTAGATTTTTCCTAAAATAGTTTTCAGTGTGGTTAAACATCCATGCTACTTGGAAGAAAACATCAACATGAATCTCTTGGTTTGTTTCAGCACGTACTGTTCTTACCACATATGTATATCTTAAAACAATACCTTTTAAATCAGTATTCACAATTGAAACTAACTAGAGTCAATACAATTAAAGAGATCTCTCTCATAAGGAAAATCTTTGATAGAAATAGTTATTCAATTCAATGTATTCTCTATAGAAAATTATTACATTCATTGAAAAAAGTAACAACAATTGAATAAAAAAAGATTTTTTATTTAATACTGAATCTTTGAATTTATAGACATATGGAAAAAGGCTAATAGACTGGAGTGAAAATAAGCCAGTATCTCAAAGATTACTTGACTTTTTAATTTGTTAAAAATGCAAAAATTCACTGAGTACATACAAAGAAAACACAGAGCCAATTTCAGCATTCTAGAGACATTCGAATTTAGAAGAACTGTTTATTTAAATGGAATATACATATTGTAGAATTGTGTTGTGTTTTTATCAGATACATAGGTTTTATTTCTAATATGGGTACTTTTTAGTCTTTATAGTTACAACTTAATGTAGCTGATTTGCTAGTCTTCCATTGAAAGATACAAGTTTATCTGGAAAATATTTTGGATAAGAAACCTTCTCTTTTACCTACAGGGCAACTAAGAATTGATACATAAGTTGTTATCTGGTGTACAATCACCACAAAGACTTTACTCCTATTAGTGCTTGGACTATGTAAACATTGCATTTCTACCACTTATAAGTTCAACTCACTATACTCTGGAAAAAATCTACTAAAGCTGCCAAAGTGTGTCTCCATGGGCTGTTAGTGCACTTCTAAGAACATGAAGTCATAGTTTTAAGGTAAAACAGACTAGACAACAGGTAATAAATATATTTAGGATGTGTATGTTCAAAATAAATGCATTTAGAGTTCTACTTTTGGCCCATAGATAGTAAGATGATCCAGAATTAGCCTTCCAACATTAACAACTAGAAACTGAGCAAAATACAGAAACAACTATATTCAGACATTACAAAACAGGCAACTCTGACTGTGATCCCTGGGAGAAAGGAAACATCACTCAGGCTTTGTGTCAAGAAGCAACTTCCAAAACACAGAAGAGGGAGAGGGACCACAAACAGAGCCTGGCAACCTTACAGGTGTGAGAAGACAGAAATTACAGTTTGAACAGACTGAGAGTCTAGAAGCTTTGAGGCAAATTTCAGAAAGGAAGGAGTTATGCAGAGGACGATATCTAGATATCTGTATAATAGCCCAAGTGAGTCTTTGGCTGGATATCAATCTGTGTATAGGGAGGGTGAAGCTTCACAGAGCCGGCCAAGAACAACTTCTGGGATAAGAAGAAAAACAAATTGCTAGAGAGCTGTAATAAGAACAATTTTCAGAGCTTACATAAGGTTAGCAATCCTGATAATTCTCTCCTGCAGATTCATACATCTATATTAAATGCAAAGCACCAATAAACTTGAAGAAGAAAAACAAAGCTGATATATTGATAAAAAACATGATATCTCATATCAAATATCAAGGCAATGACCAAGACAGTATTTTATTGATGCAATGATAGATAAATAGACCAACACACTATAAGAGGAAATCTAGAAACAGCTCATACTCTTGAATTATGACAAAGATGAAACTAGAGTGAAGTTTGGAAGGCATGGCTTTTCAATAAGCTTATCCGCATCACTTGTACAGCCATATGGGAAAAATGAATCTTAATCCCTACCTCACAGCATACACCAAAATCAATTCCAGAATGATTGTACATCTAACATATAAAAAATAAAGCATTAAAGCCCTAAAATGTTGTTCGAGAATGAAAGTATATTTACGTGAGTGTGGGATAGGTAAAATTTTCTTAAACAGGACAAAATATCCCTAGCACAAAAGGAAAACAAAAGGATAATTCAGACTACACTAAAATGAAGAGTGTTCATCAAAAGACAGCCTTAGGGGCTTCCTTGGTGGCGCAGTGGTTGAGAATCTGCCTGCCAATGCAGGGGACACAGGTTCGAGCCCTGGTCTGGGAAGATCCCACATGCCGCGGAGCAACTAGGCCCGTGAGCCACAACTACTGAGCCTGCGCATCTGGAGCCTGTGCTCCGCAACAAGAGAGGCCGCGATAGTGAGAGGCCTGCACACCGCAATGAAGAGTGGCCCCCCGCTCGCCACAACTAGAGAAAGTCCTAGCACAGAAACGAAGACCCAACACAGCCAAATAAATAAATAAATAAAATAAATTAAAAAAAAAAAAAAGACAGCCTTAGAAGGGTACAAGGGTGAGACAAAAACTTTGAGAAGATATCTGTGGCACATATATTAACAAGAACTTGGACCCAGAATATGTAAAGACTACCCTCACTCAGTAAGAGAAAGGTAGCCAACCCCAATAGAAAAAAATAAATGCCATGTGAGATAACGATGAAAAAGAACAGAATTGTTAAATAGGAAAAGATAGAAAATACTAAGCATTGACTAGGGTATGGAGCAACTGAAACCCTCATGCACTGATTGTGGAGATGTAAATACTAAAACTGCTTTGGATCACTGTTTGGCAATATCTACTGAAGTGGCATCTCTTACCTTATCATCAATTCCACTTTTATGGTATATACTCAAAAGCATGAGTATATATGCTCCGTGTGTCCATAGCAACACAAGTCACGATAACAAAAGAAGTGTAAATAACTCAAATGTCCATCAACCATAGAATTTATAAATAAGTATAATATAATTATAAAGAAAAATGATTAAATTGAGTCTTGATTCTAATGTATAACAATTCTTTGAACTTGGGCAATTTAAATTCTCTAAGTATCAATTCTGTAACTATAAAATAGTCACCATATTTGTCTGGCTGGATTGGTGAGATTAAAAAATAAATAAATAAATAAATAAAACTGTGTGAAACACACCTGGAATACATCACACCTGGAATATAGCACTATCATTAGCTCCCCTCCCCCAACACTCCCAGCCACGTTTCTAATTTCATTTACTTGACCAAATTTATCTCTTTCCTTTTGCTTACATTCTGGTTTATCTAGTGGAAGAAATCATAGTTTTCATTTTTAATTTAAATATTTAAAATCTTTTCTACTAATTTGTACATGATTTGTGTTTATTTTCTCTCTATTTCTGCCTTGCTAGATCTTTCACACTTTTCAAACCTCCTGCTCATTTTTTTCTTCAAAGTCATCCTGCCATTTGCTGCCTTTTCTTCTGTTCAGATATAACAGTGAATTTCAAATGTAGCACCTATTGCCTTACTCTTGAATATTTTATTAATAACTTTGATGCTGGTGAGTAGGAGGGAAAGATGTTAGATTAACACATCAGAAGACTGAAATCTTTTCTTCAAATATGCATCATAAAAGACAGAAGAGAGAAGATTCCCTCACATTAACCCTCCCACTCCTCCTCCTTTAGTGATGCTCATGTTAATTTTCTAATAATAGCAATGTCTGGAGAAACCTATTACCAGTTGACAGTTTAGTGGGGAGTTTCACTTATGACTAGAGAAAATGGACTATAAAAGTGGAACTGACATCTTGCCACAAAATCCTACAGTTTAGGGATTTTAAAAAATAAGAGTAGTTTAAAAAATACACACAAATTTTACTGATTTTTCTTAGAATTTGACTGTGTATACAAGAAAAATAATAGCTTACATGAATTTAGCAAAATTGCTATTATTGGTGCTCTCATTTTATACCATGGCACCAGCCACCTCCAAAGAGCCAGTTGTCTGGAACAGCCCACACGTAGTTGTAAGGGAGTTAAGATAGCTGATGCTAGGTCATGACTTTATTTTTATGACATTTTTTCTTTTTACAATTTTATTCAACTATAATAGATATACAATAAATGGCTCATATTTAATTGGACAATTTGATGAGTTTTGCCTTATGTATACACTTGTGAAACCATCACAGTTAAGATAAACATCTCCATCACATTCAAAAGTTTTCTCTTGTCACTTCGTAATCCCATCCCACTAACACTCCCTGCTCCGTATGCAGGTAACCACTGTTCCACTATCTGTCCTTACAGATTGGTTTGCATTTCTACAGGTTTATATAAATGGAATCATACAATATGCACTATTTTTAGTCTGGATTCTTTCTCTCAGCATAATTATTTGTGTTTCACCTATTGTTGCATGCATCAATAGTTCATCCGTTTTTTAATTGTTGAGTACTTATTCCATTGTGTGGCTATACCAAAATTTATTTATCCACTCCCCTGTGTATGGACATTGGGTTGTTTCTATTTTTGGCTATTATAAATAAAGGTACTATGAACATTCTCGTACAAATCTTGGTATGGACATATGTTTCAGTTCTCTTGGGTAAAAATTAGAGTCGAATTGCTGGATTGTATAATAGGTATATTGCTAACTTTTTATGAAACTGTCAAATGGTTTCTCAAAGTGACTGTATCATTTTCATTCTCCCCAGCGCTATATGATCCACATCTTTGTCAACACTTGATATGGTCAGTCTTTTAGTTTTAGCCATTCAGTTGATATGTAATTATATCCCAATATTTTAATTTACATTTCCCTAAAGATCAGTGATGTTGAGAAACTTTTCATGTGCTGTTATGCCATCCATAGATGTTCTTCTATGAAGTGTTTATTCAAATATTTACCCAATTTTTCTTTGTTATTCTTAACTTTATGGATTTTTTCCAAAAAGCTATAATTCATTGAAAACACTATGGCAAATAAAATATATCTCAAAATGACATGATGAAGGCTCCTGTAATCAGAAGTCACAAAGTAGAAGTATAACCTCATTTAAAAGTCAATGGACTACAGAAAATTTCTTCACAGTGTCACATTGAATAATCTTTGAAATTGTTAATTTTCAACAGAGAACAGGCTATGTCAGGTTATTTTGCAATTCAGTTAGCCTACATTTTAATATTCTATTCCTCTTCTTACCTCTTACTCTCCTTTCTGGCCCACCTCAAATCTCCTTCTTTAGCACTATTTTTGAACTTAGACATTTCATAAATTTTATTATATTCTTAGTTTATCTTTATGAATAAACATTTTATTTTGGAACAATTTTAGATTTACAGAAAAATTGCAAAGATAATACAGAGAATTCCCATATTGCCCTCACTCACTTTCACCTAATGTTATCAATTACATTACTTCTCAAAACTAAAAAAAAAAAAAAAATTGATGCATTACTAATAATTAACTTCAGACTTCTTTTGAATTTTATCAGGTTTCCCACCAATCTCTTTTTTCTATCTCAGTATTAAATCCAGGATATCACATTGCATTTAAACACCATGTATCCTTAGTTTCTTTTGGTCTGCAGTAGTTTCTCACTCGTTTCTTTGATGACCTGGATGGTCTCATGGAATCTTCACCAGGTATTTTATAAAATGTTCACCAGTTATGGTTTTGTCTGGTTTTTTCTTCATGACTAGATTGGGGTAGTGGGTTTTAGAGACAAATACTATTGAAATGCCCTTCTAATCATATCTTATCAGGGCTGCATAATATCAACATGAGTTATTACTTGGTTTTAACCTTGATCACTTAAGGTAATAGTTAAGCAAAATTTCTCCTCTATAAAGTTACTATTTTCCCTTTTCCATACCCTAGTCTTTGAAAATGAATCATTAAGTCCAGCTCACATTCAAAAGTGGGTTTTTCACATTTTAAAATTAGGTTGTATAATAGTGTTTTCTTGTGCATAACAAATGGCCACAATCTGAATGGTTTATAACAACACAGGTTTATTATCTCACACCTTTCAGTGCTCAGGAGTCTGTGTTGTTTAGCCAAATCCTCTGCTCTTAACAGATGCAAAAGACTGAAATCAAGGTGTCTTCAGTGTTGTGGAATCAGCTAGAGTCCAGTGCCTCTTCAGAGCCCATTCAGGATGTTGGCAGAATTCAGTTCATTGTGGTTGTAGGACTGACATCCCCATATTTTTGCTGGCTGTTGCCCAAAGAGTGCCCTGAGCTCTAAGGCTACCCTCAAAACCTAGTTCCATAGCCTCTCCATAGGCCATTCACACATGGTTGTTTGCTTTCTTTCAGGCCAGCAGGCCTCCTGCTCCTGCAATGTATGTTACCCCGGATAATATCCCTTTTGGATTAGCTGAAAGTCAGCTGACAAGTAACTTAATTATGAGAGTGAAATCCACCATATTCACAGGTTCTGCCTACACTCAGAGGGGAATATGCAGGGTGTGTGTACCACAGAAGAGTGGGAGAATCTATTCAACTATATTATTATGCTTCTTATAACAGGTTGTCTTCCTATTATTAAGTTATAAGACTTCTTTATCTATTGCAGATACAAATTCTCCATCAGATATGTGTTTTGCAAATATTTTCTCCCAGTCTGAGACTTGCATTTTTATTTCTGTAACAGTGTCTTTTGAAGAACAAAAATATTTGTCTTACCCAAGGTCATTAAAATTTTCTTGTGTTTTCTCCCAGAAATTCAAAAATGCCAAGGCAATTAAATGAGGAAAGGAAAATCTTTCAATGAATAATGCTACAACAAATGGACACTATTTTTAAAAAATGAATTCATCCTTTACCACACAGGTTTTACAGATTTTAAATCAAAATTAACCATAGGATGAAAACATAAAAACAAAACATAAAACTTTGACTTCTTTATTGATAATACAAACATTATTTATGATGAGCTGGATACAAAAATATAACAACTATTTTTGTTATACTTTCTATCATAACAAAAACCTCACTCTTTTAATAACAATTTCATAGCAAATACTTACTCTGTGCCAACTTTGTGCCAGATAATGGGAAGAGAATATTGAGGAAAAATAAACAATCTGCGTTCAGTCGAAGCTTAAAGTTTAAGGAAGAACAAATATTAATCAAATAACCAAACAGATAAGTATAATAACTAAAATAAATCTACTAAAATTGCATATGCATTTACCCTTTGACACAATAATCTCAGGAATGTATCCACAGATATACTAGCAATAACGAGAACTTCCACTTTCCATCCACCAGTTGAACTAATATTCCAGCAGATGACAGTTATAAAACCTGGACAAAATTTTTTTTTAATGATTTGAGAGAACTAGAGAGTAACCAGACATTGGACATCAAAATGCAATCTCTTTTATTATCTTTTATATCTGCAGAACACACCACTGTGATTGACTTTTTTTACTTCACCAGCTTCCTTTTTATAAGCAATTGTCTTATTTTTTCCTTCTGTCTTTTGCTGTAACAACAACAAAAATGCTGTAATGAATAGCCTTGTGCATATGTCATTTGATACTTTTGCCAGAAAATTTTAAGGGAAATGACTTAATGATTCACTGTTAAGTATAATGTTAGCTATAGATTTTTTTCTTGTATATGACATTTATGAGGTGCAGTGATTCCTTCTGTTCCTAATTTGTTGAGAGTTTTTCTCAAGAATGAATGTTTAGTTTTATCAAGTGCCTTTTTATGCATCTATTATGAAAAAAAAGCTCTGAAAATATTATTGAAATTTTAATGTGAGCTCAAAACCAGACAAAGATATAATTTAAATTTTGGATCATTAAATTGTGGTTATACAAAAATGTTTTTGTTCTTATGTAATACACACTGACATATTTACAGGTTAACTGGATGCAATGCCTGTAAATCTTGTTTTATTTGGCAGTCTTCATTTCACAGTAATATTAGTATTGCTATTCTTGAAATGATTATTTTATGATAAAACATATATGTAATTTGGTAATATTAGTAGAAACATTGATTTTCCAGGTGATATAAAATAGATAAAAATATGAACTCAAAGAAGTAAGTAAAAAATCTCAGATTTTGGCCAATTAGTATAAACTCATGAATTGTCTGCTTTTAAAATGTGTACTGAAAAGGCATAAAAGTAGTGACAACTCAACAAACACTTCTGGCACTTAGATCATGATCTCTAGATAATATTTTCCATTAGCAGGAACAAGGAGTGTTTGAAGGAATGTCTGATTTCTTGTCTGAGGAAAATACAGGATGAGCCTGGACATCATATTGTTTCAGAAAAAGAAAGGAGTGAATGTTAATGGGATCATGTCAAAGAACAAAGGGAGAAAACAAAGAGAGTCTGACTCCAAGTGGCTGAAGTTGAGACAATTTGAACGTTAAGAATGCTCACTATTGTAGGTTGCTAGGGCAATAACTCATTATTCAGGAAAATTGATGAAGGGAAATAATTAAGCATTTAACTCTTCTTTCCAGTACAAACTGTTTTCAGGATAACCAATTTTATACAGGAAGAGTTTTTATTTTTCTTTGTGGCAACTAAAACTAAAAGCTAAAAAACTTCTGCACAGTAAATGAAACCATGAACAAAATGAAAATCAACCTACTGAAGGCAAGAAAATATTTACAAGTCATATATCTGATAAAAGGTTAATATCCAAAATACAGGAAAAATTTATATAACTCAATAGCAAAAAATAAACAATCCAATTAAAAAAATGGACAGATGATCTGAATAGACATTTTTCCAAAGAAGACATACAGATGGCTAAAAGGTACATGAAAAGGTGCTCAACATCAGTAATCCTCAGGGAAATGAAAATCAGAACCACAATGGGATACCACTTCATACATGCCAGAATGGCTATCATTGAAAAGACAAGAAATAACCAGCATTGGAGAAGATGTGGAGAAAAGAAAATCCTTGTGCACTGTTGGTAGGAATGTGAATTGGTGCAACCACTACGAAAAATAGTATGAAAGTTCCTCAAAAAATTAGAAAATAAAACTACCATATGATCTAGCAATTTCACTTCTGGGTATTTATATATATAAAATGAAAACAAGAATTCAAAAATATATATGCACCCTCATGTTCATTGCTGCATTATTTACAATAGCCAAGCAACCTAAGTACCCATACATAAATGGATAAAATATATCATATACACACACACACACACACACAAACACACACACACACACCACACACACACACACACACACACGCACGCACGCACGCACACGGAATATTATTCAGGTATAAAAAAGAAGGAAATCTTACCTTTTGTGACAACACAGATGGACCCTGAGGGCAGCATGTTAAGTTAAATAGGTCAGACAAAGAAAGACAACTACCACACAATCTCATTTGTATGTGAAATCTTAAGAACAAATAAACAAACAAAAGCCTGAACTCATAGATACAGAGGACAGATTGCTGGTTGCCAGAGGTCAGGGGTGGAGTTTAGGTAAAGTAGATGAAGGTTGTCAAAAGGTACAAACTTTCAGTTTTAAAATAAATAAGTCCTGGGGATGTGATGTACAGTATGGTGACTACTGTTAATAATACTGTATTGTATATTTGAAAGCTGCTAAGGAAGTAATCTTAGAAGTTCTCATCACAAGAAAAAAAAAACTGTAACTATGTGTGTGGTGATGGATGTTCACTAGACATTGTGGTGATCATTTCACAATATGTACAAATATAAAACCATTATGTTGTACACCTAAAACTAATACAATGCTATATGTCAATTATACCTCAATAAAATAAATAATAGAGGGCAAGGACTGTCCACTTGGACAGGCAGGCATCTGACATACATTGAGCCAAGGGCAATATTCAAAATAGTAACAACCTATGCTGCCTAGGTTCTTTGTATTTCTCTGGCTCTTAATAATTTATGTCCTGCAGGGGCTCCTGTTTACATAAATGGCTAAGTGAGGCCACCACTGGTGGCCACTGGTGGACAGTCAGGGCCTCCTGGAACACAGAAGTCTAAGACATTTGCTTCTGCCAGGAGCTCAGCCTCCTCCATTGAGATCTGTGCCTGCACTTGCCCAGAGGAGAGTGGGAACACAGGGTCCAGGGCTGGCATGCTGGGACCCCAACAGTGTCCCCCGGGGCTCACTATGGCCTAGGAGAGGAGGGGAGCTGGTGGGTCAGAAGAACAACCCGAGCTATCTCTGAGGGTTCAACTGAAACCTACAATGACCAGGGATGCCATGTGACCAACTTCCACACTCAGAATAGACTCAGGCTCTTCCGGAGGAGCAAGCAAGGTGTGCAGAGAGAAGCAAACCCCCCCATCTTGGGCATTCTTGGGCTCCCCTACCAGTGGGTTGGCAGGATACCCTCCTCAGAAGGTTGAGGTAGGAATATGGAAAGAGGAACAGACTTCCTGCAACCCACTGCAGTCAGGAATAAACTGGATCAGAGAGCTCTTGGAAGACCCTGCTCTGCCTGCCATTAGCTCTTTAGCTTCTGGATCAGGGGGACATCTGGGAGGGAAAGGTTAATAAATCACTTTGGAAATATTTTAATATTTTAACAATTGGCATGGTGTGTGCTTAGTGGGTTCAAGTTCCCTGACTTTTGACGTGCACTGTGGAATCTTGAGCTGAGCTTCCCTATTTGCTGCTGGGTCCCTTTACAGTAAGGACTCTGGGGCAGGCCCCTCTCCCCATGAGGCAATCTGCCATCAGTCCCATCCTGGAGGCACGCTGTGCTCCTCTCAGATGGCTACGTGAGCAGAATGAACTCTACATTGCAGACAGAGATTTCCCCACAAGCAGGACTCAAGGACAGCCTTGAGGTGGAAGTAAGAGGCCTGGCTAGACCTCAGGTCTAAGCTAAAATCTCGTACAATTTACAAGAAGCCCTAAAATTTTCAATAATTGTGTACCTGCTCCGGGTATTAATGAAGCAACTGCTATGATCCTTTTCATCCACAATTTATGAATTCATTAGAATCCAGGGGGAAGGAGTGTCATTATCCCCAGCCTACAACCGTAACCACTTCACATGTTCCCTGAACTTATTTATAAACAACAGCGTCAGAATTCATGTCAGGATGTATCAAACCATCTAAATAAAGTACTGTTTCCAACATTCGTATGAGCCTATTTTGTGGGGAATGTATTTAGACACAAAGAGGAGAAAAGAGCAGTACGTGCATTGCATCTCTGTTCTTAGGTACGTTTTCATTGCATTTGCCAAAATGTTCATAAGATTAAGAGTCAGTTGACCTAGATTTCAGGGCACTAACAAATCCTGCTAATGACATCCTGTGCCGCCTTGAGCAACATGCCAAACCTCAGTGTGCCTCGCTTGCCTCTGTATCGGATGAAGGGTTTGAACTAGAGCTCATCTGAGCAGAGGCTGTGGACTCCCTGGATGGCGCCCTCAGCCTCCCAGCATGCACACAAAAAACGCCAAAGGCAACCTTCACGCCCTGCTTTGATGTTTGCCCACGGAATTCAAAGTTGCTTCTTAGGAGGAACGGAGGCAATGTTAGTCTAGATCCTTAGAAGCATGCCAGGGTAGGCTTGCCAAAGCCAAGAGCCGTGAGGATTTCCAGGGAATGGGAAAAGGTGTAGAAGGCTGAGAGGAATCTTCCCAGGCCAGTTTCAGAGAACGCGGTATGACAGAACTAGGCAAGGAGCAGCGCTCAAAGTCATGGAAGCTTTCGGGAGTGGGGCAGAGATGCACACGTGCAGTTTGAGTGTCACTAGTAAAACTGATCCTTATTATTACCGAATGATGCTGTATTAGAAGCCAATAACTAAACAACAGCAACAAAATAAGTCTTCTGATTGTCTAAGTAGGGGATTAGGAAAAGGAGCCTGAGAAAAGAATATTCCTGTGTCTTTCAAACTGAGATAAACGGAATGCTAGTGTCCCACAAACTATTAATAAATATTAATCAGAAAAGAAGAGTCTGTGATCCAATACGTTTGGGAAGTTGTGGCTAAAAAGTGATGAAGATTTAACAGATTCTCTAATATGCTAATATGCATGATAATTCTCCGAGAGTATGTGGTGTTTCCCAGACATTTATTTTGAGGATTTCTTTTCAGAGCACCTATCAGCATCTCATTGGGCATTTGTGGTCTGTGCCACTCAGTTTGAGAAACATTAGTGTAGTTCCATTTACATTTCAATGGCTGCCAAGAAATAAGCCCCGGTGAGAGCGGTTTGAGTTTTCTGGCAATAAAACCCCTCAGAAGCAGACTTCTGCACGGACAGGGCTAAAGCAGAGAAAGGCCGTTGTGTGGATCTAGGCAATGCCTCAGCTGGAAAATCCCCAAACTGACCTAGATTGTTCCCTAATCGTCGTAACTGACAACAAATGTTAGGATCGTTCACATTGGGTGCTCAGATATCTCCTGATTTTCAAGGTGCCGATAAACCCTGTGGGGAAAGCCCTTGCACCCTGTTTGACAGACTGGGGTGGGAACGGGGAGCAAAGAAGGCAGGAAGGGACAGGGGACTCTAGGATGCGTGAGAGACAACCAGGAAGAGTGGGCTGCAGAGCCAGAGAAGCTAGACTCTGGAGCTAGACACTTCCTCCGCCTCCTGGAGTTCCCTTTGGCTCTTAGGAGCTGTGGGATGAGTGGAGAGAAGCAAGAAGCACACCGGGACCCAAGGAGCTTTGTCAGAACCCTCAAGTAAAGACAATTCCTTATAGTCCAGAGAGACAAGAAACTTCAGCAATGAGGAGGCAGGAACCATGGAAATTGGTAGGAGAGCAGCTGCTCATGTATGGCATGGATATCAGCTGTCTGCTGGACAGAAGCTCATGGCAAATTGTTCAAGAAGAGAGTCAAATCTTGGTTAGTCGCCCCAGCCAACACATTGATATGAGTAACGGCAGAGGAGGACAGCAAGGGTTGAGATGCCATAGAGACAAAGGTAGGGGCTCCCAATGAACGTGAGTTACACACCCCGATCATGACATAGACACCCACTGAAGAGATGGGTTCTTGACTTAGGACACCTAAAAGGCAGAAGCTAGAGAGATCTGTGGACGCTCCCCCAGGGTATTTAGAAAGCACTGGGTTTTAGGCACAAACAAATGGAGATTCAGACGTTTGGAAATTGTTGAACTGTCACCAATGTAGCTGCTGCCATATCTGTAATTCCTGGAGAGGGAGATGTTCAGAATTCAGTTAAAATAGAAAAATTAATACTTAGAAAGGTGCCATTTACAAAAGCTATAAAAATTTTTAAGGTAACCTGAAACAATCTTTTTTAATGTTAAGTCTTTTTTTAAGGAAATGTTAATACTCAATTGAAATTCATTTAAAAATACCTAATTAAATAGAGAGACATACCATATTATTGCATATAAAGCCTATTATAAAATATTCATTTCTCCCCAACTTGATCCATTACCCCAATAAAAATTTCAATAGAAGATTTTGTACAGTTTAATAAGCTGAACAAATGGTCAAAGTTAGCAAGACATTCTGAAGAAGAAAGAGAAAAATGTGAAGTAGAGTTTGCCAATATGGTGAGCATGAAAAGTTATCTTCTTGGGGTTTTAATTTACATTTTTCTGATTATTAAAAAGGTTGAACAAATATCCATATTTTTGCTCTTTATTTGTTTTTCTCCTGTGAGACGACTGAAAGTTATTTGCTCTTTTCTCAACTGGGTGATTTGTTTTTTCTTTCTGATCCATAGAAATCCCTTCTAATATTCTGGATTTTAAATTGTTTTTCAGTTATAGTTAGGTAGATATTTTCTGTTAGCTTGTGCTTGTTCTCTAACTCTCTTTATGGTATCTTTCAATGCACAAGTATCTGTCATACAGTGGAATTATCCTTTAATGTTTCAAAATGTGCTTTCAAAATGTATTTTCTTATTACATACAGAGATTTTCTTATGTTGTGTTTTACATTTTGAAAATTTGTCTTTAAATTTTAAGTTGTTAATACATATGTCATTTATTTTTGCTTAAGATACAAGGTAAGAACATAATTTCATTTTCCCATATAGATAACTAATTTTCACCATTACTTCTTGAATATCTCCCCTTTCTGCCCGAACTGTAATAGTGCCTCTAACATGCAACAAATCTCCACATAAATATGGATCTGTTTCTGAACTGTTTATGATTTATTTCTGCTTTATGTCTCTATCTCTGCATAAATACTGTAACGTATTAATTTGCATATCTTTTTAAAACTGTGACTACTAGAACAATTTAAATTGCATATGTGGCCTGTATTTTACTTCTATTTTACAGTGTTGATGTAGGCATAGTAACCTCCTCTTCCTTTCCAAACCTTAAACCATTAATTCCTTTTTCTTGTTATTATTCTGCTGGGAATCCCTGAACCGTGTTGAATAGATATAGTAATAGGAGGTAGTCAGTTATGTCCCTGATTATATGGAAATATGTTTAATATTTCACCATTAAATAAGATGTAGTTGCAAGACAGTTTTACTCACCCTTATTAAGTGATAAATTTTTTCTTCTATTCCTAAGTTATTAGGAGTTTTTGTCTTTCTTTTGTTTTAAAACATTAGTGGATATTTAAAAGTATCTAATGCGTTTTCTGCATTAATCTATTTTATTAATTTGTTTTCTAATGTCGAATCAACCTATTCTCCCTAAAATTCACTCAACTTGGTCAAAATGCATTATGTTTTTAATACATTATTAGATTTTATTTATTACAATATTTTTAAAATTTTGGTATCCATGCTCATAACTGAGTGAGTTTAGCTGGAAATTTTAAATGATGTTGTTCCCTGGATGGTACACACTCAATGAGGCACACACAGACATATACACACACACAGATGGCATTCTTACCGTTTTATAAAATAAATATTTGTTTATACTTATACCCATGTTTAACTTTTTCTTTGATCAAGATTCTTTATTATGCCTCAGACCTTCCTCTAGGATAGTCTTTCTCTTCTTGAAGCATATCCTTTAGAATTTTATCAAAAAGGGATTAGTATAATTTTTTTAGATATTTGCTTGAAAATAACTTTGTTTTTACTCTTGAAAGATACATTTACTAAATTTAGAATTCTAAGTTGAGATCTATTTACTGTCATCATATTGAAGATATGTAAGACTACTCTTTTTGGCTTCTGTTGCTACTGTTGGTATGTCAGCTATCAGTCTTATGGCCAGTTTTTGGCAGGTGATTTATTTTTTTCTCTGACTACTTTTAAGATCTTCTTTTTGTCTTTGGTGTTCAGCTGTTTGATTATGATATTTTTAGGTGCACATCTTGAATTTTTGTCTTTTATCATATTACAAAATGATCAGCCTGTGTCTCATCCTTTTGTTCAGTCATTCTCTTATTATCTCTATTTCTTTTTTTCTAGATCTTGAATAAGACATATATTTAATGTTATTCTTCTATCATCTATGTCACTAAAATCTTCTTTTTATGTTTCATCTTTCTTCCTAACAATGGACTTATTCTGATTCATTTCTTCAGTTTAGTACACTGAGTCTTTCTTCTGGTTTGTCTAATATCCTATTTAGTTCGTCCATGGAGTTTATAATTTAAGGTAGTGTGCATGCATGTGTAATTTATTTTGAGAAGTTATATTTATTTCTTTGTCAAATACACCTGCTCACTTAGGATAGCCTTTATTGTTTTATTCCTTTCTTTATCTCTTATAAATATTTAAACATTTATTATATATTTTCTATTGGATAATTCAAGTATCTACAACAAGTATTGTCTGGGAATTTGTTTCAGTTCAGATCTATGTTTGAAATTTTTTTTTTTAAATTTTATCTGGTATATTTAGCTGTTATGAACCACTATGTTTTCTTTATCATATTCCAAGAAATAAAAGTTTCCTAATTGCTTTTTTTTATTATTAATTAATTAATTTATTTTTGGCTCCATTGGGTCTTCGTTGCTGTGCCCAGGCTTTCTCTAGTTGCGGCGAGCGGGGGCTACTATTCGTTGTGGTGTGCGGGCTTCTCATTGCAGTGGCTTCTTTTGTTGCGGAACATGGGGTCTAGGTGTGCAGGCTTCAGTAGTTGTGGGGTGCGGGATCAGTAGTTGTGGCTCGTGGGCTTAGTTGCTCCACAGCATGTGGTATCTTCCTGGACCAGGGCTTGAACCTGTGTCCCTTGCATAGGCAGGCGGATTCTTAACCACTGTGCCACCAGGGAAGCCTTCCTCAACTGCTTTTAAAGAAATTTTATTTTAATAAAATACTGGCTTCGTAACAGAAACTTTGTAAAATACTTAAAAGTATAATCTAACCTGTAAGAGAAATATTTTACATGCTTGCTTCAATGAGTTTTCTTAAAATATTTACATATTTGATCTCAAACAAAGTAAATACTCTTAAGTGACATGGAGAAATGGTAATGATACAGAATAAATGAAAATAGCAAAACTGCTTCTCAATATGTCTGAAGTACTAAATGCCCAATGTAAATTTTAGAAAATAATCCCCTTTGCTTTCTGCTTACCTATTCATTTCAACCTTTTCTCTTTGGATTCAGCTGTAATTCCAGTGAGGCTTGGCCTATTACTAAAGGATACTAACTGAATAAGTCCATGATACATTTGGGAATCTGTCTTTAAAGAAAAAAATTCTCAGGGTCCCAGTGTGAAGCAAAATTTGGAAAATTCTGGAGACACAGATTAGATTTCTTATATAGAGATCCCATGATTACATACAGAGATTACAGTACTTTAATACAATGTGAAACACAGGTCTGAGCTAGTAGAAAAGCAGATCTTAACTCGCATTTCGTGGCATTTTAAAGTACCAAGAAAATATGACTTTAGTTCAAGTTATACATTGATTAGTCAAATCTTATATCCTGCCTTTTGTCCAACTGTCTGTAAAAAACAAATTAGGGTGTATTTGCATTTAAGAAAATAAAAACAGAGATAAGTAAGAACAGAAGCACAGTAGATGCATTTTTAGGAAAATGAGGGTCTCCTCTTCCAAAGGCCAGATCGGAGACACTCTGCTCCACCCTCAGTCACAACTCTTTCATTTAAAAAGGGTCAAACCTTGGGACTTCCCCGGCAGTCCAGTGGTTAGGACTCCACGCTTTCACTGCTGAGGGCCTGGGTTCAATCCCTGGTTGGGGTTAGGATTCTACAAGCTGCGCTGTGTGGCCTACAAATACATAAATACATTTAAAAAAATAAAAAGGGCCAGGCCTGCATAGTAGAAGTTTCCGGGAAAGTAAGGCACTTATTTTCCTCTTTAAATTAGTATTTCTTGATCAGAAGCCCTGGCCGTTCTTGGAACTCCCGTTTTAAAATTTAAATATTGAGCCAATAATTTTAAATGGCATGAGTTCTGTTAATAATTTTTTCACTCATCATGTAGAGAAAAAGTGTGCGTATACATTTTAGATAAAATGTAGACTGTGTTACGGTTTTGCTATGTCAAACAAATAGATGTAGACAAAATGTAAATTAAGTACAACTTTCATTATGAGTTTTAATCCCATAGATCTTTCTAAGAATAAGAAAATTTAAAAGTTACTGTTTTTTCATTTAAATTCTTCATTCTGTGTCAGTTTTAATATATCTTCTTCATGCTGACACAACAAATGTTCTCTAGTAGTTAATGGGTATTATAATCTTATTCATAAAGAAATTCTAAAAACTTGTATACAGTGAGAACACAGGACCCACTGGCTTTTTGAGGCAGTAACTGGTTGACTTTCTATAGACCCCATAAATCCAGTGAAACAGAAAAAGTTGTCCCATTTTGCTCCAGAATACATTTAATTAAATTCATGCCCTTTAGAAATCTGTCCCTTAAAATGGCATCAACCATGGAGATATATATCACAAACCTAGGGAGGAAAGTATGTTTTTCCTATGTGTACAACATCTGTGTAACAGAGGAGAGGACATTGTGGGAAAGGGCAGAACAGAAGTTGTATTTTCCAGTGACTACCCCACTTAGGGCTGTGACATATTAATGGAAAGTCTTTTGATGTTAGCAGATGGTCTTAGTAAAAGAAAAGAAAGGTTTTGCAGTTCATTTTTGACTCCTCCTGAAGTTTTCTTTATAAAGTAAAATATTAAAAAGTAACTATTAGAAGGGATAAATAAATCACACCTATCTACACATCAAAATCAATAAACTTGGTGGTTATATAACAAACCTGTGAGTGAGCATGAGATGTTTTTTTAAATCCCCATAAAGTTGAAAGTTTATGGATTGAACGACAGCAGCTGCTATTGAGAAATCACTGATAACATCACACAGGAAACACAAATAAATATCTTCGGAGTTAGGGTGAAAGGGGAACATTTTCCAAGGCAGGAAGGAATCTATAGTTCTTTTTTAGTTTAGCAAAGAAGAGGTTTCTACTTTCCCCACTCTGCCTCCTGTGAAAAGCATTTATAGACATTTGAGAGAAGAACATTTTTAAAGGATATTACCAGAATCCAGTTACATTTAGAGACCTGTGCTTCTAGCTTTTTAGCATCATGGACACAGAATTGGGCAAAAGAATGAGCAAATAAAATGCCTAAAGCATTTGAAGTAAAGCTTAGGTTGTATAATTTTATAGCATTTTTAAATAAGACATGCTACTTGGAAAAGAAATTCGAATACACAGGTAAGAGAAATACTAAAAGATCAAAATCATTTGTTATACTACCTCAGATACAACCACTGTGGATATTTTGATGTATCGTATTCCAGACTTTTATATTCATCTATCAAGGTATTTAAATATCTACATATATCTCAATCTCTACCTATCTATCATAAAATAAGAACATATTAGATATCCTGTTTTATAGCCTGTTTTTGTTTTTGTTTTTTACTTGAAAATATGTAGCACACAGTCACCGTTTTCTGGGAAATAAATGCTTAATTTTCTCATCATTTTAAATCATTATATATTGTTCCATTTTATGGTATCTATATCTGTCTATCTATCTGTCTATCTACCTACCTATCCCTATATAGAGATAGAAATAGAGATAGATTAGAGATGTTATATAAATAAATTTTTTATACTTAATAGTAATTTGTATTTTCATAGACACAAACGAAGGGTTTGGAGAGTTCAGATGCATATGTAGTTAAGATCAGACAGTAGAACAGTGGAAGAAAGAGTTTAAGAAAAAAAAAATTGGGTTTTATATAAAGTTAGATTATTATTGAAAAGTCATGTCAGTATAAATATTTCAGTTTATACAGCAAAGCTTTTACATTGAAGTTAAAATGGTAGAGTCAGAAGAGAAAAGCAATTTGGTTTTTTAAACTAATTTGTTTCCTTTGTGGAATTTGAAGTTTTACATATGGAGATTTCTGTATAACCTATCTCTATTTCTATCTCTTATCAAAATTCCATAAATAGCAAAATTAACTACCTGGTTAATAAAATAACAATTAGCAAGAGTTTACTGTGTACATAGGAGCAGTTTGCAAACTGAGACTTTCAAATCCAAAACTGATAGGAAGCTCAGGATACGAAGGGAGTGACATTGCGAGATGGCTTATAAAGTAAAAAGGAGGAACTTGCTCAACATTTACAGCGATTGGTTATTACAGTGGGGGTTTCCAGACGGCAGGGAATTATTTAAAAGTGATTATCCTATTCCATTTTAGGAAGATGAATTAACTTTCTTTCATGATTATCAGAGACATTTATAAGAAATGACCTAAGTTTCATACCTGTTTATGAAATAAGTAGATTTAGTTTTGCTCATGTGGTTTAAAAGGTTTTGTCTCCTTGGGGGATTTTCAAGCCTGGTCCCCATTTTATTTTATTTTAATGCTATCTATCTATCTACCCACCCATATACGCTCTAAACCTTTTGGGAACATTTAATTTGTTTTTATATTTTCACCTGAGTCTCTCCATGGATTGTTTAGCCTTCCTCACAGCATGGTTGCTGGATTCCAAGAGCAAATATCGTAAGAGAGTAAGGTGCATGGCACTTCTATGACCTAGTCTCAGAAGCCACTTAATGTCTGTTCTGATGTCCTCTGTGGTTCAAGGCAGTCACGATGCCCTATCCAGTTTCAAGGGAAGGAAATATATCTCACCTCTTGTCCAGGAAGTGCAAGATTCCATATATACATACAGTATAATTTTACAAAGATCTTTGGAAAATACAATCTGCCATACATACCATCTCAATGAACAGAGATTTAAGGAGGGGCTGGAAAATAGAGAATATCTTCATAGTTTGTCATAGTTGAGAGCAGAAACAAGACGTTAATTATTTCCTAAATGTATTTTTAATTTCTTTTTTGTTTACAAAAGTATTTTCACTGTGAAAGAATGAAATCATTACCTGAAACTTAGATGCAAAATTTAAAGGTGATCTGGATTTTTAAAATTTTTGATAGCTCTTAGCTTTGTATAGATTTTTAGAGATCTGAAAGCATGGGGCATTGTTTTTAAATCCTCTGCTCAATTCCTGGTTTAGTGCCATACACTGATGGATACCAAATGCACTCTTTTAGGCATCTGAATCAGTCTTATTATCAATCAAGTGTTCAGTTACAATGTACATGCAACAGTGATACGAACTGTGAGTGTATTCCAGCAACCTGTAAGTTAATTACCTACATGGGAAGTAACACTGAATTCTTAATCGATGAGAGGTTTATAGGTGAGCTTTGAATGATTTTGACTCCTGAGACAAAAGGATTAGGATATGAGTGCAAGAATTTCTGGCCAATCATAACACACTTTTTTTTTAATAGTGAGAAAGATTCTGAGTATTTATGTGCTGTTCTGACTTCAATAAGCACCTAGCCTCTGGAATGACTTTCTACTCCTGACCCCTTCAAACAAGCCATTGTTGGTTGAAACTCCTGCCACTCTCCTGACACATACTGAATAGAGAAGTTTTTCAAAATCCCCTATAGAGATACTTTGGGAGTTTTTATTAGCTTCTAAACAGACTGTCTTTAAATAAAGACATGGTATTTTTCAGTAGCTCTTGCTTTATACCCCTACCAATTGAGTAGTTAAAGACCACTTGTCTGAAGTGAATTTCTTTCTTTACAATGAAAAAATTATACTCCCTCTTCTGAAATATCTAACATTCTGACCCTAAACTATGACTTCACACTCTCCACTTTCTACTCAGTGTCTTTGTTGAGAGAGAATGGAGTCCTTTTTCTTAAAGTGCCACTAATGCTGAAAATAGACTGTCCTTTGTCATTGTTTTAAAAGAGAGAATTATTGACTGTTGCTTTACCTCTTACAGAATTCTTACCTTGTCATAATTTTTACATGTCTAATGAGAACGGCTGTTCTATGAATATTATATATTTCTTATTGAAACCTGCTAGCTATCAATTTCCCTTCTTTCTTCATTTCATTTATCTTCATTTTAAGGGTTCTGCTTGTGCGATATGCTGAACAGAATCAAAGAAGCTGAATCTGTCCCTACTAAAATGTCTTATGGTCTATGAAGCCTTTTGACATTTGTCTGTTTCTTTCTTTCTTTTTTTTAAATTTTATTTGTTCTTTAGCATTCTAATGTTTTTCTGTTGGTAATGGCCAAATGACATCCAGCCCATGGAATAGTCTGCTTTCCAAATACACATGTGAAACATTCTAGTGTCTGATGGTCTCTTTTGTGCTCCTGAAAATACATAATGACTTGGTTCTAACTTTGGAAACCCTTTCTATATAATCATGTCACTAGAAGGCAACATAATGAGATATGTTGAAAACATGGAGAATTCTGTTATAATAGAGATGTAACTCAGGAATATTGGAGAGGGTGCAGTCAGTAAAAGTGTGGTAATAAATGTAATGAATATGAAAGTGCTTTTTAAACTATCAAGTGCTATATAAATATCAGCTTGCATGATGAAAATAAAAATTAATAGATTCAGTTAAGAAACTCACTCTCAAAGGAGACCTTTACTACAAGGAGATACATGCATATAAAATGAAAAGAGATCTAACGGAACACATCCTATTTTCTCATTATTTTTCTATAAGGATGAAGCAACTATTTGGCCATAAATAGTGCTTTGAACAAGTGGGATGTGATAGGGGCCAATCACAAAGCAATTTTTAATTCTTCTCACCAATCCTTTAAACCTTCTTGATGAAGTGATCTCAAGTAGGTCCATTTGCAATTCTGGTCACTACTAGATAACAAATAGTTCTCAGAATCAAAGTCACACAAGCTGTATGATTCCTATAATTAATCTATAATAATGAAAACTCCAAATTTCATTACTCACCAGGCTTCCTTCTTGCCCCTGTCAGGCTGACTTCATTCAGGCTGGAGCCCTGCAGAGATGAACGTGAAACACCAGTTTTCTCCCTCTTTCAAACCTTGGCTCTTCCCGTCTTCTGCCGTTAGGCAGCCATTGGCTCTTTCATGATTGGGGTGGAAAGGACGTGTAAAGTAGAGAAAAAATATTGCCTGACTGTTATGTTGTGATGTATTGTAAGTGAATATTTGAAGTTGACTCCTCAGAAATCTCCTACTGGAAATATTCAACTGTATTTCCTGTGGTATGAACTCTGCATCTCATATGGCTAACCCTTCCCTTAGTCCCTTGATATCTTTTGTTCTCATCTTAGGCTCTACAATTAGTATGGAGACATGTTCGACCCTTGGACCCACCACTGGTAGCAGTGTAAATCACTACTACTTCTTCCATCTTTACTCTGCAGTTACAAGGTAGCTAGTTAGTTGTCTCTTGCTTTGGAGTTTTCCCAAGAAAAATTCAGATATCATTTCACTGTGTTCACAAACTCTAGGAAATACATATTGACCCTGGACTGGCCCTCACAGGCTTGAGGTGATGAAGGAAAGGGGAAATTACCATCTTCCCCTCTATAATAAGAAAGACAGAAATCATGCTACAACACTCAAAATTGAACTCCATCAAAAGAAATTCTTTTACCGGATTATACAGAAGGTCTACTCTCTTCAACAAGTTAGTAACATAAAAAAGAGATGGAACTATTGACATAGATTTAACACCTAGAAGAAATGTGGGCTCTAGTTGACAGTGTTTGGACAAACCAGATATAGAAGATATCTTTGAAGTAAATGAAAACATTGGAACATGGTGTAGGCTCTAAATAAAATAAAAATTTATTGAAATGGAAAGTTGGAGAGTGATTGAAAAGAGGTAAAAACACAATACACGGTATGATCCCACATAAATTAAAAATTGCATACATATGGGGAAGAATATATGTGTATACGATGTATATTAAGGTACTGACAGTGGTAATCTTTGCATGGTAGAAATATAATATTTATTTTGCCATTCTTGCTTGTCCTTATTATCTAGTTTTCAACTGTATATTTGAATAACTTCTGTAATACAACAATTTATGAAAGAAGGAGAGAAGAAAAGAAATTCTGTGCAAGAATTGTTTTCTTTCCTTGTTTCTCCAACTTTGTAAATATTCATTTATGGTAAGTTAGGGTCAAAAGTTTAAAAAAAGAAAAGACTAGTTGGGCCTCCTCTTTGCCAAGTTCTCCATAAATGACCTAATTCCTCATGTTCAATTATGTTGCAATGGAGTCATACCTGGTACCCATTTCTTTGTTTCCTTTGTTTGCCAAAACTAAGGCAAACATTTTCAATTTTAACATCTTATTACATACACCATTCTTTCATTTGATAATAAAAAGTCTTGGACCACTCAGAGAACTCTTCAAGAACATATAGACAAGCCCAAGTAGGTTTAATCTCTGTTCTATATTTTCTATTGCTAAAGCACCATTGTTTAGGCAGAGCCAGAGAATACTACCGTCCAGTAATGTCCCGTGGACAGTCATGGCTACGTTGACAACATAAAACAGGTATCCTCCACTTAAAAAAAAACTTTAAAAAAGTAAAGACAAACAAAGCCTGCAGTGTCTTCCCATTACAACAAGAATAAAATCCGTGTTTTTCACCATGGCCCACATGGTGCATTTGTCACCTTTCATGCTCCCTGAGGACAGGGACCAGGGCTTTCTCCTGCTTCATGATGAATTCCTCATATGTATTCAGTATTTGGCACATACTAATTGCTTGATAAATATTTGTCAAATGAGTGAATGGATGCCATAGACACATGGGTTCCAATAAATATGCTGACTATAGCAATAACCATAGTAGGTATTGCATTCAGCCAAGAGCCAAAGCTAAAGGTAATTTGTTGAGAAACAGAACTGTCAGCAAGTATTTGAAAACATATCCAAATATGAAAATGAAATATATGAAAAAATAAAGAATAAAATGACACTTTTCCCCTACTGTGTTAAAAAAGGATTAAAAATTTGACAAACTGGTATTGTCAAGGTTTTAATGGAAATGAGTATGATCATGTTATGGTGAAGAGGGTGTAAGTTAATATAATCTTTCTGTTGAGAAACTTTGAAAAATGTACCAAGATGCAAAATGCTCAGCAATCACCATTTTGGGTATCTTAGGAAGAAAATGTCACAAGTGGGATTTAGACAGAGGCTATCCATGACTACTTTCATAATAGTGAAAAATTTATATAGCTATTCCATCAATAGGGAATTGATTTAAGTGAAACAGTACAGATATAAAATGGAATAGTATGCAGCCATTGAGATGCTGAAGCAGAAGAAATAACTATGATTATTTCTGGTAGTGGATTTGAAGTGATTTTTTACTTTTTTCTCTGTACATTCTCAAGTGATTAACTTTTGTATTTAATATTCCTATTTTAAAATAACAAAAATCACATTTTTGTACCTTTCAAAGGCTATGGTGTATTATACTAAGTGTAGTATTTTAACAGTCCAATATAGTGTTCAATGATGTACAAAATAATGAAGAGCCTCACTTCACAATTTCCTCAAATGTGGATGCAGTTTTAACCTTGAATTAATTGAATTTTAGAATTTAATCTGTGTATATTCCATGAGGCTAATATGAAATTTATGTCTGCTATTCAGAGTTGTAGTTTCTTTTATTATGCTTTTGACAATCTAAGCAATAATTATAGATATCTCTTGTAGAAACCTCTGAACTCCTGCCTGGATTTATAGTATTATTCATGTTGATCCAGAATTCTTTTGAATAACTTTGTACCATGATTAACTAGAATAAAAGATGAATCATTGCATAACAGAAACTGCAAAATGAGGCTATATCTTTTCAGGAAGAAGTAGTCTCCATTGCATTATGATTTGGGGATAGCTATTTAGCCTCTAGCCTCATGTTTACTTTCAAAACAACAATATTTAACTTACATTAAAAATCTAGGGAGTCTTTGCTCACAGTTTTTTCCTTGTGAATGACCTGAAAACTGGCATAGCTGAATACACATCAACATAGGAAGTATTGACCTTGAGATACAAAAAAAAAAGATTCCACATACAGCAGTAGATTTATAACCAGCCTGACTTAGAATTCAAAAAATTATAAATAAAGGGTATTCAGTGTGAGTCACTGAGAAAATGTATTCTTTAGTTTCCTCTCCTGGAAGAAATTTGTTAGCACTTTTTGTACAATTCCCAAGGTACTATGTAGATATTTTGTTTTACTGTTATATGCCAAGATAGCTTTTCCATACAAAGTTTGTGGTTTTAATATAGTCCTCTCTTTAAGCACTAGATGGTTTTATAGATATAGCTTGAGCCTTGCTTTTTCTTTCTAGTGGCGATGAGTGAGTCACTGTGTATTTTAAGTGTACTTTAACTCTATTGGGTATAACCTAAACTCATAAAAAATCCCTTAGTTCTTATATCCTTCTACCATGTCAAAAGGGAAGAAGACATAAAACTTAAACACTATAGTGAGAACCAGCCAGAAGAAAAGATATTGTTTATCTTCTATACTCATCCAACTAACCAAAACAGTAATTTTAATAAACTTTCTACTGAGAAGGTTCACTGATGTTTCTCTCATTCTCTCCTTGTTTTAAAATTGAATCATTATTTCCTTTCAACCATTTTACTGACTTAGGTAACATTTCTTGAGGAAAACCTTTGCTTGGTCTTGATACTTCTTCAACTATACCATATAATGTCATTCATTTTGGAAACGTCAAAGAGAATAATAATAAATGCTTCTGTTCTCTCACTGCTCTCTGTTAGATAATTCATGCACTCTAAAAGATGAAGTACAATGGAATTTTCTTACTTTATTCTATTGGATCTCTCTCCAAAATGGTTATTAGTCTGGGTTCTTTAACACACTCACCATGGATTACTCAAGTCTTCTCTTCTTATTTGTTCTACTTTGTCTCTCTTACTTGCCTTCTTCCTGCTCACCAACCAAAGACATTCATCTCTCAAGGCTGACACAGTGATCTGTTACTCAATTCTGTTACAATCACCCCTTTTCCAGTCTCTCAAACTTAATCTATCATCTACTCCTCTCTCATATTTCTCATTTAATCATCGTAGACTGTTGCCAAGTATTGCTCAATTGTATCTTTCATGCATTTTATTTCTTTTTCACTTCTATAGCCACTAGCTATATTTATACATTTATAGTCCTATGTAGAGTTCTGATCATAGAAAGTAGAATATGACATGGTTTCTTCCATCAAACACTCACAGTATATTGCATAAATCTCTAAACTGCTACGGACTTCTTCCCTTTCCTAGATACCTTATAGTCATCCACTAAGATAGTTCTACAAGTATGAGAAAGAAAAACTCTCAATTACTTACAGTTTATTGAAAAATAAAATTAAGCTCTCTAGTCTAGTCTAGTATTTAACGCTTTTCATGAATAGACTTCCAAATTTCAGTAACATTTTTTTTTCAAGTCTTAGAATTTTGATTTTAATTTACCCAAAAGCAAAATTATCTGTAACATTTTAAACAGAGATTCTGTACTTCCACCAAGACATTCTCTAGCAGACCTAGCAGACTACATTGAAATATCCCTGTTACATCCCAGGTAGATAGATAGGTAGATAGATAGATAGATAGATAGATAGATAGATAGATAGATAGATAGAGATAGATACATAGATAGATACATAGTTGATACATAGATAGATACATAGATAGATACATAGATAGATACATAGATAGATACATAGATAGAGATAGATACATAGATAGATACATAGTTGATACATAGATAGATACATAGACAGATAGATAGATAGAGATAGATACATAGATAGATACATAGTTGATACATAGATACATAGATAGATACATAGATAGATACATAGATAGATACCTGTCTGGAAAATAGACTGTCTTCCATTTAACTTTTGAGAACTAATTCAAGGCTTACTTTTATCTATAAATAGACTTTATTCCCATTAAAAATATTGTTGGAAATTTGTCATGCACAAGATACTGACAAAACCATTACTATATACAATACAGCTGGGGTAGTAATAAATATTCCTATGAAAAATATAACTACACAATTACATCATGTGTTATTAGTAAGACCTGGTATAGAGAAGTCCTTTTGCCATCATGTTACACATAGAAAAAATATTTATAGGATACCTTGGTGTAAACAGAGAACTCTGCACATCCAGATGTGACCAGCCTGGAGGTTCCAGCAATCCACTTCACATCTGGACATCCAAAGGGTTGAGGGGATCAATATCTTGAGTATTCCTGCAATTACTCATGGCACACTCTGTACTTCCCAATACTGGTTGGAAAGCTGTGGTGCAGGAAACCCCAATAGAATTGGTCTCTTTTACCTTGAGTAGTCATGGAAGTAGGATTTAAATGTCCTTGAAGCAGTTTTTGGTGCTTAGCTTTTTAAATAGCATAGAAAGAGGAGAAAACCTCTGGTGCATAAACGTTCAGGGTAAATAAAAAACAAAGTATGTTTGCAAAGAAGAGAGAAATTTTCTGGACCAGAGAAAATTTTGTTGCTATTCATTCATATCTAATTATATTGAATACGTTATTTAATGTCTTTTAGAATGTTTATTTTAAACTTTTGGTCTTTAATTTGCATTTTAAAATATTGCATAAGGTTAATAGTTAATTTTTTTTCATTCCTTTTACCCTATTTATTCCTCTCCTAGCACCATACTATTAGTGCATTATTGAGTATTTGCTACAATAATGACTCAGAGGGAGGGTAAATAAGACACTGAACAAAGAAGACAATTGTGCTGAACATAGTTTTGGTAAATCTATACTAAATAATTGGATACATGAATAAATGAATGAATGATAAATGACAAAGAATAATATTAAAAACAAGGTTTTTATTTGGAAAGGCCAATCTTTTGTGGGTTTCAAGAAGAAAATTCTTGCAAAACTGCACAGAGCATTTATATTATAAGTCACAGAGTTTAACAAAAGTAAAAATCATCTTCTTATTAAAAGGGAAATAAGAATTTCACAGTCAACTGGAAGAGGGAGATAGGAGAGGGTAGGCCTAAGATTTGGGCCCAGTCTGAATTCTAGAGAAAGGATCCAGTTCTTCACATTCCTAGGATTATTGGGTTCTGGCTACAAAGCAGAGTTGGAAAGAAAGGGTTAATATACACTAACAGAAATCCAGATAGACTAATGAAACATCTACAAGTTTAAAAAAGAAATCCCAGGTCCTGCATGCCACATAAGCCATAAAAGAAGGCTAAACTGACAGTGTTGGGAGACTGAAATAGGTCTTGGATGGAAGTCAGGCCAGAACCATGGACAGCAACAGCAGATTCTTTGCCCTTCCAGGAATGGTAAGCAAGACTTCAGGGACTGTTAGCTTATGACACCCACCAGGATAGTTGGGATGAGCTTCACTGCAAGCTCTGCGAGGAAAAAGGATGGCACGTGGATAAGAGCATCTCTTCCCAGATGTAAGGACAATATATAGATCAACTGGAAACATATCCTCCAGAGAGGAGTGAAGAACAGTGGGAAGAGAAGCATTCTGAATTTGATTATTTATCCCATAGAACCCAATTTAAAAGTGGAAATGGTTGAGTCATCCTGATTTATTATATTAAACTTTCAACTATTATGTTGAATAGGAGCTCATGAACTGTAATGAATTCATTTATAAACAAATAAAGAAAATTAGATTTATTCACTTATTGTTTTATAACTATGAATTTTAAACTTGTTATAATGTGTTCCAGAGTCCATCCTCTTATGGAAGGACTAAGCTCTGGAGCAAACAGGTCAATAGTTTTAAATCATTGGAGAAAGTACAGGAGTTATATAACTCAGGTTCAAATTGGAATTCCTCTATTCACTAGCTGTGTGACTTTTGTTGAGAATAAATTCTCTATGGGTCTCCCATTTCTGCATATCTTATGAGCAGAGGCACTGCATTCTGTGCTCTGTACTTTCCTTTTCATGATGTTTATAGACAGCCCTGAAAGACAGAGATCATGTCTTCCTGTGGGACAAAGGACAGGCATGCTTACTTCCTGTTGTAGAAGATTTGGGTTCCAAGCTCAGGGTCCCCCTCTTATAATGCTGTCCACTGCATGTGAAATAGTCACCTGCTTCTCTTCCTTTCGCCCTGTTAGAATTGGGGCTTAGGGAACTGGCACACAAATAAAAAACCCTGATATTCTGGCTACTATTATTACTGTGAGTAATAAAGTCCTTTGTCTCTAACCTAGGAGTCTCTTGTCTTCCATCAGTATCTGTGAACCACAAGCAGGATAATTTGTTAGCGTGCATGACCATAAGCTTGATTTTTATCATCTGTTAAATGAAGATTGTATTTCGTTCTTTACAGGATTGTTGTAGGAATGAAAGAAGATAATGCAAAAAACATACAACATACTGATTAAGAGCTTGGACCCTGGAGTCTAATAGCCTAGGTTTAAATTTCAGCTCTACCATTTACCAACTAAATGACTTTGGGTAAGACACTTTATGTCTCTGTGCCTCAAGTTACTCATAAGTAAGATGTGGCTGGGTAATAATATTACCAACCTCATAGTGTTCTGATACATACTATGCACTGTATCAGTGTTTGCTATAAAGCATTGAGCAAAGAAATTTGTACCTAGCAGGTTTGCAATAAATGGTAAATTAAAAACAGACACAGATTGAAAGTAGACAGATAGATAGATAGAAAGATAGATAGATACATACATACATACATACATAGATGCATAGATACATACATGCCCATCTACATTATTGAAAAATAGAAAATGTTGGTTCAGAAAGGAAAAAGATAACTCCTGGTCACAGATTCTTATGTAGAGGACTGGGTGTTTGAATTGCCGAATGAATGATAAATAGAATTCAGATATGTATAAAGAAGAGGAAGCATGTGCAGTCCAGAAAAATACTCTAACACAGACACATAAAAATTTGAAGCAAGAAGGGACAATAGTAGGTTACAGCTACTATGCCTGTTTTGCACTTCTCTCATATCAAGTTCAATGTAAAACACACAGTAGGTGTTAAATAATGTCATTGACAAACTAGAAAATTAAGGTCTTTAAATAATTATCATGCCTGGTGAATCTTTAAGTTAGAACGTAATATGAACGACTTCTATGTGCATTGATTTTTCGAAGATTTTCCAACTCCACTGGCTGGCAAGACTGCACCCAGTGCTATTTAAGGCCAAAAAACAGAGCTTCAAACACCACTTCTTTAAATGCAAATGCATAATCACTCTCTCTTCAGTCCATTGAATTGAGGTTTATTGGGCACTTTCTCTGTTGCATTGATCTGGCACTAACGATGTGCTTCAATCTTAGAGTTAGATTATTCCACTTTTCTCTAAGAGAACATAGTGATAATCTTAGTTTTTCTGTAATCTTTTTCATTTTTAAAAATTCTTTGCTTCTGTACTTTTTGTTCCAGTCTTATGTTATGAACATCAGGTGGTAGCCTCAGTGAAGAAATACATTCTATAGCAGCTGTGAACGTTATCCTAGATACATACACTTCCCTAAAGAAATTAAACCATCTGGGTATTTTTCCAAATGCATTGAATTTATTGAAAAAAAAAACCATAAGATGCATCTTATTGGAGAGAAGAGGAAACGAATAGGTCTTTATCATAAATTGCAAATTGATGTTAAATTTTAGCAATCTAGAGTAATTTCACACACATGGAGAAAATAACTGATTTTTCATGTTTGCCCTTCCAATTTGTTTTGCTCATCTGTTTGAAGATTTGAACAATCTGTATAATTCTGAAGGAAATGTTTTCAAGTATTAAATGTCATAATTGTAGATGTCTATGCCATCCTGGTAGCAATAGATAGTTTTGTAAGATTCTGCTGCCTTATCTGGCCAATCCTAACTTTATAGATAATGGCGTATAAGTATGCCAGCTTTGCCAATTGGAACAGCAATAGCAGAATGACAAATAACTATCTTCAAGAAGAAAAGTGAAACAGCTGACTGCATGAAAAGTTAGTGTTCCAGACAACACTAGCACTTAGCATATATTTCTAGTGTACCCTTGCTCTCTCAGGTCATAGTTAATGAAATGTATCTTTTGATTCTCTGTACACATAGTAAATTGCATGGAATGGCATCAAAAGCCTTTGCTCTCTCCTTCCACCTTGCACAAGCTTCAGAAACAGTGAAGACCCTGTTGGATATGAGGAAATTTTGGTTTTCTTAACCAATTCACACTGAAATCCCCCCGTGCTATTATGTGTCTGGCCAAAGTTGGCTCAGTCTATTTCTCATACTATATTGAGTGAAATAAATCTGTGTAATGGATTTTCTGGATGTGGTTTGCACCACGTGGGGCTACTGAGTGGCAGAGAGAGAGGAGATAGTGCTGGGCAGGAAGAAAGATTAGAAATCTTTTCTCATCTGGAGCATTATTGGCATTTGGGGCAAGATACATTTTTATTGTGAAGCACTGAACACTTCTGAACATTTAGAAATGATAACTTCCCTGGCCTTCACCAACACATGCCTGCAGTGCCCCTCAGGCTCATATTTCCAAGCCTTTCTCTGTAGAAGGTGCTGGCATCATACCTCATACTTGGTTCAGAACCTCTGGGCTTTGGTTGATTTCACCCCCCAGCACCAAGAGCCTTGCCCTACAGCATTTGCAGCTATAGCCTAGAGAACAGAAAGATAACATTTCTTCCAAAAGCTAGTTTGGATCAAGTATAAAGGATGCAGTCTATTCAGACATTTATGACATTTTTATTTCTTTAAAAATATACTTTTTTTAAGTTAAAAGGGGTGCCCTACCATTTTAAGGCCAGGTTCTAAACCATGTGCTTCCTGCCCAAGACCAACTATATAATGTGCAGGACTCAAGGAAAACAAAATTTGAGACTCCTTGTTTTTTTTTTTGTTTGTTTTTTTTTTAACATCTTTATTGAAGTATAATTGCCTTACAATGGTGTGTTAGCTTCTGCTTTATAACAAAGTGAATCAGTTATACACATACAATATGTTCCCATATCTCTTCCCTCTTGCATCTCCCTCCCTCCCACCCTCCCCATCCCACCCCTCTAGGTGGTCACAAAGCACCAAGCTGATCTCCCTGTGCTATGTGGCTGCTTCCCACTAGCTATCTATTTTACATTTGGTAGTGTATATATGTCCATGACACTCTCTTACCCTGTCACATCTCACCCCACCCCCTCCCCATATCCTCACGTCCATTCTCTAGTAGGTCTGTGTCTTTATTCCCGTGAGACTCCTTGTTTAAAAAGCAGGGGGAAAGAGTGCAATTAAAGGTGTTAAAATGTAAAAATTTTTCCTTCAAAATGTTTTATTACTTACAAAACATAATAGAGTAATAGTGATATATGAATGTAAATTGTAAACAGAATTTTGTCATAATTTATATGATACAAAAAGACTTTATTAATGTATTAATTGACCATAAGATTTTTCTGGCTCCCTTTTCTTCAAATGTATTCATTAGGTCGTCAAGATTTATACTTTTGGCAACATTACGAAAACTCCAGCCAATTGCTACTTTTATCACTATCATTTTACAGTTTTACAATTTTATATTTCTTCTTTAAAGAAATTGGATATCTGACAGGTAATTGATATTGATGAAATACCATTTATATAAAATACCATTGCATACCACTGTGTATTTCACAGAGGGCCCCGGCACTCATTTTGTTTCCTTTTTAAACTATTATTATCCAAGTAGAAATTTGGGAACCACCTTCTAAATGCTGCACGGGTATTAGCAGAGGAGCTTACTTGTTGAAAATCTCTGTGAGGAAGATCTTTCTCTCTTAACTGAAAGCAACATTAGTCTCTTTTGGCAAATGTAAAATTACAAATCATCATCAAAAGTTTTAAATTTTAAGAAGTTGATGGAGCTGTCTTATGAGCATTCCTTTGTACATAGTGAGTCACTTTTCTCTTTACTGCTTTCAAGATTCTCTTTGTTTTTGGCTTTCAGAAGTTGAATTATGAAATGTCTAGAGGCAGATCTCTTTAATTTATTCTATTTGGAGTTTATTGAACTTCTTGGATATAAAGATTAATATTTTTCATCACATTTGGGAAGACTATGCCATTATTTCTCAAATATTCTTTTTGACTTTATCTCCCTTTCCTTTCCTTCTGGGATTCCCATTATGCAATATGTTGGTGCCCCACAGGTCCTTTAGTTCTGTTCATTTTTCTTCATTCTTTTTCTTTCTGTTCCTCAGACAGGATAATCTCAATTGAGCTATCAGCAAGTTTGTTGCTTCTTGATTCTTTCTTCTGTCTGAAGCAATCTATTTTTGAGCCCTTGTGGTGAATCTTTCTTTTCAGTTATTGTATCTTTCAACTCCAGAAATTCTATTTAGTTCTTTTTTAAAATAATTTCTATCTCAGTATCTATATTCTCCGTTTTGTGAAACGTCATCTCCTATTATATTTACTTTTCCAGACATGGTTTATTGTAGTATTTTCTGCATATTTAAAGCAGCTCACTTAAAGTCCAACTTATAGTGTTCCTCAAGTACAGTTTCTATCAATTATTTCTTTCCTCATGTGTGGTTTATACATTCTTGTTTCCTTGTATGCCTCATATTTTTTAATTGAAAACTAGATATTTTAAATAACATAACGTGAAAAATCTGGAAATCAAATTCTCACATCTCCCCAGAGTTTTTTGTTTTAGCTGTTTGTTACAGTTGTTATTGTCTTAGAGAATTTTATGAACTATCTAAATCTGTATTATTTGTCACGTGTGGCCACTAAAGTCTCTGCTCAATTAGATTAGTGTTCCGTTAATAGTTAGACAGAGATTTCCTTAAATGCTTGTAACCAATAAGTCTACTATTATTTACCAAGCAGCTCTGTGTGGGTGCTGGGACATGTCTTCAAGGCTTAACCTGGAAGTCTGCACCTCTGCCTTAGCCTTTGCTTCCTGCCTGGGCAGTTTCAAGATCAACCAGAGATGGGAGCTTGGCACCTGCTCAGGACTTTACTTAGCACGTGCACTGATCTGTGCACGAGCACAGCCCTGGGTATGCACACAGCCTTCTAGATTTTTGGAATAATTTCAGAGCTTATCAAAGTCCCTATGGACATCTCACCTCCCAACTTTCCCTTTTAAGCTTTTCAGTTCATTTGGTTGCTCCAGCTGTCTACCACCTCAAGCAGACATGAAATTAATCAACTGCCTGTTTTTGTTTTGTTTGTTTTGATTTTTTTCTGACATTTGCCTTCAGAGAAAATGATCGTGTCACTGGGAAAGCTAAGAGGCAAGTCAAATACAGACAGTCTTGTGAGTGGAGGTTTCCTGGGAACCATGGGTTAGGACAGATAAGGACATTTTCCTGAAAATTAGACTTTTAAGAAGCTCCAGCACCATTCTGCTCCTTCTGGTGACCGTCAGTCTACTGATTTTCACCACAAATGTAAGCTATGATTTTTCAAGGTTACCATGGAAATGGAGAGTAGTAAGTGGGACTAGGGCAAGTTAAAATGCCACAAACCCGGTTGTTCTTAAAAGGAGTCAGCCATCAGTTCCCGGTGTGGACCCGCTGTTTCTGTTTCTGTGGTTGTAGCTATTGAAAGGACCTCTCCCTCCAGTGTTGTTAGCCATCAGCAAAACTGTTCAGATCTCCTTCTTTCAGATACCCTCCCAGACTAGACTCCAGGGGAAACTGGCCTGAAATCTTCTCGAGCAGGAATTCCCAAATTTGGCAGATGACTATAGAGGAGAAGGAAAGTTTATGAGAGGAAACGGAAGAGATATTTAATGGTAAACATGTTTCAATTATACCTCTGATACAGGGACAATGTGATGGAAGGGTCTCCAGAGGAAATGCAGCTGTCCTCACTCAAGTTAGTATAAATTAAGCAATATTTGCAGAAGGACCTGTTGACAAGGATGCGGGTGGAGTGCAGGGGAATCACAATGGTTGATGCAATAGCACAGGGCTGATACCAGTGGAGCAGCACATCTCTGAGCCTAGGAGATGGGCAGGAACTGGAACCCAGAGAAAACCTGGAATAGGAGACAAGTGCAGAGAAACCAACATGAGAAGAGACTGAGTACTGAGACAATTAAGCCTTTCTATTCTGTCATCAATTTTGTGTAACATAGTAAATAATAATGTATTTTACCCATGGTTCTGAGTCAAGAGACATAGCGAGCCCAAGAAACCTCACAGGCAGAGAACTCAGGCAATAAATAACCTGACCTTAATAAATACCCTTCCCTCTAATCTCCTGCCTGCGTCCCCACTGGCCAAACCCAGTTGGAAGTCAGAGGGTGGTTGAGTGCTTCGACTGTCCTTGTTGGGCTCAGTCTCCTGGGCAGAGCACAGCGTGGAGCTGGAGGCCAGTGGAAGGCAGGACTGAAAAGAACAACGGGAGAATTCCTAGGAGCCTGTGTTCGATTCCTAGGATAGCTGTAACAACGTACCACAAGCTAGGTGGTTTAAAACAGCATAAATTATTTTGTCAAAGTTCTGGAGACTAGAAATCTCAAATCAAGGTTTTTGCAGGGCCATGGTCCCTCTGAATCCTGTGGGAGAATCTCTCCTTGTCTCTTCCTAGCTCCTGCCTGGGCTGAAGGTGGTTTGCTGATGAGCTCTGGCATTCCTTGGCTTCTAGATGCATCACTCCATCTTCCTATGGCAACCTCCCTGTGCCCCTGTCTTTTCACATGGCCTTTTAATAAGAACACCAGTCATGTCAGATTAAAGGTCCACCCTACTCTAGTATGACCTCAGTTTAACTAATTACATCTGCAATGGCCCTACTTCCAAAGAAAATCACATTCCAACATGCACATATCTTTTTTGGAGGAGCACAATTCAGCTCATAACAAAGCCAGTGGGGAAGAGAAAGGCATCTTATACAAAACTTCAATTAGATTAGGATATAAAAATAAAAGAAACAATAATATCAGCATACTATGAGAGACTCAGTTAAACTGGAAAATAAATATGAAGGAAAGAATGATATTAGAAAACTAGTTGGCAATGATTATAACACCTGCACATGGGGTTGTTTGTAATATTCACACTGTCACTGAGACACTAAACTGTATTCTATGGCCAGCAGGATTGGGGTCCATATAACCACTAGGTAATAAATTAAATATTTTCTTCTGTCATATTTGCAAAAATTGTGGTTCAATTATAAAAATTAGAAGTTAAAATTCTATGCAATATGGGTGATTTCTCTTTTATACTTACATGTTCTATCTACATACAAAAGATAATAAGCTTAGAAAATATTTTAAAGAAGTTATTGCTACATATGTGAGTCAACCCTTGTCACTGTGTTCCAATTCTACAAGATATTGATTTGGAAACTGTATCATACATATCATTTAGCTTCCCAATTCCTTTACTTGCTTGATTCACTTTCATGGATATGTTTGTCTCTGTAACCAAAATGATCAGACATAGCTCTTGGTTTGGTTGTTACAGCTCTTCTAAGAGGCAATTTGGACCACTGTAGAGTCAGTGTAATTGTTTGTAAGAAACTTACAAGCATTCTAGAAAACACAGAAAAATTCTGCTGCAAGATTATCTGAAGGTTGTCATGGACCACTGCCTCTGTGGGAACTCTTGAGTATGTCTTCTGCAGCCAGAGTTTGTGTTTTCACAACATTAAGCTATGGAAATCACTGGGAGAGAAGGCAGTCACTAGATGGGGCAGGGCAGAGCCCTAAGCATTAATAAAGCCAACACACTCTTCAATAGCTCACAAGACCTTTGTGAATCAAATGTCATTCAAAAACCATTTGTGAAGCTGAGTTGAATGCCTTCAAATTTCCCATACTTTTCTAGAAAGGAAAAATAATTTAATGGCATCTTGGGGTTTGCTTTCCCTTCTATAAATCCTACAAATTATACTTTCAGAGAAGCTTTTCCGAGCTTACAAAGTCATTAAGCATGTAGGGACCTATTCTTTTGTGAAACAAAAACAAATTTCTTAGAGACAGAAAGGTGCTCTGACCAAGAACACACATCTGCTGCACTAATTTGATGAGCCCTTTTATCTTCAGGAATCCAAGGTCTAGTTCTGCTTTTATCTAACAATCATATAAGCATGAAAGAATAAATGGGCTCATTGCTGAGCCAATAAGAAAATTACATAGATAAATAAATACATAAACAAAATAAATAAATAAACTGATTTTAAATGGTAGAATGTTTGCACCAGTTGGGGGAGCAGAGGGGTCCTCTTGATCACTCCCTGGGGATGAATCCAGCAATCCCTGGGAAGGATATTGAGGGTTTTGCAGAGTTCCAAAGCCAATATGGGATCCGACTGGGAAGAGATCTGCAATTAGTGCCTCAGGCTTGGACAGCACAGTCCCATCTGGGAACAATGTTCAGTCCAGAGAAACAGAGTCTGCAAATAATAATAATAAATTAGATTGACTTCCATGTATTAGAAAATTCCAGGTTCTCACTGGGAAATTTGGGGCACTTGATTTCTAGGGGTACAGATTATCCCCTAGTCTGTTCGAGGTAGAGGTAAAATGAATAAGTCATAGTCTGTGGTCCCAGAGCCCCATATCTAGAAGTGAAATTTCAGGTAGCAAAAGATAAAAGAAAGGCTAAGTGTTGGAATGAACAGAAAGAAGGCAAGTTTGAATTGAGAAAACCCAGCATGGCTTTATAATGAAGAGAAATTTTGAAATGGGCCTTGAAAGAAGAATAAGACTTTAATATGCACAGAGGAAAATGGGGATTTTGTGAATAGAGACAAGGCGCTGTGGCTATTCCTCCACCTGTATGCATGCATTGAAATTTTTCCTGGAAAGGGCCGTATAGTAAATATCTTGGGCTCTGAAGTGCTCTTCTTTGGGGTTTGCTTTGTCTTCTATAAATCCTACAGGTGGTCTCTATGGCAACTACTCAACTCTGCAGTGGTAATGGGAAAGCAGCCTAGACAATATGAAACTAATAGGTGTGATTGTGTTGCAATAAGACTATTTATAAAATAGATGTCATGTAGCCACAGTTTTCTACTTATAAACTCCATGAAGACAGTGATTTTTGTCTGTTTTAGTCACTAATTTATTCCAAACACCTAGGCAATGCCTGACACATAGGGCATGGTCAATAAACGTTTTTTATTGAGATATAATTGACATATAACATTATATTAGTCTCAGGTGTACAACATAATGATTAGATATTTGTATATACTGTGAAATGATTACCACAATAAGTCTAGTTAACACTTGTTAAACGATGAATAAATGAAAGAAATAGAATGTGAAGCTGAGCAAATAAAATAGGACCATATCTAAGAACCACTGACTGTCATCCTGAGACGTAGTTTTATATCATAGGTAACAAGAAACCACTGAATGTGTTCATAGCGTGGTTATTTTCTGCATTTCAGGATGACATCTGGCAGATAAGCTTGATGGACTGAAGAGCAAAGGTATGTGAAGCAGAAAGGCTGGCATGTCACAATCATGTAAGAGACAAGAGATTCTGAGCTAGGACCTGGGACGTTGGGCATAAGTAAAATATAGATTTTAGAGACTTAACCTCTAGGATGCAGCCATGTGCCAAAAATTAGAGAAAAGAATTTAAGATGACTCTTGGCAACTAGGAGGAGCATGGCTGGCCCTTTCTGTAATTCACAGAAGCCAGAATTCTTTTAAGGAGGAGAAAAAAATAGTCAAATGTAGGTAAAAGTGATATACCCACTTGTAAATATAATATCCAGTAGGTCATCAAAAAGTTGGTTTATTAGAAAGTTCTTACCTTAAGAGTTAAATGTAACATACTTTCTCACATGGTTGTCAGTGAATTCCTCTGCCCATAGTAGACTCTCTTGCAAGGCATTTAGAGGGTGGTTCCGAAACTTCTACTTAGGCAACATAGGTCAAAAAGGAAACACATAAAATGAGAGCCAGGGACCTCTACTGAAATCATTTCTATCTTGCATACATTTTTTTTATCATCATACACAATTACCTGTTGGATATCTAATTTATTGAAAAGCCTTGAGTTTTTTGTTTGTTTTTTGTTTGTTCCTTAAGAAGTGATAAAAGTAGCAATTGGCTGGAGTTTTCATGAAGTTTACATTTATGAAGCAGGACATGTTTTGACATTTGAGGTCACGTGCTGGACCCAAAATAAAGTTTTAAGTTCTTTGCCATATGGATCACCAGCGCAGAGGCTAATGACAACTGTCACTGATAAGTGCCTTGTGCCCAAGAAGGAATCCTCAGGGGACCAAAAGTACATGTAGTTGCAATTTTATTTATGATTCTATTTCTAAAACATCGTTCTCTGTCATCACAATTGCAAGAAGAAACACTGATGAGAACCACAACGAAATCAGGTCACAAATTAAAGAATGAATTTGGTGCTATAGAAGTCAAATAAAGAATAACTTAGAAATCTAAGCAGGGAATCTAAAGTTCCATGCCCTTGATTCTTCCAGAAGACCATGGTTTGAGCTTCACAACGGTTTGCTCCTTTTTCTAGATTTTCATCATCAAAATGTTATCCTGAATATTCTATTTTCTAGAGAAAAATTATAAATTCAACTTGCTACAAGGGCCAAGGAGATAACATCAATGTGGGCAAAGTGGGCCAGAAGTAACAACACGGCAATGGAGGTCAGAGTGAAAAACACACGTCCATATGAAAGACTGAGGGATGGGAAACTGTGGTTCAATTCAAGCAGAATATGGCTTTGTGTCCCTAGCTCTTACAATTTTTATGCAAGGCAAGACAAATGTATGTTTTGTCTGAAATCTATGAATGTTTAAATGTTGTCGATTAATTAATGTTTTAATGTGTTGGGTCCAAAAAATTTATATCTATGTTGTCTCCAGTTTGCTGTCTCCTCTTTTGAATCATTTTCTTGTGAGAAATCCTTGATGAATTGTTCAATGATTGATCACCAGTAGCTATTGTTTTGAGCAAATGTGTTTATAAAATTTTCATAAGGCCTGATTTAGGGAAGAACAGAAAATTATCATGATAGATTAAAGAACAGAGAATTATTATGATAGCTAACACTTTTATTGAACTAACTATGTGTTATGTGTTTTAAGAACTTCAGTATAGTAACATCTTTAAGCCTCAGAACAGTCTTGCTAGTAGGGGGCTATTAGATGCAGAAATTGAGGCATAGAGAGATTATATAATTTATACAGCTTGAAAGTGGCAAATCCCCAAATTGAATGCCAGTAGAATAAGTCCAGTTTCTGTGCTCTAGCCTCTGTACATCCTGGCATGTCTTAATCCTGGGATGGCAGAAAGGCACTCAGCCTATTGGATCTTAGTTTTCTTATTGCTAAAATGGGAGTTTATAACTGACTATCTATCCCATGCGGTTGTTGTGTGGATAAAATTAGACAATATAAATGAGCTTCTTGTATACTACCAAGTGTTATTTAAACATAAAGTGTTATGAACAATTTGGTATAACGTTCTTAGCATTGTTAAGACCAAAGGCTATGTCACCATGCTTTATTAAAACAGCTACTATCATCTTTGTAATTCTGCCGCCAAAGCATGGCATAACAAGTTGGTGAGAGGTCATTCAGTGTTTGTTTGACTTGATCTTCTTGTTCTGCTGGCATCCTTAGACTACTAAATGTTTTAAATAGGTGCTGAATATGCAGGGAAATTGAATGTGGCAAATTGTGTAAGTACAGTGACATAAAAAATCATAATCAGACTGTATAATATGTTTTGCTTAGTGGGTCGCCACCACCCTGCCACTACCAGCTATTTGAGTTACCAATGACTGAAGAAGTGCCAGGGTGCTATCTACAGTTTCGTACCCCTCATTCAGGATCTTGAATGTAATAGCCCACTGTATATATCGGCATCACCTTTTACAAGTTGACAATCTGTAGGTCTTTTAGTAATTATTTCTGCTGTACTATACCACATATGTAACCATGTTGATTTGCTTTAAAGAGAAAACTGAATTACTAATCAATAGAAAGTAGCTAGGGTGTTATTATTCTTCCTGCTTTCTGAGGATAATATGTTGCCAAGGACTGAGGAGGAGAAAAGAAAAAAAAAAAAAAAGAAACAGCTGAACTTCTAGCTCTACTCAATGTGCTAAAACTCAACTGTATCAATTAGAGAGCAAATACCAGGAAAGGATGAGAATATTTTTTAATGAGCTTCTGATGTCTCAGCCAGGGGAAACTGACAATTTAAATCGAGTCAGTTTTGTGAGATAGCTAGGCTGACAACATACCTAAATGGTTATCTACAGGCTGTCATCCAAGACAGCTCACCCAGACGACCGGGCACAACAGGAGGAATCCCACGGGCAGTGAGAGGGTTGTCATAGCGTTGGCCTCTTAAAGCCTTCCCACCAGCTCCCCTGAGAATGACAACTGAAATGAGCTCATGTGGTAAGCTACTTAGCTCAGTGCCTGGCACGAGGCATGCAATCAGTGATGGCTGTGGCTATTATTAACTCAAGAAGCTAGAAACATAGACCAGGTCCTCTGAAAAACAAGAATAACAACACTTAGTCATAAGGCAAGGTTTTGAGCTAAGTGACTGTCAGAAAGGGGCATTGTGACTCATTGTGGAATGTGAACAATTATTTTATTTCTAAAAAAAAAACTTACTCACTTTTAAGGCGGTAAACTAGCCTTGCTGTTCAGATGATGAGTACTTTATACTCTCTGCAGTAGATGGTAAAGATGGCCAGGATAAGTTACCTTCCTGCATCCACACTCTGTAATGTGCATTGTCCCATTTCATTCCTCCACCAAGAAGTGAGTTTCTCTTCCCACCCCTTCAATCTGGTCTAGCTGTACTATTTCTGAGATTCATTCTTAAGAGGCTTGAACATTTCACGTCCTCTCTTGGAAACTCACTTCTGCTACCTAAGTAGCCTCCACTGACCTGTTGAGGCTGTGAGGTCAGTGAACGTAGCTGAGGATGACCTTTACAGCCAACCTGCCAGTTGACCTTAGATACTTGGAAGAGTTCCACCCAGGCTGCAAGAACCATTCAACGGAGTCCAACCCAGAGCTATAAGCTAAATAAATGTTTATCCACTTAAACCACTAAGTTTCAGGATGGTTTGTTTTCCAACAAAAGCTGATGATCTGTTCTCAAACTGGAGAAGGCAGTGAAACTGAGTTTACACTCCATAGTAGGCTGAGTCTGTGACAAGCCCTCACTTTCCACAGTCAGTGACAGACCAGCACTACTAGACACTGGCCAAGAATGGTCTCTTAATTTTAAAGGGGCACTAAATAATGTTCTGTTATTGATCCAGGTGTGTCAATTACTAGACTTAGAGACAAAGAAGTTCTGAGAATGTTGAATAGAGAGGTTGCAGATTTCTTCACTTAAAAAGCTTGGATATTCTTAGAGAGAGACACACTTCAAATTAGTCATAACTTGACATGAACAGTGACACTGAAAATAGTAACTGGAGATGAAGTTAGGTTCATTGATTTGTAAAACTGAGAATATATGTATTTCTCAGTGTGCATTCCTCCTCCTTCAGAGTCACTGGGGATAAACTAAAGCATCAAATTAATGGGAAAACACAATATAGTTCTGCTTATTCAATGATGTTTCTATTTGTACTGAATTTAACTATAGGGATAGGTTGTGTTAGTTTGTAAAGTCTGCCATAACAAAGTACCACAGACTGCAGAGTTTAAACAACAGATACTTATTTTCTCAAAGTTCTGGAGACTAGAATTTCAAGATCAAGGTGTCAGAGGAGTTGGTTCCTTCTAAGGCCTATCTCCTTGTCTTGTAGACGGCTATCTTCTGCCTGAGTTTTCACATCATTTTCCATCTATAAGTATCTGTGTTCAAATTTCCTTTTCTTGTGAAGACACCAGTCATGTTGAATTAGAGCCCATCCTAGTGACCTCATTTTAAATTATTACCTCTTTAAAGACTATCTCCAAAACAGTCACATCCTGAAATTCTGAGGGTAGAACTTCAGCGTATGACTTTTGAGGGGCACAGGGCAAGCTGACAAAGTAAATATTAAATGCACAGCCAAAAACGCTAAAAAGAATGAAATGGTCTAAAACTCCTCAATGTGAAACTATCAATGGCTTTGCTTTTTAAGACTTGGGTAATTTCAACACAGATTATTTGTTCCACAAAGCAGAATACACTGAATCTTATTTTCTACATAAGACAAGAGATAATAAACACTGCAAATACTTAAACAGACTTGGTAGAGAAGAACACATTATCACCTTCTTTTTTATATTTGTATTTTTAAAATAAATTATATTTAGGCATAATTTACATGCAGTAAAATGTGCCTATTCAAAATGTAGAGTTCTATGACTTTTGTGTGACTGCCATCACAGTCAAGATATAGAACATTTCTATCACCCCAAAAGTCCCCTCACGCCCCTCTGAGATCAATCCTCTCATCCTTGCTACCAAGAAACCACTGAGCTGAGATTGCTTGTTTTAGACTTTCATGTAAATGGAAGCATAAAGTATGTGTTCTTTTGTGAAGTGTCTATTCAGACCTTCTGCTTGTTTTTTACTGTGTTGTTTGTCTTATTATGGAGTTGTGATAGTTATTTATATATCTGAGTCATTTGTAAGACATACGTATTGTGAATATTTTCTCCCAGTCTATGACTTGCCTTTTCATTTTCTTAAAAGTGTCTTTTGAAGAGCAGAAGTTTTAAATTTTTATTAAGTTCAGTGTCTCAACTTTTTCTTTTTTGGTAGTATGTTTGCATTCTAAATTATAAATATTTTTCTTCTATTATTTCTTCTAGAAGTTACATAGTTTTATCTTTTGCATTTGGGTCTATGATCCATTTTGAGTAAGTTTTGTGAAAAATATGAAGGTTTATGGACTTACAATTGTTCCAGATCCATTGTTGAGAGGACAATCTTTTCCCCATTGAATTACCTTGGCACCTTTGCGAAAAATCAATTGACCATATACGTGTGGGTCTAGTTCTGGACTCTCTACTCTGTTCTATGGACTCATATCTCTCTCCCTATACCAATATTGCACTGTCTGAATTATTGTAGATTTATAGTAAGTCTTAAAATGAGGTAATGTAAGACCTATAAATTACGGTTTCTTTTAATGTCATTTAGCAATTCTAGGTCTTTTGTGTTTTCATACAAGTTTTAGATCATCTTTATTTTAAAATCAATTTATGTGAACAAGGCTGCTGGTATTTTGGTTGAGCTTATGTTGAATCTTCAGATCAGTTCAGGGAGAATTGACATTATAGCAATATTGAGTCCTCTAATCTATGATCATGGTATATCTTTCCATTCAATTAGAACTTCTTTAATTTCTCTCAACAATATTTTGTAGTTTTCCATGTATGGGTCTTACATGTAACAAATTCTGTTTCATTAATCTCTAAGTATTTTATGTTTTTTAATGTTAGCGTAAATTGTAGAGATATTACTATTTTTATATCAATATATTTACCTTGTATTCTTCAGCTTTGTTAAATTCACTTACTATTGCTAGTAGATTTTTTTTTTAATTCCTTAGGATTCACAACAAACACCATCATTCTGTCTATGAATAAGGACAATTTTAGTTCTTCCTTTCCAATTTGTAGGCCTTTCATTTATTTGTATTGCTTTCATTGCACTGGCTAGGACCTCTCATATGATGTTGAACAGAACTGATAAAGGCATGCATCCTTGCCTTGTTCCTGACCTAGAGGGAAAGTGTTCAACTTTTTTATAATTAATTATGGTGTCTGTTGTAGAATGTTTTGGGTTTTTGGTTTTGACGGGTATTTTTATCAGGTTGCTGAAGTTCCTTCTATTCCTAGAAGGAAAGGTTTGTTTGTTTTGATCATGAATGGATGCTGAATTTTGTCAAATTGCTTCTCTGCATCTACTGAGAATCTCCTATGACTCTCCTAATAGAGTGAGTTGCATTGAATGACTTTTAAATAAGACTTTAGTTTTTTAGGGAAGTTTCCGATTCACAGAAAAATTTAGAGAAAGGTACAGAGAATTCCCATATGTCTCCTGTCCCCACATGTGCACAGCCTCTCCTCTTATAAACATTCCCCACCAGAGTGGTATGTTTGTTTACAATTGATGAACTACATTGACACATAATAATCAAGCTAAGTCCATAGTCTATATTATAGTTCATTTTTGGTGTTGTACATTCTGTGGGTTTGGATAAATATATGTTAAAATCTATCTATTATTATGGTATCATACAGAGTATTTTCACTGCCCTAAGAATCCTCCGTGATTTGCCTATTCATCCATTCTTGCCCTCCCAACCCTCAACCACTGATCTTTTCATTATTGCCATAGCTTTGCCTTTTCTAGAATGTCACATGGTTGAATCAAACAGTAAGCTTTTTTTTTTTCAGATTGCCTTCTTTCACTTAGTAATATAATATGCTTTTCATGGCGTGATAGCCCATGTATTTTTATCACTGGACAATTTTTATTGCCTGGATCTACCACACTTTATTTATCCACCAACTGAAGAACATCTAGGTCGCTTCCAAGATTTGGAAATTATGGATAAAGCTCTTGCAAAAATCTGCAAGTCTGTGCCTTTATTTATTTATGCAATTTGAGTGTCCAGTTGTTCCAGCGTCATTTGTTGAAAAGGTTTCTTTTGCTCCATTGTATTGCCTTTGCTTCTTTGCCAAAAATCAGTTGAATACATTTATGTGAGTCTGTTTCTGGACTGTCTATTCTGTTCCATTCATTTATTTGTCCATTCTTTGTCCAGTATTACACTGTTTTGATTACTGTAGCTTTATAGTAAGTCTTGAAATAAAGTAGTGCCAGTCCTCCAATTTTCTCTCCTCTATTGGTATTGTGTTGGCTATTCTGGGTGCTTTGCATCTTCATATAAGATTTAAAATAAGTTTGTTAATGTCCACATAATAACTTGCTGGATTTTGATTGGGATTGCATAGAATCAGTAGATCATTTGGGGAGAACTGATATCTTGACAATATTGAATCTTTCTCTCCATGAATATGGAATAGCCCTGTATTTATTTAGCTCTTCTTTGACATTTTTATCAAATATCAAAGAATTTGTAGTTTTCCACATACAGATCTTGTACATATTTTGTAAGATTTATATCTAATTATTTTTGAGGGGCACTAATACAAATGATATTGTGTTTTTAATTCCACTTGTTCATTGTTGATATACAGCAAAGCAATTGACTTTTGTATATTAATCTTGCATCCTGCAACTTTGTTATAATTGCTTATTAGTTCCAGGAGTTTTTTAATGGATTCTTTTAGCTTTTCTCATTGATGATCATGTCATCTGAAACAAAGACAGTTTTATTTCTTCATTCCCCATAGGTATACATTTTATTTTCTTCTCTCATCTTATTGCATTAACTAGGACTTCTAGTGTGATGTTGAAAAGCAATTGTGAGAGGGGACATTCTTGCCTTGGTCCTAATCTTAGTGGAAAGTTTCAAGTTTCTCATAATTAAGTATAACATTAGATGTGTCATTTTCTTTTCCAAAACATAGTGTATATTAAAAGAAGGCCAATCCTGCTTTTAAATTAAAAGTCTGTTGTAAATTTAGCTTTTAGGATTATTTGGCAGCTTAAAGGTCTTTGCTTGTTGTTATTGTATTTTTTTTTTCCAGCAGAGAAGTCTGAATTAAAAACTTTATGGCAGAGGAAAGAAGTTATGTCTATGCACTAGGCTGAGCATTGTACAGCTGGCATTTTTCAAGCTAAACTGTGCTGGGATATCATGATATCTGCTCTACCTCTTATGGGAGTCTAAAGTAAGCCAGTTCACTCATATTTATATTCATGGTGTCCTTATTATTTCACAGGTGATTATATTACATAAATAAATAAGACACATGTTGGCCGTCAATGAGCTTTTGGACTAGTGGAGAAGACTAAGATGTTAAAAACAACAAAGAAACAGGTCCATAAAGTGCTATGGGGGTAAATTTAAAATAGCTGCAAATTCTTTGCCACTCTTCCTATCAATAAGTAGAAATCTATTTCCCTTCCCATTGATTCTGACTAGGCTCAGTTAGCCTGCCTAGTAGAACAGTCATCCTACTCTGTGTCAGCTTCCAAACTTAGACCTTAAGAGAATGGTAACCTCCACTTCTGTCCCTTGGTCACTTGCTGTTGGAACCCAGCTGTCATGCCATGACAAAGCACATGTGGAAAAAACAAGACCTGCAACAAAGCCTCAGCTGAGATTCCAGCCACATCCAGTATCAACTGGCCGGCCATGTGAGCGAGGGGACCTTGGAAATGAGTTCCATGATGGAGTGGAGATTCCTGCCGAGCTCTGTCCAAATCACACATCGTGGGCAAAATAAATGAACGTTATTGTTTTGAGCCATAAAGTTTTTGGTGGATAAATAACCAGAACATCTATAAATTTCTATGAGGGAAATATTCTGGCAACCATGAGAGCAAATATGGTAGACATTTGACTTCTTACCTTCTCTGAAGTTTTAACAAAAATTGCTCTCATAAAGCGGTATATACATACATATATATAATTTACTCTATTAAAAGGTAAAGACTTTCAGATTACAAGAGTATCATTGTATCATTGAATAGACATTTGTAAAAAAATTTTTTTTTGATATATCACAAATGTTTGGACATGTCTACATGAATCTAGATTGTTATTTAGTTTTTCAAATACTTCTTACACTCAGTCTTGTCACCTTTTTTTGGATCTGTATTATCCTGAGGATGTTATGAGTTTTTATAGGTATAAATTTTCCTGTTGTTATATCTTATTTATAAATTACAACTTTTTATTATTATGAATATACTTCTCTCCTTGTTAAATTTTATCTTTTTTTAAACTGCATTTTCCTGGTCCACCTTCTCTCAGTCCTTTTCCCAAGAGTTTATCTCTCAAAAGCAATATATTGTTAGACTTTCTTGTAATCTGACAGTCTTATAGAGTTACTTATTTGTTTATTCTTGTTATGATTAATACATTTGGTTTTATGCTTTCCTCTGTTTCATTAAATAGGTAAGGAGTGCCTAGCTTTTCCTTTATTTCAAGTAATCTTAAAAGAACTAGAAATAGTACATGACAAATTTTTAACATTTTTTTTAACATCTTTATTGGAGTATAATTGCTTTACAATTGTGTGTTAGTTTCTGCTGTATGACAAAGTGAATCAGCTATATGTATACATATATCCCCATATCTCCTCCCTCTTGCGTCTCCCTCTCACCCTCCCTATCCCACCCCTCTATGTGGTCACAAAGCACCGAGCTGATCTCCCTGTGTTATGCGGCTGCTTCCCACTAGCTAGCTATTTTACATGAGATAGTGTATATATGTCCATGCCACTCTCTCACTTCGTCCCAGCTTACCCTTGCCCCTCCCTGTGTCCTCAAGTTCATTCTCTACATCTGAGTCTTTATTCTTGTCCTGCACCTAGGTTCTTCAGAACTTTTTTTTTTTTTTTAGACTCCATATATATGTGTTAGCATACGGTATTTGTTTTTCTCTTTCTGACTTACTTCACTCTGTATGACAGTCTCTAGGTCCATCCACCTCACCACAAATAACTCAATTTCGTTTCTTTTTATGGCCGAGTAATATTCCATTGTATATATGTACCATATCTTCTTTATCCATTCATCTGTCAATGGACACTGGTTATTGTAAATAGTGCTGCAATGAACATTGCGGTACATGACTCTTTTTGAATTATGGTTTTCTCAGAGCATATGCCCAGTAGTGGGATTGCTGGGTTGTATGGTAGTTCTAGTTTTAGTTTTTTAAGGAACCTCCATACTGTTCTCCACAGTGGCTGTATCAATTTACATTCCCACCAAAAGTGTATGAGGGTTCCCTTTTCTCCACACCCTCTCCAGCATTGTTTGTAGATTTTTTGATGATGGCCATTCTGACCGGTGTGAGGTGATACCTCATTGTAGTTTTGATTTGCATTTCTCTAATGATTAGTGATGTTGAGCATCCTTTCATGTGTTTGTTGGCAATCTGTATATCTTCTTTGGACAAATGTCTATTTAGGTCTTCTGCTCATTTTTGGGTTGGGTTGTTTGTTTTTTTGATATTGAACTGCATGAGCTTCTTGTATATTTTGGAGATTAATCCTTTGTCATTTGCTTCATTTGCAAATATTTTCTCCCATTCTGAGGGTTGTCTTTTCATCTTGTTTTGGTTTCCTTTGCTGTGCAAAAGCTTTTAAGTTTCATTAGGTCCCATTTGTCTATTTTTGTTTTTATTTCCATTTTTTCTAGGAGGTGGGTCAAAAAGGATCTTGCTGTGATTTATGTCATAGTGTTCTGCCTATGTTTTCCTCTAATAGTTTTATAGTGGCTGGCCTTACATTTAGGTCTTTAACCCAGTTTGAGTTTATATTTGTGTATGGTGTTAAGGAGTGTTCTAATTTCATTCTTTTTCATGTAGCTGTCCAGTTTTCCCACCACTGCTTATTGAAGAGGCTGTCTTTTCTCCATTGAATATCCTTGCCTCCTTTATCATAGATAACACAACTTTTTAACATTTTATGATATAAATTACCACAGAAATTTGACATAAGAACGGACATGAATTTCATATTAATCTCTAACTAATATATGTGAAGTTTTTATCACTTTAAAAGTACTCTCATAAATATTATCTCTTCTCATGCTTATTATTGTTATTTTATCCCCATTTTCACACTTGATGAATTCAAGATTTCAAGAGGTTTATTGACTTTTTTTTTAAACATCTTTATTGGAGTATAATTGCTTTACAATGGTGTGTTAGTTTCTGCTTTATGACAAAGAGAATCCGCTATACATATACATATATCCCCATATCTCCTCCCTCTTGCGTCTCCCTCCCATCCTCCTTATCCCACCCCTCTAGCCAGTAATTATGAAGTGGAGAACCAAATGCCTTTTTTATTTTTTAAAAAAGAAAAGCCAGGACACTTTCATTCATTCCACTCTACCATAATCAGGAGCAAGTGCTGGGCCAGAGGCATAGCTGGTCCCCTTCCTGCCTCTTACCTTAATATGTGTGGTCACTGGTCACCCCCAAGCCTTTGCTCTAACCTCAGCCTAAAGAGGAGGCGTCACTTCCTCTGATGGCCCAGCTTGGCTCAGCCAGGCACTTCTCTCTCCCTCTCCGAGTGTAACTGTTGCTCACAGAGAACGTCTCCTGCTTGGCCCCCAGGTGTTGAGTACGTATGTCTTTGAGTTCAAGTTCTAACCATGTGGGTGGGTGCCTGCCTGGGTCCAGCACTTCCTGTGACTAGATAAGTCAGCCTGTCTGAGTAGGTGATTCTAAGACTACAGCTTGTCTACAGGTGTAAATCACTTTCTCCACAATCAGATTTGGTAGTAATAAAGGCAATATTCTGTTCACCAAACTACCTAACTCTTGGTTCAGAATTTGGGCAAAAAAGAGGTGTGTTATTTTGAAGGACCCTCTTGAACCTCAATTGATGATGTGTGAAATAATCTGAATCCTCTTACTTAATTTTAATTTTGTGGGGAAAATGGCCTGCAGTACCCTTTAACTACTCTGACACCATTATCTTGTCTGTAATCACAAATGTTGGCTCTGGGAAGGTTTTCTCCACCGTTTCAAAAGTAGGTCGGCAAAAGCTCACAGTGATTGAAATAATTTGAGGGGAGGAAGATTATATTTAGATGATCCTTCAAACAAAGGCAATCCATTAAGTCAGCTAAGCCATTTAAGGAAGCGTTTGGGGGATGAGATATGATAATACCAGAGGATGAATATTCTGTAATGTCATCTCAACGTCTGTTTAGGTCAGAATTTAAAAGTACAGAGCTTTTTGAAAATGAAATACACACACCCATGCATTCTGGTATTCCCAAATCAGAATATAGAAAAACAAGATAGAAATGCTTACATTCAACAAATATTTAACCAGTGTCAATTACATGTAACAAACTGAAAAAGGAACACAAAATAAGTCAGATATGGACCCTGACCACAAAGAATTTATCCACTAGGAGAAGAAATATAGCAAACACATACAATTCTAAAATACAAGGTAATTTGCCTTTAAAATGTATAAAGACATTAGGGATTTGGAGAAAGGAGGTGCAGCTTCCATTCCTGGTGGAAGAGGGTTCAGTGGTTAAGGAAGGGAGAGAGGAGGTGGCATCAGAGCCAAGCTCTACAGAACAGGTGAGATGATTTGAGGTGGAGAGTTGGAGGAATCCGAGAGAAAAATCTTTAAGTCAGAGTGAGCAGCATTAATACAAGTAAGGGGAACTTTTCCCTTAGTTTCCAATAAGGCAAAACAAGCTGTAACAGAAGCTCTTGGTACATGGAAGGACTGACTGCCAATCCAAGTGTGCGAAATTATGAACCAAAACAAGAATGGCTCCACTTCCGTGGAATCTAGTGTTCGTGAGGGGATGAGAAATGAGGGTTAGATGGGTAGACTGGGGCCAGTTTACTGAGGACTTTAAATATCAAGTTAAAAAGTTTGGGACACTTATTCTTTGCACAAAGAGAGAGCTATTGAGGGTTTTTGAGCAGGTTTGTGACAAAAATCAGTATTGTTCCTGCAAAAAAAAAAAAAAATTAACCTAACAAGAGTGCATACGAATAAAGAAGAGGTGAGAGGGGCCACGGGCAAGGCTATAGTAAAGACTAAGGTCATTAATGCAGGTTTGGAATGCTTCAGTGGCAGCCGGATTGATGAGAAGAGGAGAGAAGTGAGAGATGTTATAGAATGAAACAAAGAAGAGTGAACAACAGACAAGAGATCGAGTATGAGGGAGAAGGAGCTGGTGGAGGGAAAAGAGAGATGTTTCCCTCTCTGAATACACCATCGATGATTTACCTTCTCTCTCTTCTCAACACATAACCTAACACCTGAAAATGAAGCTCTGAACGTGCTTCCTAAATTAATTAAATGTCATTATGTTCCCTAATTTTATGAGGCCCAAGTGTATCTAATATCGTAAGAATTTCCCGAGGGAAAAAAGCCCAGTGCCTTCCTGGGGAACCAAAGTCACCTACCTGCCTGGCATCCAGCCTGCTGGCCAAGGACTCTGCCCTCATGCCCATTCTTCACTTTCTAGTTCACTCTGTGTTTAAACAGAGTCAGCAAGAATCAGGATACATCTTACATTCCAGTTTCCCCAGGAGTAATTGTACTTCACATATTTTTTAATAGGTGTCTCATAAAGGCAGTTACCTTCCAGTTGGACCTACCCGGGAGGATGGAATCTTACTGACTCCTAGTACTGTATTGCTCTAAGTCAATTTGTCAGGCGCAGGGGTTTACCACTTGATAAAGCTGCAGTTCATTTGTCACTACCAAGTAGCACATCAGTTTATTATTTGTTTCCCAAAGTAGGCAAAACAAACTTCAACAAACAGTCATAGCACATGGATGGAATGCTAACCTAACCACTGAAAGTACTTCTTTTTCATACAAAAGAGCATCCTAGTAAAGGAACCTTCTCCAACTGTGCTACAAAAAAAGAGTGAAGATAACAAGCTTAATACTAACCATGCAGCCGAAGAACTGATTTCCTAGGTCTGCTCATTTTGTCACTGGCTTCCATTTTTCTAGATTTCCCAACGGACAGCCGTTACTATTAAATGGTGATCATTACTGTTAATGACTGCCTGATGTAGAAATGGGTTATTATTATTAATTATGAGCTCACAGAGCATAACTCTGAGATCCAAAGAGGTTAAGTAACTGGCACAACTCACAGATTGTGGCACGTCCCCTGATTTATTAAAAATAAATAAATATCAGTTTATTTTTAAATTTCTCATTTTTTCATTGCATTGATTTGTCAGCTCCCATCACTTGTTATTTTCTCCACATTTCTAAAGATTTCCCACAAAGAAGAAAATTGCATTAGCTGCATTTTCAAGAAAGCACAGAGGAAGTGAATCTGAAGTTTCTTTCATTATGTTGTGACATTGGAGTTGACGTTTAGAAGTAGAGTGCAGGTGTTTATAAAAGATAGAGAGACCTGGAACATGGGTGTCTAGAATGGTCTTATTCTGCACATCACAGAGTGGGAGCCGGCATTACTTATACCACAGAAACCCTCCCTAAGTTACTCAAAGGGCAGAACTGTTCCGATAATAGCATGCGTGGTCCCATTATCTCTGAAGGGACTGGCATAGAAGCTGCAATTTATTTTATAAAAATGAATAAATACTTACAATGAGCTGGGCACAATGCCCAGTGGAAAAGTACACCCAGTCCTATCGAAAGAAGACACTTTATGCACATGGGCCAGTATTGTCTCTCTCTCTGCACTCAATGATGAAGGAGAATGATTTGTGTTCATAAAGAACGTCATGGTACTGGGAACAAATTTTTTTTTAAAAGAGGCATTTCTTTGTAAAGGAAAATAAGGTTCACCTTTGAGTGACTTTCTGGGTTTTTTAACCCTCTCTTGGGTGGAAGCAGAAGAGGAGGTAGGTGAAGGATAAAGAAGAATGGAGCATTTTTTTCTGATCCAGGCAATGATTAAAAAAAGTTTTTGTTAGTTATGGAAATATTTGTTCAAAGTCTTTTTGGTTTGTTCCAGTGTTTAACATTTAATAGAAATCCATGTTATTCATGTGACCATAGGGATCTCATTTCCATAGCAAATTCTTTCTGTTGAAATAGCTGACAGTTTAGAACATCTCAGACTTTTAAAACATTTACTTTTAATTTTGCAAGCATGATAGGGATTAATGCATGACAGTCCAACTAAAGCTTTGTTTTGTCCCCAAGACTCATGGATCAAACAACAGAATGACTTTCTGTGGCCGTTCTTCCTGCAGCTGAGAAGGATGAGAGGTGCCTTTGGCTCATGGACAATCTGTCTGGAAGCCTCTAGCCCGCAGCGGGTGTAGTACTCTCATCAATAGATGTCTGGACTCCAACTGGATGTCTGGGTGGCAGTACCAGCACCTCAGCTTGATGGAAGAGCCCCACGATGCCATTACTAAAGGTGATGTTTTAATAGCAATCAGACACATCGCTCTTCTCTAAAACGTCACTAAGCTTCCATCAAACTGCGTATCACCTGCCTTAACGAGCACATACCAGAAATCCCTTGTGCTACAGCCACTTAGCCTTCTTAGAATTGTGACCAAAATGCATGTTTTAACCTCTGGCAGCTGCTGACTTTGACTGAGTCTCTTGTCTTTGCTTATCTTGTCACAGGAACAAATTTTCAGGCTGAGAAATGGCGACAGTCCCCATCAGTCATGGGCATTGGCTTCTTGGCTTCTCCATGCATGACAGTTGCATGAAAATCCATTCACAGAAGTCTGGATGGTGGGAGACCACAACGCTTGGTAAGCAGAAGGAAAGAAAGACTTTGTGTAGGAATACACATTTTTGATAAAGCAATCCAACTCTTGTGACGCAGAAGAAAGCGTGGCACTTTTTGCAGAAGTGGGTGACACAGGATTTGGGGGAAAATCAGAAATACAGAATCAGTTCATGAGGGCTAAACCAAGGTCAAAGCATTAAAAAAAACAGATTTTATTGACTTCTTGGTGCTAACTTCAGAGAATGAAGCAGGGGAAAGATATAAGTACACCTCTTTTTTACTTGAAAAAGAATACATGTAATTTGGAGTGGAAGCCAAATAGGAATTAAATTATCATGTTCTTCATAGAGAAGACAAAGACATTTAAGTGAAGTAAACAGGATATAAATAAAACTTAAAAATCATGAAAAGTAATGAAGGACACAAATATCTAAAATCTTGCCATCAACAAGAATTTACTGAACATCCAATAAGTTTAAGGCATCATGATATGTCTCTACCAGGAAAAATAATGTGAGGGAAGGCTAAAGTTTCCAAAGTCTTGAAAGCCTGAGATTGCATCCCATCTGTGCTCTTACTAAAGAAAGCAAATAATGACACTATCCCTGAACTTAGATTCCCTCATGTAATAATTGAGAATAATATTTACCATTGGCGCTATTGTGGGAACCAAAACAATCTATTAATCATTTATTTTATTAGTTTAATTAATACTTATAGAGCACTGTCTGTTCATTTGGATCCATTCTGGGAATTCAGAATAATATGGTTAATAAAAGAGGCAAAACTCCTTGCCCTCAAAGGTCTTAAATTCTGGTGGGAAATATGGTCAATAAACAACATAATCATAAATGTATGGTAGGCAGCAAATAGTGCTAAGTGATAAAGTAAGTCGGTATTGGGGGATAGAAAAAGTTTGGTAATACGAAAATTTATGTAGGGTGGCCATGGAAAGCCTCACAGAAACTGTGAAATTGGGGTAAAGGAATAAAGATGGTGAGAAGGTGAGTCAGGCAGATATCTGGGTGAAAATTCAAACAAGAATTTTATTGGATTTGATGTACTGATTCTAAAAATTTATCAATATATGAGAAAATGAAGAGCCAAATAGTCAAATGAGTAAAAGAAAAAGTGAAGATTGTCCCATTGTCTGCTGAAACTTATAAAACTAGGGTAATTAAAAATATCATGTCCTGCAGAGTTAAAGAAATAAGCAAAATAAAAGACCCCAAAAGAGATCCACACTTATGAAGGCTGGACTTGGGATCATTCTAGATCATGGGGAAAAGCATGGACTGTCCAAAATCTGTTACGGAACTGGTGGTTATTCACATGGAAAAAAAAAAAAAAAAAAAGAAAATGACTTTCCTATATAATACCAGATATAAGAACCAATTCTGAGATAAATTGAGATCAAAAGTTAACAACAAATTTGAAAATTTAGAAAGACAATATAAATGTTTTTTAAATTCTTGGGTTCCAAAAGATTTCTTAAACATATTTTAAAAAGCACAAAACATGAAGAAAAATGACTGATAAATCTGACTGTTAAAATATAAAACTTCAGTCCATCAAAAGATAGTATAAAAGAAAGGCATAAACTCAGAGGAGATATTTATAATACATAAAACCAACAAAGGAATCGAGTCCAGAATAAACATTTACATACAAACACATGTATAGACACATAAACATATACTCATTATATATATATATATATACATATAAATACACACAGGTGACATATGTATATATGGGTATATGTATGCATGTGTATGTATCACATAAATCATTAAAAGTTACAAAACAGCCAACTGAAAAATGAGCAAAAGACTAAAGCAGAAACTTTACAAAATAGGAAACAGGAACAGCCAGTAAAATTTTACATACCTTATAAATAAAAACTTAGGCTCTGTCAAAATCAAGGACCAGGAGATGTCACTATTGGTCACTATTGGTAGAAGTGTAAATTGGTACAACCACTTTGGAAATGACTTTATCAATATCAGCTAAAGTTAATAATCACATACCTCTTACACTGTGATGCCACTTCTCAAAAAACTTACAGATGAGCAACAGGAGGTATATACAATATTCCATGGCAGCATAGTTTATAATATCAAAAAACTCAACATCTGTTAACACAAGTGTGCTGTATTTATACAGTGGAATACTACACAGCAGTAATAATTAATGAATAGCAATAAAACATAACAATACAGATGAATCTCCAGAATATAACATAACATGGAAGCAAATTGTAGAATACGTATATCTATTTACATAAAATTCAGAGCAAGCAAAACCAAGCTACAGGGCAAGAGGGAATGGGATCTGGAAGGGCCATTCAGAACCTTCCAGCATCACTAGTTATTTATTCTCTGTCTCTTATGTTGGTGAGAGTGTATACCCGGGTCCACAAAATTGTTATTCTTTCCAATTTACACATATGCTCTATTATTATGTATCTCTTCACTATTTACTTCAACCAGTATTTTTGAAAGAGTGAATATCAAGTGAAATGAGAAGAGAATGAGCGCATTTTGGTTGTGGAGGGGAAAATATCTCTCAGAATGTAGGTATAGGGATGCTGAAGCAATCGGAGGCTTTTATTTTCCTCGCTTTGTTGTTACCTTGGGAAAGATTAAGGATGTCTCATTACTGATGATAAGGATCCAGTAAAGAGTTTTAAGACACAGAAGAGAGAGGAGCTATTCAATAATATTAGCATCTTGGGAAGATAAAAAAGGCAGATAATTCAAAGCACAGTGTAGGGGTGGTGGTACTGAGAGTGAAGTAGACAGTTCCGGGAGGAGGGGATAACAGTGGTACAGACAAATGGTGTGAGCGACAGGGAACTCTGCTCAATATTCTGTAATAACCTAAATAGGAAAAGAATTTGAAAAAGAATAGATACATGGATACGTATAACGGAATCACTTGGCTGTACACCTGAAACTAACACAACATTGTTAATCAACTATACTCCAACATAAAGTAAAAATTTAAAAAAAGAGCTTGTGGAAAATAGACTTTGCAGACAGAATGTGGACAGCACCGGACCCCATCCTGAGGATGCAGAAAAGGAGCAGTTGGGTTTCCCATAGACACAGAAGTGAAGGAATATCCACGGATGTGAGTGTAGTTGATGATGATGGGCAAGAGGTCCCAAGAGTTAAGTAGGAGACTGGGGAAGAGCCCAGGAAATCAGCGACGGGCGTGCAGATGTGTGAAGGGAGAGGTCAGGAAATGGTCAACCGTGAAAACAGGAACCTGGGAACGTGGCTGCCATGAACTGTAGCACAGGGATTACCTCTGAGGAAAGATAAGCGTAGGCTACTGGGTCAGAAATCTTTTATTCCATTAAGATTAAAAGTGATCTGAAGTAAACATGGGGGAAAGTCACCTTTCTTTAAATCTGGATGTTAGAAGTGAGTGCTTATATTATTCTCTATCCTTAGAGAGAGATTTTAAATATTTCTTCGTGTAAAATATCCTACCTATTATTTTAATTTTCTAAAAATAAAACTGTGCAAAACGCTTTGCATGGAAAAAAAAACCATGGAATTGAGGAAGTTGCACAAAAGTCGGGATGCCCGGTGTCCTTTCTGCCCTCATAACCCCGCTATGTCCATGGACTTGAAATTTAAATGTCAAGAGGATTCAGCCACCATCTCCTCACCTGTCTAAATGGAATCTCTTCCATTTGAATCTTGGTTTTCCAGGAAAAGGAGGGGGATTGACACAGCTGCTCGAATGATCATTGTAATAAATATCAATAAGCTGCTCTGGTGATGTTTTCAATAGGCTTTCACATAAAAAGGAACTTGAAGAAATGAAAATGATGGAAATAAAGTATCCTGATGCTGGGGATTGGGAGAATTACTTTAAAAAGCCCCAAATTCTGAAAAGCAGTCAGTGTGCTTATTGACCTGTCTGAAAAGTTACATATGGGCTGCTCCCTCTTGCTATGCCAGAAACTCTCATACCTCCAGAGCTGTAATCCTCCTTAAAAATGTCACGTGAGGGGGCAATGACACCGTGGTCCTAGCCTCGGTGCTGATCGAGGGCTGATCGATCTTATCCCTTTGTTCCTCAGAGGGTCCCCTGTACGGTATTTCATGTCACTGTTACAACCATCCATCTGAGCCACTTAATGCTCAATTTAACTCAGGAGGTGGTAAATTCTCTTTGGGCAGTTAATGACATCTGAAAGAGTCATCTCTCCCTTTGGGGTATTTTTCTCTACCAACTCTGTGAAGAGAACCTGTCCTTGGCATCGTTAAACCCAAGAGAAAGGGGATTTAACTGCACTGGATAATTAAAAACAAAAGTTTAATGGATAAGCTAGTGACACAAAAATGACAGAAATTTACCATTGTTTATTCACTGAAAGAGACCCAAAAAATTGTTGGCTTTATCATCAAGGTTTGCACCCAAACACAGCGAGAGTCTCATATTTTTTTAAGTATATTCCATTATCAGTCCTCTAAGTGGGAGTACAGCTCCTAAGGGGAGGTGACATGGAAAATGGACTCTGAGAATATCCACACCTTTACGAGATTTACAGAGTCAGAGAGAAGTCTCATTCTTACCTTCTGTCTATATTACTAAAGCGAGAAGATATGCAGATAGGGAAGACATGCTAAAGGACACATATTTATGTTTTAATAGTTATTAATGTTAATTATCTAGACTCCAAGTGTTCCGGTATTTCACTTCTAATTAGGACGTAAAAAGTCACAAGAAAAATATTATTCCCACCCTAATGATGACCAAAAGCCAATAATCTACAAAATCCTAATTTTCTTGAGTCCATCAGAAAGCTGAGGCCACGGGGCAACAAAGTGGACTGAATTCTTGAAAGTAAAAACACCCCTCCTCAAGGAGAAAAGGGCCATACAGACCACTTCTTTGCAGATCACGAAGGGGGAGGCAGCTGCCACAAAAGAAAAATAAGCAGCCAATATTTTAATGAATTATTGCTACCAAACATGAACAAATATGAGAGTTTAGAATAACTGGGAGCCCCCAGATCAAGGGTCAGTAAACTTTTCTTAAAGGACCAGATAGCAAATATTTTAGAATTTACAAGTCATGTGGTCTGTGTTGCAGCTACTCAGTTCTGCTGTCGTAGTGCTTAAGTAGCCACAGATAATGCGTAAGTGGGTGACTGTGGCTGTGTTTCCACAAATCGTACCAACAAAAAAAGGCGGCAGCCCCATGGGCAATAATGTACTGATTTCTGATCAAGTGACTCCCAGTGTCTGAAACGGAACCCAATCTGGTATAATCCTATTTTCTTTGGCTGCCTGAGATGCAGGAGCAATGGTGGCCAAGCAGAAGCTGGCCTCCGCAACTTTCATGAAAATCAAAGAAGCTGAGTCAAGTCCCCAACCTTTTCGAAGCCAGTTTTACCTTTTAATTTACACTTACACTAAGTAGGCTCCCGGACAAACAGGCCTGTCTCAGTCTGCTCAGACTGAGACCACAAGCTGGATGGTATAAACAACAGACATTAATGTTTCTGGAAAGTCTGAGATAACAGTGCATGAAGATGTGGTTCCTGGTGAGGACCTTCTTCCTGGCTTGCAGGTGACTGACTTCCGGCTGTGTTCTCACGTGGCAGAGAGAGAGAAAGAGCTCTGGTTTCTTCTTCTTCTTATAAGGCCACTAATCCCAGCATGGGGCCCCACTCTCATGGCCTCATCTAAGCCTAATTACCTCCCAAGGGCCCACTTCCAAATAGCATCACATCAGGGGCTAAGGCTTCAACATATGAATGGCAGGCGGGGCGGGCACCTTCAGCCCATAACAAGCCGAGACCATGCTATTGAAAGTATCCCGAGCTCCATCAGGAAAGCAGAGTCACTGTGAGTGGATGATGGACTCTGGAACACGATGGTGAGTATGTACGCTAATGATACCCCAATTCCCTTCCAAAGGGTCTTACGGTCACTCTCCTGGGTGACTGTACGTGGAGAAAATAGAAAAGACCCAGACATCTCACGGTTGAGTGGACTCGAGCTGGTTTGGCAATGAGCTAGAGAGAAGCAAAGGCATCGTCATGGCATGCCTGTAACAGTGAGGACACACAGGTTCCAGTTTTATCAAGTTGAGGCAGAATGAACTGCCAAAAAGTAATATTTTTCTATGGAGTGAGGTGTTTCCAGCCAAACTAGCCTGGGAGCTTGGAATTGATTTTTTTTTTCATTTTTCACCAGGTAAAAGGGGCTTCCAGTTGCACTATTAAAACTTTAAATTCCCCAAGTCCTCAAAGGCGTAGAAGGCTCGGCATTTAACAGGAAGAAGCTTGTGCCTGTGAGTATCGTGTGTGCCTCGGTGGGTGTAAGGTTAGGAACACGGGGAACACACAGCCTTCGGAGGAGACTCAGTGACAGACAGCACCACGTCTGAAGGGGGAAGGACCCAGTGCCGTGGCTGTAGGGCTGCTGCCATCTGTTCCCAGTGATCAGGTCTGGGCAAGGGACATCGGCTGAGATGTTTTCTTTAGCTACTCGCACAGGAGCTGGTGCAGAGCCCTTTTCCAGAACCCAAATACCATCCTGGGCTGAACAGAAAGGGTTATGACACGGGAAGATCAGCTCCTTCAGTTAACTTACAAACTCACCTCCAGGCATACAAAACTCACCCCTGGAACACACAGCCCCATGTTGTCTACCTAAGGGACCCATAATGATTATTCTCCAATCTCCCTTATAAACAGCTGCTTCTGAATAAAGACAAATTTATTGATGGTGCTTTCTTTTTTTTTAACAAGACACATTTTTAAAAACAAAATATGTGGGTTTTTGGTTTTATATAAATACAATACCTTATTAGGCTAATCTTAGTTACACTTTGCTGTCAGTTATTTCCTACATTATAAAGTATGACACTCCCTTTGTTAAGAAAGACACACACACACACACACACACACACACATACACACACACACACACACACAATCTCTGGCTGCCACCCCTTTGGGAGGTGCCAGTAAATGCAGCATCTGTTTTCTTCCTGAGGCAGGAGGTGAAGCCATGGGAAAGGAGGTGGCAGGTGGAAGCAGAGATGTGACATAACTAGCATGGCTAAGGTGTGCACACTCAGGGCGGTGTAGACATCTCCATGCCTGGGCAATCACAATGGAAGAATAATGGGGGTGAGGATTTAAGGAAATTGTCAAAAGAATGATTGAAACAATGGACTAAAGCGCTCAAACCTGGCAGGAACAGGGACTGTTCCATCCCCATCTATACGCTGAGCATTTCAGCTCATGTGATCACTTCTGAGGTAAGGCTCTTGTTCGAAAAATGCCATTTGAATCCGTAGTGTTTAAGTCTGACTGTGTTTGTAAGCATGTTCTATGTATAAGAAGATAAGCACTTTCTCCCTTAACAAATTCCCCTGGAAATGTACAATAGATCCAACACCAAAAAAAAAAAAAAAAAAATTGTACTTCTTGTTCTTTTTACAATTTTAAATGGTTCCAGACTGGTAGGGTAGAAGATTTGGAGAGTTGAGAAGGGGTCTGTCTATCCATGAAATCATGCAGTCACGGGGACTCAGGCTCTGTTGCTTTCAGGACGTGTGTTTTCCATCTGGTCAGGGGATAGGAAAAGATCAAAAAGGAGTAGGTGTGGAAAAACGGAAGTGGCACTCGTCACTTCCACTCCTGTTGTGTTGCTTCCATCTAACAGCAAGGGAGACGAGGAAATGCAGGCTGCTGTGTGCCCAGCAGGAAGGGGAGAAGACAAACTTCTGGGAGCAACTGGCTTTTGCCACAGAAGAGAAGCCCAGAGAACACTGAGATATAAGAGAAAGAAAGTACCTGGGACCTGAGATTCTGTTGCAGTTGAAGAAGTAGGTGGGGATAAGGGAGAGTTGAGAAAGTTAGGTTGAGACTAGAGGGAAATAGATTTGAGGCTAAGATTTCAGAAGCAGAATAGATCAAAGCCAATACAAGGATCAAGATTTGGGTGTGGAGTGTAGAGCATACGCTGAGGAGGAGAGAGTTGAATTCAGCAGCAGGAAAATAATAGCCAGCACGTACTGGGCATTTGCCATGTGCAAGATGCTGAAGCCTTAGCTTGTATTGATTCTCAAAACAACCCTATAGGCTGGAAGAATTATTATTGTCACTTTATAGATGAGGAAAATTAGGCACAGAAAAATATCAATTAACGAAATTACCAGAATGTTTAAACCAGAATGTTTAATAAACAAGGCCTGGATTCCTAACCAGTGACTATACAATCTGTACAAGAGAGCGGACCTCAGTTAGAAAAGATATGTATACGTATAAAATGGTGGCCAATTAATGACAATGCCACTCACTGAAACATACATACAAGCAAAAATTGTGCATTTCAGTTTTAATCTGAGGTGTGATTGAGACTATACTCTAGGGTCATAGTAGACAATTTTTAAATTTGGACTCTGGGGAAGAGCAGCTAACATTTTAATTGCTTATCTAAAGCATTAATTTTCCTAAGCTATAATCCTCTGGAGTTTCATGAGTTTGAATGAAGAATTTATGAGTGGATTTTGTTTTGTTTTAGTTGTTTTTTTGTTTTGTTTGTAACTCCTTCTATTCTCTATATCATTTAAAAGACAACTGATGATGAAATAATTATAAATCACCACTGATGATACACAATGAATTAAAATGTAATTAGTGACAATAACAGCTTAAAGGGGGTAGAAAGCAGTATAGAAGCAAAGTTCATATATTACTGAAATTAATTTGAGATTAACCTGAACTATATTGTTATAAATTAAGATGTTAATGGTAAACCCAGGCCAAACAATAAGAAATATAAATGTGAATAAGTGAAATAAAATGGTACATTAGAAAACTAGTTTACATAAAACAAGGCAGTAATGAAGAAACAGAAGAATAAAAACGAAGCACGTAAAGAAAACAAATAGCAAAATGACAGGTATAAATCCTAACTTATTAGTAATTTCATTAAATGTAATAAGATAAGAGTCTCCAATTATACCTCAGAGGATAGCAGAATTGATTAAAAAGCAAATTTAAACTAACTATACGTTGTCTATAAGAGACATGCTTTAGATGCAAAGACAAAAATACTAGTTTGAAAGTAGAAGGATAGAAAAAGACATTATGTGTATACAATGACCAAAAGGGAGCTAGACTGGTCTCAGTAATATCAGACAAAATAGACCTTAAGAAAAAAAATGTATTATGTGAGACAAATGATATAACAGTAAAAGGGTCAATCCGTCAAGAAGACATAACAGTTATAAACATATTCATCCAAAAAGAGAACCACAGAATACATGAAGAAAAACTGAAATTATTGAGAGGAAAATTAGACAGCTCAACAATAATAGTTGGAGAATTTGATACCCCAATTTTTCAATTAAAGGGTTTTGTGTGTGTGTGCATGTGTGTGTTTTTATTTGTTTTGTTTTTGTCCTTAAGTAGAGCTCCCCACTCCAGTCAGCTACTGCCACAAAACTCAGTAACTTAATATAACAGCCATTTTATTTGATATCAGTTATGAGTTAGGAATTCAGGCAGGGCTCAGCTGGGTGATTCGTTTGCTCCACATGGTATGTACCACAGTCGTTCAGTGATGCTCAGCTGGAAGCTGGTTGCTCTGGAGGCTGAAAGATAGCCTCGCTGCCATGGTCTAGGGAAAACTACTTTCTACATGATGTTCAGAAAAGTGTCGTCAAAGTTCTCATGGAGTCTCTGGGCTCCAAGAGACCAAAGTCAGAGCTGCCCGTTTCAAGTCTTGATATGGTTTAATTCAGTTCTCTGCTCACCATCTGCCCAAGGTTGTAATCAAGGTGTTAGCCACAAACACCTAAGGTCTTCTCCAAGCCCACTGTACTTGGCAGAATTCAGGGCCTACCAGTTGTAAGACTGAAGACCTCAGCTCCAAGAAGCCACCTGTCATTCCCTGCCGGGCAAACTTCTCCACAATATGATAGTTTGTTTCCTCTAGGCCAGTGGAGGAATGTCTCTACCACTTTGAATCTCCCTTAAGAGAAGGCCTGGACTCACTTGAAGGGGTACCACCTCATTAAGTCAGGCCCACCCAGGATAATCTCCCTTGTGATTAATTCAAAGTCTATTCATTAGAAATCTTAATTACATCTGCAAAATTTATTTATTTTTGCCATTGGATAGTCCTGTTCATGGGAGTGAAACCGCATCATATTCACACTCCTGTGAGTATATGGGTGGGAATCTTTGGCGCTATCTTAGAATTCTGTCCACCAAAATACGGAATTGAAAGAAAAATAATTCACCTAAGAATCTTAAATAGAAGAGCCCAGTAGTGAAATTCAGTAGTGAGACCAGAAATGCTATTCTTGAAAACTCCTTTAGAGGGTGACGGGAATTTTTGAAGCCTTCTCTGACCTTTGGATTATGAACAGTGTCATGCATTAACCGTACTTTTGCAACTTGTAAGATGTGGTTTTTCTGCTGTATCGGGTGGCCTAAAGTTTCATGAGATTAATATCAAGCAGAAAGGAGATACGGAAAAGGAAAACAGCATTATTTAAATCAAGACTTCACTCTCTTTGTCTGATATTTATTACCATTATTGCAGAGCCCTCTGGATAACGAACCTGATGTGGGGCTGCTTGAAAGCCCAGGAAAATATTGCACTTTAACCTCCTAATCATGTTGGGATCCTATTATCCGTTATCTCTACATCAAATAGTTGCTTTGTCTTTTCCTTGAATTTTCACATTACACATTACTATCATGGTCCTGTCCTTACCTCTCTGCAAACTCTTAGAGTAGCTGTCTATAAAAATTGTAATGATGAATCTATGTTAAGGTAGAAAACTGAAAAAAAACTTCTGATGATTAGTACCATAAGCCAAGAGCTATACAAATATTGCCTTTAAAAAGACAGCGAGTTTGATACCGAAATCAACTCTACTTTGAACATGAGGAATGAGACTCATGAGGACATATAATTTGTTCAGAGTCAGACAGTTTGAAAACAGCAGAGCTAGGAGTCAAACAGGTAGTCAGACTCCAAAACCCACGCTCATAATCAAAGACATAATTTCTCCTCATTGTACTTTACGAATGCATAAAGCTGAGCCCCAGGCATGGTACAGAAGACAGCAGGAAACAATAGGAGTAAATTTGGAGAATGTTGGAAGAATGGAAGATATCAGAGAAGTCATCAGTGAAAGATATCCCTAATTCAATTTTTTAAATAAACTTTTTATTTTAAAAGAGATTTACTTTTACATAAAAATTTCAAAAATAATACAGAGTTCCCATATATTCCACACCCTTTTTACCCTATCATTAGTATCTTACTAATGTTAAGATATACATACAAATTAATAAAATGATGATACATTTATCAAAGCATGGGGGATTTTGCCTCTTCCACCCCATGAATTTATTTATTTTTATATCCTTTATTTACATCAATATTGATATCAATTTTATTTGCTGGGTTATAATCCAATACCACTTTATTTTCTTTCTCAAATTGTTCCAGATTTGTCCATTGGGAGTTCTTTCCATTGGTTCTTGTGTACCTTTGACATACACCCACCCTCGTGTTGGTTGTTCATGTTTTGTTTTGAGCACATTCTTGTATTCCGGCACCACAAGATACTTCAGGCTCATCTTGTATACTTCGTGCCCTAGTCCTAGCATCAGCAATTTCTCTAAGAAGCCTGGGTTTCCTTTATTAGATCAAAGTATTAGAGACAAATATCTGAGTGCTAGCTGTGCTCATTGGTACTGGGACGACATTGCTTCGAAATCTTTTCAGCTGACAGAGGAAGAAAATATATGTAGGTATACTAACCCATGTATATACTCCTCTCTATAGATATTTCTGTATGCAACATCTAGATCTGTATGAAGCTAAAGATGAATTCATATTGATGTTTCCAATTCTAACCCATCATCACATAGACTGTTCCAGCCTCCTTCTCTTTCGTATCTGTAAATTTCCACTCTGACACTCATAAATCTGCCTCTCACCATCCACCAACAACTTATTTAATTGGTCAGCTGTGGTGTGCATGTATAGTAGTAGCAGAATTGTTAACCCGTCCCTCATGGAAAATAGCTTTATCAACTAGAGTCCAGTACTTGTGTATAATTTATTTTGCCTTTGTTTTATAAAATTGACTAATTTCCCAAGGTATTTAGGTCAGCACCTTTCTCCCCATACCCTCCAGTGAGATTTTTTCATAAATTTTTATACAATTAGATTCTTTTGTCACATTCTGTCCTCTATACTGGCATCCCATAATTTCTTCAATGTTTTTTAAATGCATTTGTTAAATTTTATTATTTTTGTTTTAAAGTCCTATGGGTTTGGACGCACGCATAGTGTCGTATATCCACCATTATAGTATCATACAAAATAGTTTCACTATCCTGTCCCCAAATCCCTTGTGCTTCACATATTCAACCTCCCCTACCCCAAACCCATGGCAGTTAGTGACCTTTTACCATTACTATAGTTTTGCCTTTTTCAGAATGTCATATAATTGGAATCATAAAACATGTGGCTTTAAGAAATAAATAATAGGTTTAATTTTTAGTACAGTTTTAGATTTATAGATAGTTGAACAGATAGAACATCCTGTTACTCTGCACCCTTATCAGCAATTAAGTAGTCAGTGTTTCAGATTTTGGCCATTCTAAGAGGTGCATAGTAGTATCTCATTGTTGTTTTAATTTGTAGTTCCCTAATGACATATGATGTTGAGCATTTTTCATAATTGCATTTGCCATCTGTATATCTTCTTTGGTGAGGTGCCTTTTCAGATATTTCACCTATATTTTAATTAATTTGTTTATTTTGTTATTGTTGAGTCTCAAGTATTGTTTGTGTATTTTGAATACCTGTCCTTCATCAGGTATATGTTTTGCAAATATTTTCTCCCAGTCTGCAGCTTGTCTCCTCATTCTCTTAACAGTGTCTTTGTCAAAGAAGTTTTTAATTTTAATAGAGTCCAAATTATCAACGTTTTTCTTTCATGGGTCATACTTTTGACGTTATATGTAAAAACTCATCAGCAAAACAAGGTCTTTTAGATTTTCTTCCAGAAGTGTTATTGTTTTGTCTAATTCAATCTTTTAATCATTTACAGTGCTTCAGTGTAAATACCTTCTTGTGTCACAGAAACTTTAACACAAATTTGTTATAATACTCATATTAGTAGACTAGAAGTCTATAAAATAGTTTGAGCACTTAATGCAAGATAACATATATGGAAAATAGGCATGCTACGCTTGCAGAAATTACCTAAATACAGAACAAAATTCAGCAGAAGCAAGAACTCAAAATCAGAAGTGCCTAGGAACCATACAAACTTCTCCAAGAATCCCCAGAAATCCTGGGAGCACATTAAGCTTCCCCTTGTATGAGGAATGGACATTTGAGCCAATTTAATTTGAACCTCAAAGGACAAGAAGACACTGACATTTAAGTTAGAGTAGCAAGAGCACCTTCTCTTTCTTACAGTTATTGTTGCCAAAAAAGGACCCTTGTGAAGGATGGCTAGAATGATTTCCTTTATCTTACTGAATTAGAAACCCTTGTAGAGAAACTGAGTAGGTGAACTAGGGGTGTAATAAAATCCTGGAATTCCAATCTCACGTCTTATTCATCACTGCATGGAATAGATAGGCACTAAATAATTGTTTCTTAAATGTCTGCTTCGTGAATCCATTTATTTTAAAGAAACTCATCCTATAGAACAGACCTTCAGTAACGGAACAAAAAATAATCTATTTTAGATACATCTTAACACAATTCTCCTAGAAACAGGATTTTCAATAGAAAAGTAATTTTATCTACCAGTAAAATTGTTAGATCATGATTACCAGTGAACTTTAGCTACTTTAGCAAAATCAAATCATAACGTGTTTTAATGGTATCTTTAAATTAAGACTATCTCAGATCTTTATTCCTCTAGGAAATAAGTTTTCCGTAATTCTGCAGCAAGAGTTCTATCTGTCAGCACACACCTAGCTAAGACTTATTGCCCACAAGTCTATTTATCTTTCAAGCACCTCTCCTACAGCTAACTCAAGGACCACTTATGGAGAGGACATATTCAAACAGAAGACATTACGCATTAACAGAGATCAACACAGCCCTGGTGTTTCACTTACAGAATGTGTTACTATACAAAGAACAAATACCGTATATTTCCAGAGCCATTTTGTAAAGTACTCTCACATAAATTATCTCCTTTATCCTTATATATAAAGCAGGAAAAGCAAATGTGTTCCTATTTTTAAAGATTAGGAAACAAACACAATGAAGGCTAATTGGCCTGACCAAGGTCACACGACTGAGAAATCTTAAAACAAAATCCCTAGCCTATATCTATTTTTTTCACTATATTCCTCTGCTTTAAAGAAACATAAAATTGCTAAGGGCATTGAATAAGAAATGCTGTTCACTTAGGATATTTACCCTCAATTCCAGTAAAATCATGTAGCAGAATTTCCAAATACTCATTCTCTTCAGAGGTTGCTCTGTACTGTTTTGAAGGGAATCAATAGTGATTTAAATTACGGTAAAACAATTTGTAGAAAGCCACTTTAGTAGGGAACATGAAAGGCTCAAAATTCTCCAGTAATAGAAAAATATTTAATATTCATAGACGCACAGTAAAATATTCTACAGAAAATAATTAATAGCATCATGACAATGTGTCATGTTTTATTAGTTAAAAACTATTTTGACTTGCTTTTAATACCTAGATTTATATATATTGATGGGTGGAATGATTCATATTGCCATTTTACTATTAAACTACCCAAGTTTCACTTCATATTTTTAAACTAAACAATTAATTTTGTCCATGCGCACCCTTTCTGAACAGACTGACATGAATTTGTCTTTATTCTAATTATGCATGCAAAATAAGTTGCAGACTGCAACGTAGCTGAGCTATGTGCTTATTGTTTAATATTTATAGGGCTCCAGCAATGATTAAGCAGCATTTACAACAAAATCCCTGCTCCTCCAGGCATGTAAATTTCAGTGTTTTGATGGACTTTGTAGTCAAGATACCTGTTTCATACTGACCAGCAGGTTAGCTCTGTGACTCTGCAAACCATGCTGCTGGGCCCCAAGGTCACGGATTAACTCCTCCTGTTATGCAGTTAACTTTGCTTTATGTTATAGCCACTAACTGCACCAGTAACTCCAGTCAACCACCTGAAAAACACACTCTCTTGGTTGCAGGGGGAGGGCAGGATGGATGAATCAGTACAAATTCAATTTCACTACTGGAAAAGGAATTCAAAGCAACTGACAAATCTGTAGCACGTTTATGAAAATCCACACACTCTAATAAAAGATGCTCAAGGCCCTGCCTTTGTTGATTTCTGTGTTCATTACAAGTATTCTGGCATTGAAAACTTTATTTTTATTTTCTATTGGTATCAAACTCAGTTCAGTTTCTACCTTGGTGAAGAATAATTGCCAAGTGCCCTTAGAGAAGACTGAGAAACACGTGTGTGTGTCCTCCTGCCTTGCAAAGCTATCTGTCCGGGTGGCCTTTCAGAACATCCTTGATGAATGAGACAGTAGGTCTACAGAAGGAAGAGATGGCCAATTGAGACACTCAGAACAGAGATTTTAGGAAAGGGTCTGCCTTCAAATGTAGAAGATAATAAAGTTTTGGACAGATAAAAGTGCACACGCCTATCAAGGAAATACAGTCAAAAAAGGGAGAGAAAGAGGCAGGGGTAGACTCTGGATTTGAAATAGGTTATGGAATAATCCAGAATGGTATGTATACAAGAGAACTGGGGCAGGCTAGCAATGAGGGGAATGCAATTAGGAAAGAAGATGGGAAAAAGTTAATTCTTATATTATTTCTTCAAGCTAATCATTTAGGGACCATGGGTGGGTTATATGTGTAAAGGGGGGAGGGTTACAGAAATGAGGGTTGTACTAGTCCAGGAGTTAAAGCCTAAAACAGAGATGGAGAGGAAAGCAACTCAGAAAATATTATAAAGTTATTATCTTTTGATTACCTCTTGTAGTCCTCACATCTAAATTCCAAATTTATTCTTCTATATCAAGAGAGAGAAAGAAAGAAATGACACATGCCCTTGTGGACATGTGTCATTTAAGTAGTGTACATATTCTTTTTCTTTATAATAAATTTATTTATTTATTTATTTATTTATTTATTTATTTATTTATTTTTGTCTGCATTGGGACTTCGTTGCTGCACAGGGGCTTTCTCTAGTTGTAACGAGCAGGGGCTACTCTTCGTTGCAGTGTGCGAGCTTCTTATTGCAGTGGCTTCAGTAGTTGTGGCACTTGGGCTCAACAGTTGTGGCTTGTGGGCTTAGCTACTCCATGGCATGTGGGATCTTCCCAGACTAGGGATTGAACCCGTGTCCCCTGCATTGGCAGGAGGATTCTTAACCACTGTGTCACGAGGGAAGTCCCCCACTCTGGTATTTTAAAACTACATTACCAAGTGATGGTTGTGCTTCTAGAGCAATTATGATGGTGATAGTAATGTGTGTGTGTGTGTGAGAGAGACAGAGCACATGGAGGTGGAAAAAAGAGAAAGGAGAGGACCCTTCTTTCTCCTCTCCAAGAATTTTAATATGACTGGGTCAGATTCCAGGATATAGACGTGTTCACATATTTTAATCGGCAGAGTTACTCCACTAAAAATGTGAATCTTTTTTCCCTTTCTTGTGATCATGTCTAGGTAGGTATGGTGCCTGGGACTTACCTTTTTCTTTTCTTCTACCTGGTATGCTTCTTATTGGAAGAAAGACTTTCCACTTGAGTTTGGGGCTTACGTTACATGTTCCAGCCTAGTCTGTGAAAGTCTCACATCAAATCATTAATTAGTGACCCAGCAAGTAATACATTCAAAATATTATTTCCCTTTTACCATCAGTCCCTGAAGGAAAGGGAGATTCTATGGGAACAGGGAAAGAAACCCTACAATAGTGCCTTAAAACCCAACAGTGTGAAGGAGAATTCTCTCCAGAAACTTACCCCCAGAGAAATACATCTTCCTCCTACACTTTGAGATGGTAGTGAAATAGCTGGAAAATTAGAATTAAATATCCTCCACACACAAAAAATATGGCCTCCAATAGCCGGAAAAGATCAGATGTGAAAATGTGAATTTGGAGAGATGTCAGTGGTAAGCAATTACTGAAATGGAGAGGAAAGTGCGTGCCCAGGAGAACATGCTCAGTTTATGAAGATCTGACTTCAAAGGTGATTATACGTAGCATGTGGATGGATGGTAGGGAAAGGGAATTGAGGGGCTTTGGGTGGAGGCCCCAACTCCTAACCAGTGTGTATCCTGTGAGAGCTGGGAGAACAGAGGGGAAGTAAGGCAGGGAAAAGACAATGGTTTTTGTAAAGGATACAAATCCACATTTCCAAGGAATAACAAGATCCCATTTATGTTAGGAAAACAGGTAACTAAAGGATTATTTCTTTATCTAAAAAATCTAGATCCCCACCGAAGAAACTACGTGAAAATGATGCATTTCTCAATGGACAGTGGGGGGAGCCTAGAAGGGAAGGTATTTTTAAAAAGACCATCTGCGACCAAATGCTCGTAACACAGCAAACTTTGTATTTGCTATGAGGGCACTTGGTCAGGCATTGTGTGATGCAAGCACTGATGCAGCGCATCTCTCACACTGCGTTTTTGATGGTCCAGCTCCTCTCTCCCAGGATGTAGCCCTTTCAGCTCTCAGGACTTGAGCGGTAGCAGCCCTGTTCCACAGTCTCCCTGACTCTGAGTATCACTTCAAAGTTTTGACCTTTGAGAACCTTCCTTGGGGCTTTGAAGCTGGATTGAGTTTTGATCTAGGCTCTGTCTCTGGGAGACTGACCAGTGACAGATCAATGTTGAAGCTGCGTGTGGCCATTCTTTATTTTCCCACATTTATCAGATAAGCTGAGGAAGTCCCTCTGCAGACACAGAGAAAAATCAAGCAAATATGCTCAATTAAGAAAAGATGAAAGTAATTTTGATCTTATTGACACCTTGATTTCATCCTGAGGTCCAGCCACTCTCCTCTCAACCTCTGTTTAAGATAGCACAAATGTTTCTGACCCTTTCGACCAAAACAGTTCTAATTAATGATGGAACATGATACAGGATCTTCTGTAGATGCTGGAAACCACCGAATTATCTCCTTTGCCGCTCAGTGCAATCATAAGACTATTACTTCTTCTCAAGCCATAGAGCTTACCGAATCTGGGGGAAAATCATCACAACTTGGGTCAGTGGTTAGAAATCATTCTTTGATCTTTCTAAAGTAATGAGACCAGTTTTCTGAATGACTTAGGGAAGTAACATCATTGTCTTGAATTTGGTCATCTTTAAAAGTAATTAGGGGATTTCTCTGGAAGTGAGAACTGTTGTATCAGCAAATCAGCATCAACCCACAAATAAAAATTCCTTCTGAGACAAACCCAATGTTTTCCCTAGACTTAGAAGTTTCTGGATAAATGACAGTTTTTGAGTGACCAATAGCAATAGGTACATTCGGGCATATCAGTTGGGTGGACTTTGAATTCTAGCTCTCTGACATCCTGCATGCTCCTCCTAAAATCAGCTTTAGTTCAATAAACATCCTGTGCCAAAAATGAATATACGTTCTTGATAATATTTCATTTGATTTTAGTTTTAAAAAAACTATTTTAAATTACTACTTAAAATTTTTTCACCATTCAGAACTTCTATATATTATTGAAAATTCATCCTTTCCCTTTTCTAACTTCAGTCTGCCCCATTCCAAATAGTGGTCTCTTGTAATGTTGATTTAGTAACAAATGTAATATTTTATGTCATTTGGTTTTTTTATATTCAAAATGTCCAGATATAAGGGGAAAAAATCACTACAGGACTTCAAATATATCCTCCATGAGAAGATTTTCGTGTGTCAACGAATATAGAAAAATCTGCCCTATTGTTGTGCAAACAGTGGCTCTTCTCTAGCCTATAAATAGCGGAAAGGAAAATCTCAGAAAGGATTTTCTAATTCGGCTGGCTTCAGGCTAACTACCCAGCATGCCTTCTTGTTTACAACTGCAAGTACAAATGTATGATTTTTCCCCATTTCGCTCAAAACGTTAGCTTTTTGGCTTATGGAATTAACCTCTGCCATGCATCTATGCTGTTTGCTTGCTGTTGCTATTTTAAACACTGAATCTGTTTTGCACTTTTTTACCATAAGGCTCTTAGAGTGTTATATAAACTGCTACTCCACGAATTTTCTTTTTGTTTCACATAAGGTAAATGTGAAATCCTCAACCAAATGTATTAATAGACAAACTAGAAGCTGTGTATTCTACTGGAAACCTTTTGAACACAGGTAACTGTAGTAACCATGTTTCTAGCTTCTGAAACAAGCCTGATAATATGATCATATAACAAACATGCATCTGATAGTTTGCCCAAGTCTCCTTGCCTTGATCTCCTTCTTCCCTCATCACACCCTTAGGAGTCTTCCTCCTGGGGTGTTCTCAAATAGAAGCCAATCAATCCAGAGTTCACACACCAATTACTGCCTGTATCCAGTTCTCACACTCGAGCTCTGCCTTTATCACCAGACAACCAGGGACAGCCCCTGTGCCCCAGAGCCTGCTGAACTTAAGCTAGTTAGTACTAAGCCTGCTTCCCTTTCTTCACCTGTCCCTTCCCAAAGAAACCACAGTAAGTGTTCTAGCTCAGAGTTCCCGCTCTCTCTCTGCTCCGTGGTTGACCCCCGTGCTTTCCCCTGTGGCCTCCATGCTCTCTCCTCTTGGTTACTGGAACTAATAAACTACCTTTTCAATGGAAATTGTTTCCTCATCTGTTGGCCTTACTATAACTCAAATTTCCTGTTAATACACTGTATTTTAAAAGAACAACCTAGTTGAAGACCAAGGGATCTCTCTTTGTCTCTACTCACCAGTTGCCTTTCTCTATTACAGATCTTTTGCTTGAATTATTTGAATTATGTGATTCACCTATTAACCCATTACTATGTTTACATAAGACATGTTACAAAGAACTATGGCAACCCTGAGATTTAGTTGTACCCCAAAGTCAGGAAATGGAATTAAATAACTCTTTCCACATCACTTTTACTTCTTAGGTCCTGAGACTTAGTCAAGAAATGAAAAAATGCTAATACCTCTATTTGCAAGGCTAAAATAGATCTGTTTACTTTGTCATTCCTTCCCTATCTCCATTTGTTTGTTTTTTATGTAAATTTTGCTGAAAGAAATCTGATGTAACCACTGTCACTAGTCTAGGAGGAGGGAAGCATGTAAATGTGGCATGCAAAATGGAACTTTTTCCAGTTAATATTTTTTTAGAAACTCTCTGTGATGTTTTTTGCTGCCCTTACCTAAGTAGACTGAGTACTGCTCAATTATTTTGATGGAAATCTAATTCTTCAAGCCCAGGTGCATTTAATAATGAGATGAGATGGTCTCTAAGGTCCCAACCTGCTCTACCAGTAACCTTCTGTCCTCTTATGAGGAGCAAATTGTCTCAGATGTCTTGCTGAGATTTAAGCCAAATCAGAACAATTTAGTTTGGGACTTTCTTGGCAGTCCAGGGGTTAAGACTCTGTGCTTCCAATGCAGGGATGCAGGGGTTGCAGATTTGATCCCTGGTCAGGGAACTGAGATCCCACATGCCGCGTGGTGTGGCCAAAAAAAAAAAAAAAAAAAAAAAATCTGCTAAAAAAATAACATCTAGTTCGCAGTGGTACGAAAAAGTGTCTTCTCCACTATGATCAATGATCATTTTGTGATGTGTTCTCCAGGATATTTTAACTTTCTTTCACTTACACAGAATGTTTACTTATTATGAGAAGAGGCATATGTGGGAGCACTGTGAAATAATCACCTCTTTGGTGTATTGAGACTAAGCCAACATAATTGTGAACACTCACAGGGATATATCAAAAATAAGGGTTAATTATTTGGTTGTAGATTTTCATAAGCCTCATGTAGTTTTACAAATGTCTTTCATTATTCATTATCTGCCCTGTTTTGAAGAATCTAAACCACTCGAAAGACATATAAACAGGTGCTTCTTTGAATGTTACATCAATAACTTCCACCACTTGCCCTTAACATAGACTGCAACAAATGACTCAATTATTGTAGGCTTCGGTGGTGGAATATGAGTTGTAAGCACCAGATCTCAGAGAAAAGGTAACTGTTTATTTAAAATTGGATATTGGGTTGACATAAGGAAATGAAATCTCCATTTCCCATGATGTTTCAGGACAGGAAACCAACAGCCTTTGGTATTCAGGGGTAAACCATCTGATCAAGAGCTCAAGAGTTGATTGTTAAATTTTCAAGACGTTTACAAGCCTGTTGTTTGACAGAAATGAGCTAGTAATTAAATTATATAAACTTACAATCAAATAAATTGTATTAAATGCAAAGGCAATAAGCACTCCAAACTTATCATTTCCCACTTCTTCTCCTAATTTGTTCCATTACCTACGTTCTTGAGGCTGTCGATATCTATTGTCTTTTGTGGTAAGAATACAACCTAACAGCGCTACCACACAGCTCTTTCCATTCCATCTTCAGGAAAGCCATTTTGGCAGCTTCACATCAGCTATGGTGGGAGAATTCACACCACAGAAGTCTGCAAATGCTACACCTCAGGGCTTGATTTGCTGTTTTGTTGATTATTTAGACATAGAAATTTTTGAAAAACACCTTTTGCACAGCAAAGGAAACCAAACAAAAACAAAGGAAACAAAATAAAAAGACAACCTTCTGAATGGGAGAAAACATTTGCAAATGATATGACCAACAAGGGGTTTATATACAAAATATATAAACAGCTCATACAACTCAACATCAAAAAACCAAACAGCCCAAGTAAAAAATGGACAGAAGACCTGAACAGACATTTTTCCAAAGAGGACATTCAGATGGTCAACAAGTACATGAAAAGATGCTCAACATAATTAATCATCAAAGAAATGCAAATTAAAACCATAATGAAAAAAAACACACAATAAGACATCACCTCACATCTGTCAGAATGACTATCAACAAAAGAACACATAACAAATATTGGCGAGGATGAGGAGAAAAGGGAACCCTCATACACTGTTGGTGGGAATGTAAGTTGGTGCAGCCACTATGGAGAACAGTATGGAGGGTTCTCAAAAGCTAAAAATAGTATTACCATATGACCCAGCAATTCCACTCCTGGGTATATATCCCCCCCAAAAAGTGAAAACACTAATTCGAAAAGATATATGCACCTCAATGTTCATAGAAGCATTATTTAAAATTGCCAAAATATGAAAGCAAACTAAGTGTCCCTCAACAGATGAGAAGATAAAGAAGATGTGAGATATATATATGTGTGTGTATACATATATATATATAAAACATATGTAAATACATACATACAACAGACTACTACTCAGCCATTAAAAAAGAATGAAATTTTGCCATTTGCAGCAACATGAATAGACTTGGAGGGTGTTATGCTAAGTGAAATAAGTTAGACAGAGAAAGACAAATACCGTATTATACATCAATAAAAAAGCAGATTGTACTCAAAAGTACTTTGTGTCTATAGCTATCACATTGTAAATGGCACCAAAAATTAGAGCGAATGTTGTTCCAGTATGCAAAACTATTTTCCAATTCAAAAAAGGTCTCTTATTATTGATGAATTACCAAAGTACATCCATTTTTGTTGTTTCACATTCACCTTACTCATTAATGTAAATGAAAGTTTTAATGAATATTCACTTTATGAATACACTTGGTAGGCAATTGCAACCATAGGTTGGTCATGGAAATAGTTTCTCAATAATCGATGGAAGCATTCTGTGAGATTGAATTTGCTATTTGAAATTTACAGTAAAGTATTATATATTTGTCAATTGTTTGCTACACATCTTTGTTATCATTTAAAAAATATTTCTCACTTCCTCTGAGACACAACTATTTAATAATTTAAGTGCTCTGAGATAACTAAAGGAATTTGTGTTACTTTCCAGAATATCAACAAACCTCGCAAAAATATTTCTTGTGGCTTGGATGGTGAAGTAGTAAGGTCTTAATGTACTAAACCTTGCAGCACTGCAGGTGGAAATTGGATGAGCAGGAAGAGACTAGTAATGTCCACCTGCTATGTATTCTGGTATATTTACCCCCCCCCCAAAATACTCTTAAAAGCAGTGAGGGGGAGACAGAGTTGGAACAGATGGGGCATAGCTCTAGATGACTTATCTCCTTGCCCTACGCTCCCAGACAGGCGCCTGCAACACTCTCTGTGCCCCTGGAATTCTGCCAGGCTTGAGAGAAAAACCAAATCTTCCCTGGCATTGCGCTTGCACACAAAGCTTATACCACTGGTCTATAAGAAATCCCAGGAACGACCCCTGCCCTTCCATGAATAGAAATGCCTGCACACTCTGGACTCTTCTATAAGAGCCAAACTTAGGAATTTGAGAGCCACAATGCCATCTGGGGTGGGACCAGGGAGGCTGCATTGGAGCCAGTCTCTTTAAACAACATCTTGACCACAGTTTTCCAGGCCCCTCAGGAAACCCTAGTCTTCACGGCATGCTTCCCAGGTAAGTAGATCTGAAAGCATCACATACGGACAGTGCCAGAGGTCAATGCATTCATCATCTTCCACTCTCTCCTGTCCTATTTCTTCAGTGTTGTGATGCACCCAGCTTTTGGGGTTTGAGTATTGGGTGCTGTGACACTGTGTGGAAGTCCCCACTGCTTAGATTCCCTGCTTTTTTTTTTTTTTTTTCATGTAGACAATTTACTGAGCTGCAATGAGAATGACCTCTGTTCTGATGAATTGATTATGTTGACATTTGGTATTTAAAGAGAACAAAGGTGGATGGAAAACGTAGACAACAAGGTAAAGGAAAGGCTACAGAATAAGCAGTCACTGAGGGTCAGCATTTTCCTGCCAGGACAGCATCATGGCTTTCAAGGGTTTGTATAGTGAGGACATAGACCTTAGTTTGTTTTATGCTATTGAGAACCATCCTCCCCCCCAAAAAACCCGGCACATATAAAAATGCTGGTTTCTCAATAATTTTGCAGAGAAAGTTAAAATGAAAATTTTACTTTTATCCAGAGGAAATGGTGCTTGAAAAATTCCTAGATAGATATAGATATAGATATCGATACAAATATAGATATAGGTATAGGTATAGATATAGGTATAGATACAGATAGTCAACTGAAATAAATGCACAATGTGAGAGTTGTGAGTTAAGTTTTATTTGGGGCAAAATGAGGACTATAGCCCAGGAGACAGCATTTCAGATTGTTCTGAGAAACTGCTCCAAAGAGGTAGGGGGAAAGGTCAGTATGTGATTTTGGTGAAGGGGAAATACATGCAATTCAAGCACATATTTTTTGTAGGTTTCTTCTAGTCATGAGGAGCAGACGTCACCACGAAGGATTTTAGTACTTTTCTAGATATGAGGAGATGCAAGAATTGGTCTCATAAAATCATCTCCTGAAAATATCTATCTGAAAACCTGTTCTGCCAGTTCTTCCCAGAGCACAGAGTGCTTCATTCCTGAGCTCCACCCTGAGCTCCTTTCAGCGGGTGTTGAAGGTCAGCAGCTGCAGTGGCTCATAATTTGATCCTTGTAGAGGTAGATGGCAAGTGCCAATTTGTAGGTGACAAGATATTAATATAGATCTCCAAGCATTTATTAGGGACAAGTCACTAACACAAAATAAATAGGGGGGGGGGGGAGAGAATTACCCAAGAACACCTTTTTTGAAACTTTCAAAAGTATCTGTTTTGTTCTAAAATCTAAATTCATTGCTTTGAAAAAATATTGCGTCCCCTATTGACAGATCTTACAAGTCGAGACATTGTAATTATCTGTAGAAGTTGTTACAAAGAAAGTCAGGTCTCTGACAGTAGAGGGAATAAGAACCCTCTCAGACTCCCTCTAATTTTAAGATCCCGGGATGTGATGAATGTCTTCATCACCTTCTTACTTAGCCTGTGGTGTGTCGGGGTTAGATTTTGTAAAAGGGATCAGTGTTTTACTGGACCTGGAGAATACAGAATATTAAGGGTGGAGTTCCCATCTGTCTTGGCTTCTGAACCAAGTATTCACTTTAATAAAACCAAGACGTAGCGACACAGCTTATGACAGTTTGCAACTGGCAGGCAGGGCTGAGTGCAGGCTACTCTCAGGAGTGACAAGGCCTCGGTCTTCCAGCTTGCAGAGCCAGGAAATTTGCTCACTTCAGAAAGGACCATTTCAAGTGGGGAAAGAATCTGTGCCTTTCCAATCAAATTGCTTCCTTTGAAGCAGAAGACACTGGCAAAGTTGATTTTGCTCCTTTCTGCGTGTGTAGTTAAGAGCCCAAGACTGCGTTCATTTTCTATCTTAATTTGAAAAATGTAACACAGTAATAATTTTGGTTTCCAATTTGTAAGTAGGCCATTATTGATAGAATTGAATTTGACCAAAATTCTAGGTTTTGGGAATTTACCACAAATCCCCCAAATTCAAAATGTGTTTCGGTCACCAGATCAGAGAAACAAGAGCCCTTCTTTATTGCCACTACCCAGATGTTTTCCTGTCCTGTAAATGTATGAACACTACCACTAAAGATCATCCATCTGGTCTAACAGCTGCTTAGTGCCTCTTCCAAAATCCAAAACTGGGCTGTGAGGTTGAGAACAGCAGCATAATTTAGGCAAGCAGGGGACATTCTCAGGTAGTAAAAAGGATGTGGGTAATACTGCTAATGGAGATTACAATGATATCCTTTAGCATAATAATGGAGAGTAATAGCATCCCTGAGGGAAGACCCAGAAGTGAAAGTGGCATTGCCCATTAAGATAATGCTGCTGTGGTGTCATTTAAAGGATTGTGTGTGTGTGTGTGTGTGTGTGTGTGTAGAATTTAATACTGGGAATTACACTTTGTCTTAAATTAGTGTGGGTTAAACCTAATCTACATTTACAGTGTTAGCAACAGGGTCTGTTTAAAATGTATTGATAACACAGTACCACCATGCATCCAATGTCTAAAAATTAACTTGTGAGAGTCTTAGGGAAAAGAAAAATGGAACTGATTTGCCCATATTTATTATCTACAAATGCAGGTGGACAAGTAACTTGCATATACATGATAATCTCTTAGTGTAGGACACATAAAACTGTTGGCATCTATGAAATACTTTGAGAAGAAAAGCTGATAGAGAGCAGGACCCTCTGGGCCTCCTGGGCACATCTGTGTCCCCCATTTCTTGATTACAGGAAATAGGCTTCATTCAACCTCCTTGACCTACCTACCCTGAGTTCCAACAGCAGGTTCAAAGAGTTGCTAATTAGGGAAGGGAGGGGATACAGAGACAAGGGAGGAACAGTCAAAAGAAACAGTAGTGCAGCCTTGGGGCAGGGTTCTGTCTCCCCCTCAAGGATATGCAGAACAATATCTTTGAGCTGTTTTGCAGATACTGAAACCTCCGCCAGGTGGGAGAAGTTAACTCTATGCTGCCCGCAAGCATGTGGACCCCAGACCGGTTGGAACAAGAAGGTTGATGATGCCGACTCCCGCTTACCTCCCCACCAACCTGTCAGAAGAATGTCCACCAGCTGATCACGCCCTCCTCTTTGAACCATTACTATAAAACTCCTCGCTACCCCCTCCAGGTTGGGATACACAGTTTTGAGGGCATTAGCCTACTGTATCCCCCTTTTCCTGGCAAAGCAATAAATCTATTCTTTTCTATATCACCCAAAACTCTGTCTCCGAGATTTAATTTGGTGCCAGGTACAGAGGCCGGATTCAGCTTCAAAGCCTCTGTCCATTAATGAGTGCTTTCCACTATGGAAAGGGAGAATGTGAACAGTGGGACCTTACAAACTAGAAAACAGAGCCAGCTCTGGGTCCACCCTGCTTAGCCAAGACCACAAGAAATGTCCACATTTGTGAAAAGTTTCTGGTCAACTCTAATGGCTATTTTAACACATTTACTGTTGAATTTTACTAACTTTTTAAAGAATCTCTGGATATGAAGCAAAAAGTAGATATAACTACTTTACAAGTTGATTATACCCAAAGAAAGTTTGCTTTATAACCAGGCATATTATTCACTAACAGTTGTTTTAAAAAAAAAATTATAAACTGATTTAATTATACCTTATTTAATGCTCAAATATTGAGAAAAATGTTCTTGTGCAGTTGTTTGGTTTTTTTTTTTCAGATAAAACAGTATAAGAGAGATGAAGTATGCTATCCTAGTCTGTGCAGCTGCTCACTGTAGATCTGAATCTACAGCTTGTGTCTTCTGACCCTGAGCTCTTCCCATGATAACACAGTGGCCTCCCAAGATTAAGTCCTCTGGGCAGGTATCCCTTGAAACAGTGTTTTGTGGTGCACCAAATAAAGCAACACAGTGTGCTCTGAATATCTGATAAAGAAAAATGTAAAATGTGAAAGTGGATAATACCTGTCAGTGACAAAGACAAATGAAGCACTTTATTATAAAAGTTTAATGGGGGTAAAAATGAAAAATTTACACTTATTATTGTATAGCTCAATAGCCTTGCTGCAAATTTTGTTTGTTTACTTAGACCCTATGCCCTTTAACTGGGAAAATAGTAGTAGACAGAATGAATGATACGGAAGGATCCTGGGTGCAGGCACACCACCTCAGCCCCCTTGTCTCAGACTTCCAGTATCAGAACACTTCCACATTGGCGTTATAAGGATGATTAAATAATCCAAAGTCATGAAGCCAGAAAACCTGCACACTCACTAGAATCTTCAGCAGCTTCCAGGCTCTATGTAACCATCTTAGGCTTGGCTTTTTTTCATCTGTAAGATGAAGGAACTTTGTAGAGCCCTGTAGATTTTGAAATTGTGTAATTGTGATTTTACACACAAGAACTGCAGTTCCCCATGCTCTGAAATCTAACACCACACTCCCTCCTGCCAGCACCCTGGCCACCACAGCTCATCTGCTCAGGGCTCCATGGCCCTAAAGGAAGTGCAGTCCTCATGGCACACTGCCACCAGGGAGATCTTTCTTTATATGATGCAAATCTAATCATGTTATCACTTTAAGTCTTCTTTTATCTACCCATTACTGTGCAAAAGGGAGATCAAGCTCTTCAGCCCAATGTCATACACCTTCTTTAAATCTGATCTTTGGACCTCAGCCTCAACTGTCACCAGTCTTCCCTCCACACCTTTGTAGGCTAGTCATGACTGCAGCTGGTGTTTTCACTCTTCATTGTGTTTCCATGTGCCTCCAAGGCAGAGCCTGTGCTGATGTCTGGGTCTGAGATCACATGCTTCTGTGACCAGGGGCTAAGTATCTCTCCTCTGGAAGAGGAGAGAAGGTTTAGCCCTGTTAAGAGAACAGGGATTGGAATCTTGAGACCTTGTTTTAATTCCCAAATTCATCACTTACAAACTGGGCATGTCAATTAATCTTTCTAAGCTTTAGTCCCTTTCAATTGTGGATAAGCACATTTAATTCAAAGAGATGTTGTTGAGAATAAATATTATAATGAATGGAAGGCAACTAACTCAATGCCTGGCACAAAGAAATTATTCGATAAATATTAGATAGTATATATATTATTATTAGATTAGACCCAGCTAGAGCGTTTCCTCCTCCAGAATGATTCCCCTAAATGTCTCATCTCTCCTCAAACCCTAACCCACCCATACCACTGGAGGAATTCAGAGTTCTTCAAAGTACAGTGGCTCTTCCTTGGCTGAGTTGTGACAGAGTCTTATTGGCTGCGCTCTTTCCAGGCAAGAAGAGGAAGTGTCTCTTCTTTCTGTTGGTCTCCGCTGTCATCGTAGGGCCTGAAAGCTCCCACTCTGGCCTCCTGACTCTATTTTGATTGAGGTTTCTGCTTATTAATTTTTGCGATGTGTATGCCCACATTGGTGGAGTATATTGCCACAATTGTTTTAATGTTAAAGTATTTTAAATACTTTTTTAAAAGGTCATACCTTTCCCTCAAGTTTTGGTTTTCATTTTGTTTGTTTGTTTTTGCCTTTGCACTAAATTCTTAGAGTTAAGGCTCAGCCAAAAAATCACATTCTCAAGACCTGGAGTAAATATTTTATTTGTTCGATTTTCTACCTTTTATTGGAGTTAGTTGCATTTATTTTTCCTCTTCTTACTTGCTTGTAAGTAAGAAGAAACAGCAAACAGCAGCCAATTTTTAATACAACTCTATATCCTTCGCAATTTCTTGCACATTATAATTCTCAGTTAAATATTTGTTAAATGACTTATTGACAGATTGAATAAAAGACAAATGATTGAAGTGTTACATATTAGAAAATATAGTGTTTGTCTATAGTTAGCTGATAGATACGTAGTAGTATTCACTTACCTCTTGCAAAAATCTTTTGAAAGTTGTAGAAAAAGTAAAGCTTACAACATACTTTTTTTTCTGCCTACAGAATGAACAGCAAACTACCATGTTCTTTTATCATAAAAAATATCCATAGTGTAACTGTGGGAATAGACTTCTTTGTCTTTCCAGGATCTCCAGTACGTATGTTGCATGCTGAGGAATTATTTTTCTTGATTTTTATCATGGCTTTCTTGTTAGGCACGAAGAGGAATCTTTATAGACAAAGCATTTAGGTTTTGTTCTTTGAGAACATGTCTGCAGCAGCTATTCTTAGAAACCTTGTGGGAGGCCAAGATCCACCTCTGTGTAGAGTGAGTCACCACTGCTTCACTAATTATGCATTATTCCTACTGCAGATTATGGGTCTAAATATCTACAAAACCAAATCCAAGGAACCTGGAGGCTAATTGGGCTGAAAACAGCCCTTTGCTCAAGCCCGAAGGTGGGAGATATGCAGTCAATTAAGCTCTAATGGGCAAACACAGCAACCACTGCCCCCCTGTCCCCACAGCTGCCAGACTCAACGTGCTAGCTTCAAAACAGTGTGCGCCAGTTGTATGCCCACTTAATTCCGAGAAGCAATTTCCTGGTAAGATCTGATGCTCTATTGTTGGGATTTCCTTTTCAAAAATATTAGTTAACAGTGTTTCTTTCAAGAAATTCTGTTTGTGAGGCACCATAACGGCTCCTGGGGTGACTAAGAGCATTTGCCTTACAGAAACCTACCTTCTAATGGGGAAGAAACAGACACATACACAATTAAAAAGAGCTTCTGATGAAGGATGGGAGACAAAATAAGGATGTGCTCAGAATAGGCTAAGCCTTCAACTCCAAATTGGAACTCTGACAGTAGGGCAAGGGCCTCCTTTAATTTCTATTCCAGGGTCTTACATGGGTCATAGGGTAACAGGAAACTTCAGACAGAGAGTTCTTTTCTACCTCTTTCACCTAAGGTACTGGTTAGGTCCAGAAGGTATCAAAAAGCCACAGGATAGATAAGACACAGAACATTAACTTTACCTGATGGATATTTGAAACAGTCTTGCATAGAGACACAGATTTGTCCAAAACGCATTTATAGAGTGGCTGCGATGTTCCATGTGGTCTTCTAGGCACTGGGGATTGAGCACTGAACTCAATCAAGGACGACTCTGTTCTCGTGGAGTGTCATTCATAGGGGAGTGGGGGGGTGTGGGACAATAAATGAATAAATAAGGGAACATACAGTACTTCAGAAGGTGAATGCCATGGAACACAACAGATCAAGATGTAGAATGTGAATAAGGTGACCAACCATGTGGTTTGCCTGAGACTGAGGTGTTTCCAGGACCTGGGACTTTCAGAGCTAAAACAGGAAAATCCTGGCCAACTGGGATGAGTTTGTCATCCTAGGTATGGGGGACACGGAGGAATCAAAGGTGACTCTAAGGATCTGGACCAATGGGAGGACGGACTTGCCAGTGAACAGAAATGGAGAAGACCAGAGGGTTACAGAAATGGTGAAAGAAGGAGGGCAGAACCAGGAAGACTTTTGTGACATCTTAAGTTTAAGATGCTCATTAAATACCCCAGTGGATATGTAGGGTTGGTAACTAGATACAAGTCTGAATTACAGGGGGAAAAAATCAAGGTAAAAGAAATGAATTTGGGTGTCATTAGAATATGAATACATAGCATTTATTACATTAAAGTCATTGGGCTGACTGAAATCACTGAGGGGCTGTAGTTATAATGCCGCTGGGAATGATCCAGAAGAGGAGGAAATTTGATGATGCAAAAGAGAAATGATGATTTGCAAAGGAGCTGCTCTTGAATGATTCAGAGGGAAAAGGATGTAGTGCACAAAAGGAGGGATGATTCTAGATAGGAGAAGGAACAGCTTATGCCTGCTTATAGTGGGAGGGGTGATGGTGTACGTGGTACAGATACTGGGAAATTGGAGACGGCAGTTCTCTGTTTTCTCAGTGAAGCAAAAATGTCAACTGGGAGTGAGGAGCTGTTGGAAGTTTGAGGAGAGAGAAATGTTGAGAGGGACCCAAGGAGAGGGGGGCATTGGCTGCCTAAAGGAGATGTAGGAAGACTGATAAAAAACACTAAGGTCAGTCATAATTAAAAGTAAGATGAGTCAATGTGGCTGCATTTTATCCAGCTGCATTTGGCTGTATAGATACAAGTGTGGAGTAGATAGAGGATTGCATTTATCAGAGCTGGTGTCTTGCCAGACTAGACTCTGGTTCTTAAGTACTGTAGAGAGTGTATAATATACTCATCACAATGATGGATTGTGGAAGCAAAGACATTAAGGAAAGGGTCACAATTGTTGGACTCAGGGTCACTGAAGGGCATAACTGGAAAGACAGGAGGTGTTTACTGTCAATGGAATGCCTGTAGTTGAGATCATGGGGAGGCACAGGTATTGAGAACAATGAGGTGTATGGTGGATCACAGTGGAGAGGAAGACAAGATCACTAGAAGGAAGAGAAATTGAACTAAGCAGCCAGAATATCAGAAGTATCATTTATGAGAGTGTTTTCAAATTTCAGTTTATAATCAATAGTGAGTTATGATGTAAATTGAATGGGTACTTAAAAATCTTTTTTGAACTAGAAGAGTAGAGTAAAAATAGAATAGAATAGAATAGAATAGAATAGAATAGAATAGAATAGAATAGAATAGAATAGAATAGAATAGAAAATACAGGAGTTCATTGCATTTAATATGAATAAGGATGGTTTTCTGAAATGTATGTGTGTGTGCGTGTGTGTAGCTCAGTCATGATATAACTTATTAGTTACTCATTTTATACTGGGGGTCTCTGTAGTGATATTTGAGACCTATTGCTCTGTGTGATTATCAAAATAATCATAATAATGGCAGGAGCAGGGCTGAAAAAGCATTCATGTTTGGATGTCACAATCTTCAAGGAATGATGGAGGGTGACCTGGGACTCTGACGGACTATGCCAGGAAAAGGTTCTATGTTAAGGGGCTGTGGAAGGAGGAGGGAACATGACCTGGAGCTGGCAGTGATGACTAAGTGAATCTCGTCCTCCACTCCAGGCAGTGGTGAGCAGTGTGGGAGAGAAAGCAGCTGGTATTGAAGCGGGTCGCTGGGGAAGATACATCCTTAGGACAGAGCTGGTATTATGCAGGGAATTGCAAATGTACACGTCTTTTCAAGATAAATATAGGAGACATCAAAGAAATTTGTCACTTAAAGGTGGAGAGTTCTGCAGGTTCCGCCCTTGGGCTGAGAATTGCATGTGTTCTCTCCCTTGCTCTTGGGGCATATTTCATATTCCTTGAATCACTATGAGAAGCACTGACCTAAGGAGAAGTGACTAATATCTTTTGAGTGTCCATTAACTACTTGGTAGTCATTATTTTATTCTCAGAAAAGAAATATGTTCTAAGTACTGTTCTAATTTTAGAGATGAAGAGACTGAGACACAGCACTTCTGTTTTGTAAGATTGTACAGATGAAGTAGCAGAGGCACAATTAGAACACACCTCTGTTTGACCTCAGAGCCCAGGTTATTTTCACTATGCCACCATGTGGATTTGGAATGTCTCATGCACACCCACCAGTTATACTCAATGATATAAGGTTGAAAGATTTTCATCTAAGGTAAGGAACAAGATGGGGTGCCAACTCTCAACACTCTTATTTAACATAATGCTAGAAGTCCTAGCCATAGCAATCAGGCAAAAGAAAGAAATAAAAGACATTCAAATCAGAAAAGAAGTAAAATTGTCTTTGTTTGCATATAATATTATCTTATATGTAGAAAATGCTAAGGCCTCCATTAAAGAACTGTTAGAAGCAATCAACAAATTTGGAAAATTGCAGAACGCAAAATCAACATACAGAAATTAGTTGCGCTTCTATACATTAAAAAGGAAATACAGTAAGTCCCCTACATACAAATGAGTTCCATTCCGAGAGTGCATTCCTAAGTTCTATTTGTTCATAAGTCCACCAAAGTTAGCCTAGGTACCCAACTAACACAATCAGCTATATAGTACTGTACTGTAATAGGTTTATAATACTTTTCACACAAAATAATACATACAAATAAACAAACATGAAAAATAAAGAAAACATTTTTAATCTTACAGTACAATACCTTGAAAAGTACAGTAATAGTACAGTACAACAGCTGGCATACAAGAACTGGCATCGAGTGAACAGGCAAGAAAAGTTACTGACTGCAGGAGGGAGAGGAGGTGGGAGATGATAGAGCTGAAGGATCGTCAGCAATAGGAGATGGAGGGTAAGCTGCAATTTCACTCATGCCTGATGTTGATGGCACAGGTTCTGGTTCTTAATGGATTCAATTCTATCTACCGTCTTGAAAAAATGATCTAGTGATGTCTGGGTAGTAGCTCTTTTATTCTCATCATAGATGACATGGTAGCACTGGAGTGCATTCTGAATGGCATCTGCCACGTTCATGTACCGTTCTATGTTCGGGTCCTGTGCCTCAAAAACTAACAGTGCCTCCTCAAATAAAGAAAATCCCCTTGGCATTTCCTGTGTTGTGAATCTTTTCAGTTCTTCAGTTACTTCTTCCTCTTGACTCTCTTTTTCCTTTCTCTGGGCCTCCAGTTCAATCAGGTCCTCATTAGTAATGCACGTTCACATCTTTGAAAGTTCGCAAATAAAGACTATTACAAGAGACAAAGAAGGACACTACATAATGATCAAGGGATCAAGGGATCGATCCAAGAAGAAGGTATAACAATTGTAAATATTTATTCACCCAACATAGGAGCACCTCAATACATAAGGCAAATACTAACAGCCATAAAAGGGGAAATCGACAGTAACACAATCATAGTAGGGGACTTTAACACCCCACTTTCACCAATGGACAGATCATCCAAAATGAAAATAAATAAGGAAAAACAAGCTTTAAATGATACATTAAACAAGATAGACTTAATTGATATTTATATGACATTCCATCCAAAAACAGCAGAATACACTTTCTTCTCAAGTGCTCATGGAACATTCTCCAGAATAGATCTTATCTTGGGTCACAAATCAAGCCCTGGTAAATTTAAGAAAATTGAAATCGTATCAAGTATCTTTTCCGACCACAACGCTATGAGACTAGATATCAATTACAGGAAAAAATCTGTAAAAAATACAAACACATGGAGGCTACACAATACAATACTTATTAACCAAGCGATCACTGAAGAAATCAAAGAGGAAATCAAAAAATACCTAGAAACAAATGACAATGAAAACACAGTGACCCAAAACTTATGGGATGCAGCAAAAGCATTCTAAGGGGGAAGTTTATAGCAATACAATCCTACCTTAAGAAACAAGAAACATCTCAAATAAACAACCTAAACTTACACCTAAAGCAATTAGAGAAAGAGGAACAAAAAACCCCAAAGTCAGCAGAAGGAAAGAAATCATAAAGATCATATCAGAAATAAATGAAAAGAAATGAAGTAAATGATAGTAAAGAGGAATAAAACGAAAAGCTGATTCTTTGAGAAGATAAACAAAATTGATAAACCATTAGCCAGACTCATCAAGTAAAAAAGGGAGAAGACTCAAATCAATAGAATTAGAAATAAAAAAGGAGAAGTAACAACTGACCCTGCAGAAATACAAAGGATCATGAGAGATGACTACAAGCAAATATACGCCGATAAAATGGACAACCTGGAAGAAATGGACACACTCTTAGAAACGCACAACCTTCTGAGACTGAGCCAGGAAGAAATAGAAACTATGAACAGACCAAACACAAGCACTGAAATTGAAACTGTGATCAAAAATCTTCCAACAAACAAAAGCCCAGGACCAGATGGCTTCACAGGCAAATTCTATCAAACATTTAGGGAAGAGCTAACACCTATCCTCAAACTCTTCCAAAATATAAAAGAGGGAGGAACACTCCCAAACTTATTCTAAGAGGCCACCATCACCCCTATATAAAAACCAGACAAAGATGTCACAAAGAAAGAAAACTACAGGCCAATATCACTGATGAACATAGATGCAAAAATCCTCAACAAAATACTAGCAAACAGAATCCAACAGCCCATTAAAAGGATCATACACCATGATCAAGAGGGGTTTATCCCAGGAATGCAAGGATTCTTCAATATACTTATTTTCTATATATATATCAAATAAGACCTATGCCCTACTAAAATTAATACAAAATATGTATATATCATTCAGTCCCCTTTTGGAAGGGATTATTCCAACAACCAAATATCTGAGAGGCAATCTTACCCAGCACCATCTTACTTGATTGAAGGTCACTTAACCAGCAGCCTCAACTATTTGGATTAAAAATGAACTATCCTTCAAGATGGATGATTTGGAAAGTCACATGTTTTATTATAAATTAGTTCATCCGTGCTCACTCAGGATCCTAAGTCACTCTCACTTTACAAACGTTCTGAAAGTAATTGGTCATGTGGCACACTTACAGATTGGAAGTGGGAGAAGAATGGAAGCAAGGGGGCAGTAGGCGGGAATTGTGGTGAGCCGAAAGAGAGGTGTGGGAGAGAACCTGGAACACTGTGAGAGTCAGACACAAGGTTTCACAGGCATAGAATAAGGCCACTTGAAATCAGGACTCACGTGGCACCATTGTATGAGAGCACAGCAAAATAACTGATACTCAAAGTTAGGACCCTGAGACATGAAGCAATCATTGAACCATATCTTGTAGGCTATTTGAAAGCAAAAAAAAAGTAAAAGGGTGAGATTTTAATTAATATTTCCAATCTAAGTAGTGAGTTTTGATGGCGATTCAGAAAGTATGCATGTATAAAACCGTTCATGTCCTACCAATTCTAATAAAGTGGTGGACCAGAAGATTGCAGGTCCTAGTAATTCAGAACTCTGACATGTATGGCAAGAGGTGAGTTACTAAACCTATCAGGAAAAGAGGCTTGAGAAAGATCACTTTTAATGGACAAAGAGTATGAAATTTCGAGTAAAAAGCAAATGGTTTTCTGACATTTGTATTCTTCCACGTGCCTTGTTGTTGTGTGACCTGTGTAATATCCTTAAACGTGCCCTTCTGACTCCCATCTGAAGTAAATGATGTCCTCTGTGCACACCCGTCCTGGCTCATTCATCAAGAATAGTATTTAGTCGGAACGCTAAGTCTAGCAGAGAAGGCTCGTGAAAGCAACGGCAGGTTAGAAATTCAGGCTCAGAGCTGTGGCCTTATCCGTAGGCTGCTGTGGTCTTTGACTTGCCAATTATTTTCCTAAACCTCTGACCTCCTGGCTCCTGCACTAAGCACAGATTAAGCTCCTTCACTTCTGGGAGGGGAGACCTTGAAGGAAGGTCCATCAGCACTGCTGAGAGTCAGGAGTGGGTGCTCGTTCTTCAGGGTCACTGCCAAGTGGACATCCAGCTCAGCAGTCTGCAGGGGCTGCTGGAGAAAAGCTGTCTGGATGTAAGACGCAGTAAAGGTCTCCAGCTACTCTTTACACAAGTAAGACATTAGTTTTAGTTCTGTTTCATTTGCGGCAACTGTGTTCTTTATTTCCTCTGCACTGTTATGTGGATGCAATATCCTTCTCCATTCTGGATCCCGAATTGCTGTTTAATATTGCATGGGAGACAGCTGCCACATTGCTCCCTTTCCCCACCAAGTGGGTGACAGAGACCCTCAATGTCTGCAGTGAAGTGAAGAGACTTTTGGGTGAGTGATGTTCCATAAAGGACAAAATTATTAAAATGGCAATAAACACTGAGTTCTGTTCTCACTGCGACTGTAATTGGTCCTCAAATTTTGCAAAGAAACAGATGGGCTAGAACTCTTTCCTTGATCTGGAATTAACAAATTCGACTTTCTGATTATGCTAATCTGAGGAGAGTTTAGCACAGAGCATATGTGTTTGGATTCGGGATATTTCTTATTTACAAGCAAAACTAAATTGAATTTCTCCTTCCCACTTCCTGAGGCCATTTTTGCAGGTTTTAAAAACTTGTTTGGGGACCTTGAGAAAGCATCCACCTCTGTCTCAAATACCAGGATTAGGCCCGTGTTTGTTTCACACCATTATCAAGTTTGTATAAATATATTTACTGAAATCGTTCCTTTAAAAATCACACTAGAGAATCAAGTCTTCTGCCCCTCAACCATCATCCTTTTTCTTCAATCCAAAACCTACAAAATAATATTTTGTCTAACACCACCCTCAACGTGAAAAGAGTAGTCTTATGTTTGCATGATGCTCAATGGTTTATGAAGCATTTTCTTTTCTTTTTCTTTTTTTTTTTTCAAGTCTTTATTATTTTTAGAGCACTTTAAGGTTTACAACAAGTTTAAGAGGAAGGTGCAGAGATTATTTCTGTCCCTCCAACTTTATGCATAGCCTCCCTAATTATCAACATCACTCACCAGGAAGTTACATTTTTTTAAATCAGGAATGAACATGCATTAATGCATCTTAATCACCCAATATCCATAGCTTATCTCAGGAGTCACTTTGGTGTTATACATTCTATGGGTTTGTACAAAAGTATAATGAGGTACAGTATAGCCAACACTATAATATCACATAGTATTTTCATTGCCCTAAAATCCTCTGTGCTTTGTCTAATCATCCATCTCTCCCCGCAACCCCTGGCAAACATGGATCGTTTTACTGTCTCCATAGTTCCGCCTTTTCCAAAATGTCATATATTTGGAATCATACAATACATAGACTTTTCAGATCACATTCTTTCACTTAATAATATGTAGTTAACTTTCCTCTATGTCTTTTCATGGCTTGGTAGTTCATTTCTTTTTAGTACCAAATAATTTTCTATTGTCTGATGTACCACAGTTTATCCATTCACATACTGAAGGACACTTTGGTTGCTTCCAAGATTTGGAAATTAATTGAGAAAGCTGCTATAAACACCCATGTGCAGGTTTTTGTATGGACATAAGTTTTTAACTCCTTTGGGTAAGTACCAAGGAGTGTGATTGCTGGATCGTATGCTAAGAGTGTGTTTACTTTTGAAAGAAACCATCAAATTGTCTTCCAAAGTGGTTGTGCCTTTGTGCATTCCCACCAGCAGTGAATTACAGTTCGTGTTGCTTCATATCCTTGCCAGCATTTTCTGTTGTTAGTGTTCTGGATTTTGGCCATTCTAACAAGTGTATATATTAACCTGCAACCTCACCATAATCTCTTATTAGTTCCAGGAATTTTGGGGTTGATTTTTTAAAAGATTTTCTACATAGATGATCATGTGATCTGCAAACAAAGACAGTTTTATGTCTTCCTTCCCAATCTATATAGATTTTCTTTTCTTTTCTTACCTTATTGCATCAGCAAGGACTTCCAGTATTATGTTGAAAAGGAGTGATTACAAGGGACATCCCTGATTTGTACCTGATCTTAGTGGGAAAGTTTCAGGTTTCTCACCACTAAGTGTGATGTTAGCTGTAGGTTTTTCTGTAGGTAGTCTTTATCAAGTCAAAAAAGTTCCCTCTATTCCTAGTACTAAGTTTTTACCATAAATGGGTGTTGGATTTTGTCAAATGCTTTTCTGCAATGTATTAATATGGTCATGTGATTTTTATTTTTTAGTCTATTGATGTGATGGATTGCAATAATTGATTTTCAGTTGTTGAACCAGCTTTGCATAATTGGGGTAAATCCCCCTTGGTTGTGGTGTATAATTCATTTTATGCTTTTTCGGATTTAGTTTGCTAATATTTTGTTGAGGATGTTGTGTCTATGTTTGCGAGAGATGTTGATCTGTGATTTTTTTTTCTTGTAATGTCATTGCCTGGTGTTGGTATTAGGATAGTGCTGGCCTCATAGAATGAGTTTGGAAATGTTCCCTTTGCTTCTATCCTCTGAAAGAGATTACAGAGAATTGGTATAATTTCTTTCTTACACCTTTGTATAATTCACCAGTGAACTCACATGGGCCTGTTGCTTTCTATCTTGTAAGGTTCTTAATCATTTATTTAATTCCTTTAATAGATTCCAGGACTTTAATAGATACAGGACTATTCAGAACCAGATTTTTCCTTGTATGAGTTTTGTCAGATTATATCTTTCAAGGAATTGGTCTGTTCTATCTAGTTATCAGATTTGTTGGCATAGAGTCATTCATAGAATCTCTTGATTATCTTTGTAATGTCTGTAGGATCTGTAGTAATGTCCCCTCTTTCATTTCTGATAACAGTAATAAGTGTCCTCTTTCTTTTTTTCTTAGTTAGCCTGGCTAGAGACTTACAAATTGTATTGCATAAAGAAGTTTCTCATGCATCACTTAATTCTAAAATTTATTTACTAACATAAATAGGCTTGAACCATGTCTTTGCCTCATAAATCCAGATTCTGTTTGATCCAGTAAAGTATGTCCTAAAGTCTTTAGGCTTTTATGTTCAATGCAAAATAACAATTCCCCTGAGAAAGTAGTTTTCAAGTTTTGGTCTAAGAATGACCTGAATCAATACCACCTGATGAGCTGATGGTGTGATGGTTGGTTAAAGTGTTTGACTCTTGCTGCAGCCAGATATCAAGCATCAGGTTCTCTTCAGGTAGGGCAGAGACTCTGCATTCTAAGCCTTTTCCAGAGTGACATTTGGCACACTAAAATGTGCCTTATTCTTCACAAATATAATGGCTACATAAATTAAGTTTTTTCTTTCCTCACTCCTGTCTTTTAATCACTCAGTTGGGATATCAAAATACATGTGGGAAATATAGTGATAGTACTTACAACTTTCCAATATGATTACTTAAGATGAAAAGTTTATTAAAAAATTGAACGTAATTTTAGTAAGCCATAAAGTATACACAGTGTAGTATACAGAGGAAATATTTTAGGTGGTCCAGAGTGGGAAAACTTGCTCCCGTTTTTGTGTTCAGAAAGTTTTTAGCAGAGAAAAGGGATTAAAAGTAGACTTTGAGAGAATGGGATTGGCTTGAAATCAAGATTAGGAAAAAGAAGGATTTAAACAACAGTGAAAAAGAACAAGGTAAGCTCACAGATCAGTCAATGCTGTGCTAAGAACGAGGTTTTCCTCAAGTTTGGGTAGTAAATGGGGACATTCTCTGTGTCAAATTTTCAAATAATAGCAACCCCCCAAAAGCCAATCTGCTTTTTTATTTTTAAACTTTTCCTGCTTTAGTTAGATATAATTGGCATACAGGATTGTGCATGTTTAAGTTGTATAATGTAGTGAATAATATATCTCCATATTGTGAAATTATAACCACAATGAGGTTAGTTAACACCTCCATCAATCACCTCACATAGTTACCTCTGTGTGTGTGTGTGTGTGTGTGTGTGTGTGTGTGTGTGTGTTAAGAACACTTAGGATCTACTCTCTTGGCAACTTTCAAGTATACAATACAACAGTGTTAATTATAGTTACCATGTTGTACATTGGATCCTCAGGACTTATTTACTTTATAACTGGAAGTTTACACCCTTTGACCACTTTCACCCACCATACCCCCACCCCCAGTTTGCTTTACATAATAACAAAAAGCCTACAATTCTAAACCATTTCAGTGGTAAAATAGTTAATCCTTTAAAAAAATTGTTGGTCTAAATTCTATTACTGATAGGATTTAATAACCTATATGTAAGCTTCAAAGGAGAATTTTTAAATTACTTATCCTTAATGTAAGTTGTATTCCACATGATAGTTATTTCAGAGAACTCAGCTACATGTGTCTGTTTGGAGAGTGAGATTGCAAAGTTTGGGGATCATATAAGCTTGCTTTGGGCACAGTTCATGTCTCCAAATCCTGTGGTAATACATATACTTGTGTTTAAACAGTGGATCTGAAGTAGAAATGATAACACAGTGCTTGTGAAAAAAAATAAAGTGATAGAACTTGAATTACTCCAATTTTTTAATTCTGTCACCACTTTTAGTTTTCACTGCATTTAAAATGTAAAACAGTGAAACAATACAAAGTGTGAGCAGTAATATTTTTGTTTGGCAAGTACAAACTTTAGTTAATGCATGAAATACTTTTATAATTTTGAGTAGTACCAGTCTGGAACAAAGTACAGTGACACACGGTGTTTTAAATGTTTATTAATAATCAGTATACTAAAATTACAGAAGAAGCAATTAATTGTGACCCCAACAAAATATAATGAAATGGACATTACATAACAAAGAAATCAAATTTTGAAGAAGAATGTCAGAAGGGATGACCAAAAATACTGGTCACACATGGCCATAAAAATTTTAAAAGGTAGTACTCGAATACCCTTATGGTTTCCACAGAGAAATAGACACTCATAAAAAGCAGTAAATAAAATAATGTCAATGTTTGCTTTCTTTTTTTTTTTTTAAATACCCTATTTATTATGTGGTAATGTGTTTTGGGGTCTATTTCTGGATTATCCGTACTCTTACACTGATTTTTGTGTCTATTCACATGCTAGTATCTTACAGTTTTAATTACTGAAGCTTTTATAATAGATTCTAATAACTGATAAAGCCAGCTCTTTACTTTTTTTTTTTCTTCAGGTTTTTCCATGCCATTCTTGCATATTTATTTTTCTAAATAAATGTCAGGTTCCTACAGGTATCTTTATTTAGATCATATTAAAGTTATCAAATCCACATCTTTAGGATGATGAGTTGTGTGTTCCAACCTAAGAATATGGTATGGATTTTCCATTGGTTCAAGTCTCCAATTAGATCATTCCTCTTAGTGTTTTAAGTTTTCTTCAAAAATATCTTGCATGTTCCTGATAAATTTATCCCTAAGTCTATTATCATTTTTGTTATAGTTAAAATGGGATTCTTCCGTTATATATCATAATTGTCTATTTGTACATAAAGGAAGTTAGTCAGTTTTGTATATTAATGTTGTTCTGAGAAGTCTTTCTGAATTATGTTTATCATATTTAAGTTGATTCCCTGGTGTTTTCTATGTATTCAATTACATCATAGAAAAAGATCGATAATTCAATGTTTGCTTTCATTCTGTCATTTTCTCTGATTTTTGGAGAAAAACGTTTGAAATTTTAACAAAAAATAGTAATTTATAATAAATTTTCTTTTTTATAGAGATATTATTGACATTAACATTATATTAATTTCAAGTATACAACATAATGACTAGATATTTGTATAGATTATGAAATGATCCCCACAATAAGTCTAGTTAACATTCGTCACCATACACAGTTACACATTCTTTTCTTCCTGTGATGAGGACTTTACGATTCTCTCTTAGCTCCTTTCAAATATGGAATACAGTGTTATTAACTATAGTCACCATGATGCACGCTACACCCCATGACTTATCTGTCTTATAATTGGAAATTTATACCTTTTGACCTCTTTACCCATTCCACCCACCCCCCAAACCCTAACCTCTGAAACCACTAATCCATTCTGTATCTATAAGCTTTGTCACTTTTTTTTGTTTTTATGTTTTTGTTTTCTTTTGTTTTAAGATTCTACATATAAGTGAGACCATATGACTTTGGTCTTTCTTCTGATTTATTTCAGTTAGCAAAATGCCCTGAGGCTCCATCTATATTGTCTCAAAGAGACAATCTTTATTATGGCTAAATAGTATTTCATTATATGTATACATATACATATATCCATACATGTACATATACATATATCAATACATATATATACACATATATCTATACATATACATATATCAACATATATGCATATATATATCAGTACATAGACATATATGTATACCAATACACATACATATATCAATGCATAGACATATACATATATCAATACATATACATATATCGATGCATATACATATATCAATACATAGACATAGACATATCTATAATATCTTCTTTGTATATTCATCCATCAATGGATACTTTGGTTTCCATATCTTGGCTACTGTAAACAATGCTGTAATGAACATGGGGTGCATATATCTTTTGAATTACTGTTTCTGCTTTCTTGGGATAACTACCCACAAGTGGAATTGTGGGATCATCTGGTAGTTCTATTTTTGATTTTTTAAGGAATCTCCATACTGTTTTCTATAGTGTGGTAAAGTTCTTTAGTGTGATTTTTTTTTTTTTTTTACAGAAACATTTGAAGAAATAAAGTATTGGACAATATTTTAATTCCTGGAATTTATTGTATAATGGAGGTTTTATGAATCTCTATCAAACTTATCATTATACTAAAGAACTTTTGCTTTGTCTCTTCATGTGAAAGAAACTTTTTGAAATTAAAGTGTAGAAGTATTCTTTGATCAGCTATTAATGAAGATAAATGAACAAGTCTCAAGTAACAGAGAGTCATGTTAGTCTCTGTTGAACATGAACATGCAAAGAAGATCAATTTGATAGTCATTGACAAATTAACAGAAGTTAATGTTCAAAACCAGAAATTGTAATTTTGTAATTTTTTTCTGTGACAAACAAATATGGTTATAATTTCCTTGTATTGTGCCACTTGTGTATATCCCTGAGAAATGTACATTATTATTTTGTATATTTTAAAGCTTTCTATAACTTGTATCACACCATATGTATTCTTCTGAAACTATGTTTATCCCTTTAATGTTTGTTTGTGAGTCATCTCTTGATATATGTAGTGTTAGATCATTTATTTTCACTGTTCTATCATGTTCCATGGCATGAATACATCTTTTTTTTTTTTTTTTTAAGAATTTTGGTAGGAACTTTATAAATTTATTTATTTATTTATTTTTGTTGTGTTGGGTCTTCGTTTCTGTGCAAGGGCTTTCTCTAGTTGTGGTGAGTGGGGGCCACTCTTCATCACGGTGCGCTGGCCCCTCACTATCGCGGCCTCTGTTCTTGCGGAGAACAGGCTCCAGACGCGCAGGCTCAGTAGTTGTGGCTCACGGGCCCAGTTGCTCCGCGGCATGTGGGATCTTCCCAGACCAGGGCTCGAACCCGTGTGCCCTGCATTGGCAGGCAGATTCTCAACCACTGCGCCACCAGGGAAGCCCACATCTTTTTTTATGCATCTTCCTGTCGGTGAATATTTATATTGTTTCCAACTTGCTGCCACTGTCTCTCTAGGTTCAATCCATATAGCTATAAGTAGAGCAACTCAGTTAGAGGGTGTACATGTCTTAAACTTTACTAGATATGCCATATTGTTCTTCAACATACTTATACAAATATATATTCTCATGAGCAATGAGTCAAAGTTCCCACTGCAAGTAGTTTTTAACTTTTTCAAATGTGCTTGCAAAATGTTTTATCACTGTGGTTTGACTTTATTTCTCTGATTACCAGTGAGGTTGAACATCTTTTCATATGTTTTTTGAATTCAGGTTTTAAGCCCTTGTTCTATAAATCTCACTGTTGCTTCTCCACATCCCCTAACAACCATTATATTCTTGATATTGTAATTGTAGAAATTGATATTTATTTATTTGATGACTGTTCTTTTTATCAATGGCCAATAGTACTTAAAAATAAGAATAATTTATTGAAATCAATTATATGTTAACTAACCAGGATGTTATTAATTTCGTAATTCTTCATACAGATATTTACTCTTAGATTTCATATATATCTGTATTTTTCCTCAACTTAGAATGATTTAATATGTTACAATTTTTTGTTAAAGCAAAAATATTGAGAAATACTTATTTTTTGCCATATTCTTCAGCAATACAGAGAGAATTATCATCTTGGGGCATAAAAATAATTCCACAAAAAAATCTAAACAATTTAAACACACATGAGAACTTGTGGAAAATACAAGTCAATGTACAGACCTGTGTTCAGTGTTTTGTGAAATCCAAACTTCTGATCCTAGCCTACAAGTCTCACTTTCCTGACCTCATGTCCTTCCAAGCTCCCCTACCTCATTTGGAGGAAGCAGCCACTCTGAGTGGTCCCTCTCCTTAGAACTACCCAGCTCGTGTCTGCCCCCAGGCTACAAAACTGAGGTTCCCCTCTTCCTGAAATCCCCTCAAGATCTTCTCAGGGCCTGACTTCTAAACCAAATTAACCCCAAGCTCTCTAATCTCTCTCTATCACATTCTTTTTATTTTCTTCATATTACTTTTTTCACCCTCTGATATGGTCCCTTTTTACTTTTTATTATCTGCTTCACAGACAATAAAGATAATAAAGATCAACACTGTTCCAAGAGACCAGGGCTCCCTGTATCCCCGGTGCCTGGAACTGTGCCTGGCATGCCAGCATGCAGTAAAAGTACTTTGAAGGCTTACTCATTCAAGGTCGTATTAGAAGTCACACACTTCTCACATTAATATATTAAAACTCATACAAACCTAGGAAACTGTACTAGTGACAATCACAGTATTGTCCTGGTGGCTTTTATGACTAATGCAATGTAATTCAATTTACTTCCTGTATTTGGAATGCCAGACCTTGGCTTTCATGTTGAAGAATGATTCTCAGGGACTAGACTAATTGAAGGGCATTTGAATTACAAACACTTGACTATGTTCTTTGTATATGGAGAAGAAAGATGTGTGAAAATAAAGCCGACTAACCATTTCAGTGGTCTCCTTATCTGATAATGATGCTTCAGTAATAGCTGCTCAGATGCTGCCTGCAGGAAAGAGCCCAAAGTCATAATTATTCAACAAATAATATTGAATTCATTATTCTAGCTCAGTCTAAAAGGCAGATGACACAGACATTCCAGGTACATCTTTAAAGCTGCTTTCTATTCACATTGCTGAAGAAACCTTTTAACACAGAGACCTGAAAGACGGTTAGTGGATTGGGTCTTTGCAGATATTTTTGAGTGCTAAAAATAAATAAAACAAAAAGTATCATTAGATGTTGAATCTTTATTTGGATTCTTTTTAGAACATGAAAAAAAATGGCCTCTTGTTTTAAGTTGTACACATTAATGCACTAATAACATGAATGTAATAGGCTATAGAATCAAACCACATTTTTTTAGATCTACTAATTGCAAAAAGAAAAAAAAAACCATACTCATAATTCAGATAGTTGTGTGTTGATTCTTGTCTTTGCAAACATTTTATTCCAGATGTGACTAATTAGTAGTATAAACAAGTTTGCTCAGGGAATGTTTATATTACTTAGTAAAAAGCATAATTAGGAAAGAAGCTGCAAAGAACATAACTCTGGGAAAAGCTGCAGATTTGGGTGATTAGCATCTTATTCTGAACATCCCCTAAAGACCCGTTGTGGGGATCATCTATTATGACTATTTGACGATTGTTTTTTTGCATTCTTAGTGTTAATATATAAGCATTTCCATGGTGCTTATTCTTATATATACATAGTAATATATAATATTTGTTTAATATCACCAATAACACCACACAATTATCAACAAGGAACTGAATTTCTGAGAAGTAACTCAGAAAGATCGTTTTTTCTCTTAGACTAACTAGAAGTCATGACTCCTAACTCCAAAACCTGAAGTATTTTTATCCAGGTTTCTGAAGGCCCTTGCCTGCATGTATATATCATTGTCCATCTAAACTCATGAGAATTTGGAATCTCTTGATATTTCCGATATTATGATTTTAAAAGCATAAAAATAATAATTAAATCATGCCAACTTAGCTGATATCAGCTGAGTATAGAGACTCACTTTCCATATCTAATTAAAGAAGTATTCAGACCAAATGGATACTCCCTAACTGACAGCATATTGTTTATATTTCAGGTAGTCAATTTTGTTCTCGTATCATTGGCGATACTAATCCGCTAGAGCAAAGCTCATCTATAGGTGGATTCCAGGTAGATATATCTTCTAAACTGAGTTCTTTAGGGCTTTTGTCTATCCCATGAACCTATCCCAATCCATTGAATTGGATCTGATAGTCATTGAAGGAATGAATGGATGAAATTTTCAATGCACAATTACAAACGGATCTTTCGTCAAAGAAAGTATTGTTGACCAAACCCTAGACAGAGAACAAGCTTAAGTGTATAATTAAGGCAAACTTTGCTTCTAATTGGCAGTTAATAAGTATTTTGGATTATGCACAGAAATGACCAAACAAAAAAGAAAATCCCACCATGCCTTACATATGTCTCCCCAAACACAAGTATATTCCACGTGTAATCCTTATATCTTTAGCCAAGGCTGTAGAGTTTTTGCTTTTGCTTCAAAGTCACTTTCATTTTACATACTAAGACTTTAGTAAAATTCTGAACAAGTTTGCTAGGTTACCTATTTTAAAATTTCAAACTAATAAACTAGAGCGTTTAATATGTTGTTTTAGCCAATTGTGTTTTTGGAAAGAAAAAAATAAAGCCTTCACATGGAGTCAATTACAGTAAAATTAAGGGAGACAGATATTATATTATTTAAATGTGCAGTTTAAAGCTGCATATTGAAAGTTACGGCCCATTAATGTAAATTATTTTGCGGTGGAAATATCTAATTATCTCTTGCAGATAACAAATATAAATGTAAATGTTTCAACCTAATCGTAATAACCTGCCGGGAGAGAAGCTGTACAATTAGAAACCCATTATGTGCCCCAAAGTTGAATTGTCTATGAAATTCACCCTTGGTGTCTCTGCTGTGCCGTTTCTGGATGTCTTTTTTATAGATCAAGGGAAGAAAATATATTCGATTTTTTTGTGTGTTGAAATTACATTTTTATAAGAGCAATTTTTTGGGGTGATTAATAATGGCAGTGATTTTTTTAAACTTGCAACTAACATGGTTCTCAGTAAAACGCATCCCCAATAGTGAATTATATAAATTAATTCCAAGGACTTTTTTCACCCACTGTTTCATGTCAGAATTGTTAACTTTGCCATAGTTAAAGGCAAATAAAATATTACAAGCTTCAGATCTAAAATATATACTGAAACAGATCATTTTGTAACACAAATAAGAATTTGGACACCCTTTAGAGGTTGTGACTTGCCCATGTTTCATTTATAGGCATTTTCAGACTAGGTGCTGTATGTATTTCTGTTTGGGCATTACAGCAGCAAACCCAAACATCAAGAAGGCTGAAGTCCTGGATATGCAGCCATGATCTCAAAAGCATCATTTAGTTAAGAAAATGTCTTGCTGTTAGCAAGCGAAGAGCCTGAAAATAAGGGCTTCTGTTATAAGGAGAGTGGAAGAAAAACTTACCATACAAGTGGAAGAAATTAAATATTTGGTGTACCTTCCCCTCCTCCTGCTCCCATTTTTAGGATATACTCTTTTGTTTAATGAATTGAAAAACACAAAGTTAACATGTATTTTCACAATACTGTGCTTCAGAATTTTTCCTATGTCTTCATGTTAACATGCGCACCCTAGGTTGACATGAGCCACGTTCTTGAATTATTTGAGTTTCTTTAGGTGGCAAGACACAGTGTTCTTCCAGGATGACCACAGGAGAAGGAGTTCACTGTAAAGATTCACGAGGGAGAACAACAACTTCATCTGCACAGCTGAACCAAACAAGAAGGTCGCATAGTCTCATGAAAACTAAAATATCACTGGGAGAATGGAATGGTGGTTTAAGGCGCAGCTTCATGAGCTATATTATTGTCACCTTGACTTTAGTTTCTGACATTAAATAATTCAACTACTGTCCCTTTTTTCCTACTACTCCATCTACTGCTTACTGGTTGGTTCTCCCTGCAGAGTACTCATCTGACAGATCTGACAGGTGACTAACCCCTGAGGCAGAGGATTCCGCCGACGTTGTCTTTAGGTCCGAAACCCATCTCTTTTCCATTTGACTGCAGCCAGTGTGATCACAACTGGATTCAGAACATGTAGATTCATGGCTCATAATTCTTCAGAACATAGCTGAACAGAATCTTCCCCAAATATTACTGGGGTTTTAAAGTATTCATATTTCTGGCATGCTTAGTCTTTCCCACAAGATTATTAATCTTTAAAGTACTTTACAGCTCCTTATGACTTGAATCAACATCTCTGGTCTTTCAACTTGCCATATACCACATGCGTCCTCCCATATTGAAATAATTTTAAAAGGTATCTGAAAGTACCATGTTTTCTGACAACTCTTTTTTTTTACATATCTGCGACCTTTGTTTGGAATGGCTTTCATCAACTCTTCTACTTGGCTAAATTCTACGCATCTTTCAAGATTCGGCTCAAGCACTAAAACAAGTATATCTTGTTTCCTTCCTGTCCAACAGCTCTTCCTCCTTCTTTCGGTAATTTTTTTCTTGGGGAACCACTGTTCTCTTACTTTCAGCCTGTACTGTCTGGATGAAGCTTACCCTGGGCTCGGACATCAAGACTGAGGAGATAATATTGATCAACTAGTACTTTTCATTCTCATAGTCACGTGTTTGGATCAAGAGTGGATGTGTGCCCCAAGAACTTGAAATCATCTGGGGCCATTTTACAGAATTATTAGGAAAGAAGTTTTGTTTGTTGGCTTGCTTGTCTTTATAAAGTTGATTAACTGGTAAAATTCAAGCCTGGAATTTCTAATGTCAATCTTTGTTACCACATGGGGATAACCAATGTATGAGAAAGCCAAAACAGACATATTTGGAGGTGAGAGAAGGAAAGAGGAACCTGGCAACATTACCTACTGGAGCACCTAGATCAAACTGCAACTGAATATATACTGCTCCTGTAATTTTCCCTTATGCACGACAATAAATTTCTCTCTCTTTTTTTCTTTTTTGGCTCAAATGAGATTGATCTGACTTTTCTACCACCTGCAATATAAAAAGACCTAACTAACATGAGTCGTTTAAGCCAGGTGCCTTTTTATAGCACTTACTACGAGGTATCACATATTTTTCCTTGTTTTTTTCCTGCTCTAGACTGTGAGCTCATGGAAGGCTGTAGCTGTGTCCCATCTTCATGGACCAATGCCTGATGCATTGTATGTTATATCACTGGCATTTTTTAAATCTTTGCTGAACAAACGAAACAAAGATGGATAAACTTTTTAGCTGTTTGACCAGTAGCAGTATTTTCTAAATTGCTAAATGTGTTTATTTTAGTTCCAAAAACACCAAATTTATATTATAACTAGTAACACGTGTTTCTTAATCAAATTTAAGATTTTTCTCTCTTCAGTGTTTCCTTACCAAAAAAATCCAACACATTTAGCACTGTGTTTTCTCAGTAGAAGTATCATTTTTCAAGCTTCAGTCTATAGATCCCATTTCAGTGGTTCAACAACAGTGAACAATTTAATAGAGAGAGAAATGAGGTTGATGAGGGAATCAAGATCCAGATCATGGAGGGTCTCAATTTCTATGCTAAGCAGTTTGGATTCGGCAATTTGGAGCCATTGAGGAGTAACCATGCAAGATTCACACTTTAGAAAAGATCCTCGTGGCAGGTTCAGGATGTAGGAAAGAGTCAAGGGATTCCCCTGATGTAGAAAAGACCCAGCCTAGCTGAGCATAATTGTCCAAACCACCGAAGAGGCAGCTGAGAATAAAAAGGGAAGACGTGTAAGGAAGTAGATGCTGAAATGAGGGACTGGATATAGGGGACGGGGAAAGAGATCAAAGATGATCTCAGACTTCTGGCTGGGATGATAGCCATTCATTAACATTAAAAAAGTAAATAGGATAAGTAGATGGAGAAGAGAAACTAATTTGATTTTTGGACAAATCAATTTAAAAAAATGCAGAAAGAACTTGCCAAGAATAAACTTGTGGGCTTCATTTATCTTTGCCTTTTTCTGGCAGTAGCTCTTTATCTGGCAGCTTGAGCTGGGCCACAGGTTCTTCCATCTTCAGGATGTCCTGTCCATGCGACCCTACCCTGTCCAGGACGTGAAGACAGAGCTCACCTCTGCTGACCTGGGTTTACAACATCCTCCGAGCTGCATGCTCATGGCAAGCTTTCTGAAGATGCTCCCATGTCCAAGCTTTAAGGAAGCTCTTATCTGGCATACACAGATTGCTGAAATTGGGCATGGTAAGCCGCATTCCACTCTAAGGTCTTCTTGTATGGGTTTAAAAAAAGTTGAAAGAATGTTGAACAGTGTTTTCCTTATGAAGTTTCCTTAATTCCCAATGAGTGTCTAGCATTGTGCCATTTTCCCTCTGCTGCTCAGCACCAGGTGGGAATGCTGCAGACAGATAGACTGAAGGAAAGCCTTCCTCAAGAGTGGACATTGGGCCGGGTAGAAATCCCAAATTGCATTTGATCACTTGTATCTGATTTCTCCCTCTTTCGCCAATAGATGTCCCTGTAGCAAATGAAAGCATTTTGAAAGGAGTCCAGGGGTGTAATTAAGTGAGACAATACAGATGCCAGAATTTAAACGCTGCCAGTTTTATGTAATTTAATTAATGCTGTGGAGAGGAAAAAATGCTTGCCTGTGCAGTATTTTGTGAAGTAAAGAGCTGCTGATTAAAGGGTATCATTCTGACAGAATCCAGAGAAACAGAGAGTTGATCCATAGATGGCTCTATTAGATTAGAAAGAACAACCACATGCAGAGTCCTGTTTATTATTTTATGTCTGACATTTGAGGAGTCTGTGTAATGTCATTATCTATAGAAATTCCAACAGCACACCAATTGTCCCATACAGGTGTACCTGTCTTTTCAGACAACCTTCTTAGACATCCATTACTTATAACACCTGTTCCCTTCATGGGAGGACTGGACTTTACAAGGGGGCTTTCCTTACAGATGAGAATGGAGGAAAGAAATTTTGAAGTGAAAGGACGATTCTTTTGCTTAAAAATACAAATATGTCAGCATTGTTATTACCAGCTTTTACTCAGCTTTTATTCAGCCAGGACATTTGGATAAATATATATTCCATCTTCCTTAGAGAAGTAGTGGATAATGCTTTAGATGCAGACTCAAAATCAATTCTGGTAATAACTGTGGGTATAACTCACAGTTCCCTAAATGAAAATCAAGTAACATGAAAAGAAAAAGCAAGCCTGTGATCAGCAAAACACCCAAATAAGATCCTGCTGTCTCAGGTGACTCCTCATTTACAGCTTATGGATTTTAAATGAGGGAAAGCTATTTGAAAGTTCAAAGAGTTTGGGGTTTTAAATTTGTCTTCATTTAAAGTGTTCCTTTTTTCTCTTTGTGCTTTATAGTTCTTTTCAAAACTTTCATCCACAGTACACAGTACACACTGCATTCCAGAAATTAAAAAAAAAATAGGATGATAAATAAAAACAATGAAAAATGAAAGGATGACAGTGAAGGTCAGAGGGCTCCCATGACATGAGGCTCAGTTCTTCACTCTGGATATGTCATCCTAAGATTGCTTCTCTCGGTTTATTTTCATCAAATACGATTGTAGTTAAATGAAATAGTCAGATTAACAGTTCTGGTTAGAAATACAGATTCAGTAGAACCAAAATAAAATATGGAGGCAATTGATCAGCTTTTGAGAGTTCAATAAATACATGCCAAATAATTCAAGTGCAATCACAATGACATGTCCCTTCTATTTTAATTAAGCATATTTAAGATGTACATTCAGTCACACTTAATGTAGCTGAAATTTCAGAAACTTTGATCACTGGCTAAGGGCAGCGACAAAGGCATGAACAAGGCCACTGGATACCGTCTCCTCTCAGTGGCTGTTTGATTTATTTGCTGCTGAGTAACAAACTACTCTCAAAACTTTGTGGCTTAAAATGACAACCATTTCATCTGTTCACGATTCTGTACATCAGGTATTTAGACAGGGCTCTGCCTGGCACTTCTTTTGCTCCGTGAGACACTGGCCAGGATTACAGAATTGCAGTCAGGTGGCTTCACTTGCACGTGTCACCTTGGAGGGGAGACTGCAGGGCAAGAAGCTCTTCCTCTCTCCACTTAGCCAGCTTGGGCCACTTGACACCACTGCCGCATCCCAGGAGAGGGTTTCAAGAGGAGCTAAGCTTGAAGCTTCAGATGAACGCCCAGCTGTGAACGTTATATCTCATCCTTCCACTGCACTCTCTTGGCTAAATCCACACAAAAGTCCAGGTCAGATTCAAGGGGAGGAAAATAGACCCTGTTTCTCAATCGGACGAGTAGCAAGAATTCACAGCCATCTGTAATCTACCAGAAACCCTCCTCTGGCCATGAATTACTTATCTTCTCTGACATGCAAAATACACCTTTCCCTCCCAAGAGCCCATAATTCTCATCCCATTATGGCATCAGGCACTAACGCAGTGACCAGGATCTAATCTTCTGAGTTAGACACAGGTGCTCATAAGGCTTCTGCCATGAGGTTCCTCAGGTAGGGAGACACTTGAACTTACAAAAAAGTCACAGACAACACAGAATATACATGGAGAAACAGGCACCAAATGACTACAGTCAACACCTCAACTCAAAGAGGGGAAATGGGAAGCACGTACACAGTGATTCTGAAACCCAGCCATGCACGTCCTCAAGTTCCTTTGCTCATTGAGGAGGACCTAGACCTCCTCACAGAGGGGAGAACCACTCAGCATCTGGCTTCTCTCTTTGGACTGTGGGCTCCCCCATCTGACTCTTCCTTCCTTTTCTATAAAAAATGATCTATGGTTATGATACATTAGCTTGCTGCCTACCCACAGAATATTAGGGGGGGAAAAAAAAAGAGTCCTCTTTCTGTTTTGTACTTTTGGCCAAAAATGACACAGCTTCCTAAACAACTTGGTGGGATGCCAGTGTATAAGACCATTAACCCAGTCCATTGGACAAATCTCATGCTCACATTTTTCTTTGAGACAGGTTTCTCTCTACCTGGGCTCTGAGTCGGGGAGCTGTGGAAAAATGCCATTAAGATTTTTAGAAGAAATTTTGTCCAGCTGAGAAGGAGTAACAAGCACCTCTTAAAACTCTGAGATCTTAACAAAGCGTTCTGCTCCCACACACCTGAGGCCCCGCGGCCTTGTGTTCATGGCAACATCTGTCTTTGATATTTGCCTGAGTCACCTTTTACCTTGAGAAATGTTTGCCCAATGGACAGGCTAGAAGTAAGAAATAGTTTAATTTTTCAACTTAGCAATTCTGAAGTTGGAATACTTCTTTAGAATTTGGCTTAAAAAAGCAAACAGTTCCTTTTCAAATCCATCTCTCTCCCCACCCTTTATGATTGAGAGCTAAAAGAAGCCCACCGGCACTTTCAACATCCTGCCTGGAACTCCCCTCTCCTAGATCCGCAAGTTCACCAGGTACACGTTCTATCTTCTGTGTTCCTGCAAGTACCAGTTTGTCAAGTGTTCTTCCACTGCAGGTCACATGTCACCACCCTTCCAAGCTTGAACAGCAGTTTGCTCCCTGCCTTCCAGTTTGCACTACCAGTCTTCCCGATACCCTTCACAAGAGCCATTGCCATCTCTTTTAGGTTTTTGTTACTGAAGAATCCCACTTCGAATACCATGTTCTGTTTCAATTTTTCTATTGCTGTTTAACAAAACACCTTAAACAACAACAACAATTTATTATAAGTTACAATTCTTTGTATGACCAGAGAGTTTTTCTGCTTTAGTGGTGTCATAGGGAGTGCTGGGATGAAAGAAGTTTCCAGAAGGTCCTCACACAGCTGGCAGTGGTAGAGATCACTGGCTCAGTACAGCAAGGGTTGGGGGGCTGAGAGTTTTTCCATCAGAGCTTCTCCACATGGCAGCTTGAGCTTCATCCCAACATGGTAGCTGGGTCCCAGGGAAAGACATTCCAAGAGTTAAAGGTCGAAGTTCTAGATCTCACAAAGCCCAGCCTCAGAACTTATATAACATCATTCCCACCACATTCTGTTGATGAGAACAGTCCAGGAGCAGTCTAGAATCAAAGGAGGTAAAAAGAGTCTACCTCTCAATGTGGAAATGATGAGGTCAAATTGCAAAAACATGTGGAATGGAAGATATGGCACAGCCATCTTTGGAAACACTTGGGGATGCTGGGATGGGGTGAATGTAGTTTGCATGGGAGAAGGACATAGATTTGGGGAGACTAGAGGAGAGAGTGAATTGTGTCCCTCCCCAAATTTACATGTTGAAGTTCTAACCAACCACCAGTTCCTCAGAATGTGACAGTATTTGGAAATAGGGTGATTGCAGATATAGTTAGTTAAGAAGGGTCATATTGGAGTTGGGTGGGCCCCTACTCCAATAGTGATGCCCTTATAAAAAGGAGAAATTTGGACACAGACATGCACACAGGGAAAATGCCCTGTTAAGAGAAAGGTAGAGATCTGAGTAAAGCAGTAAAAGCCAAAGAATGACAAAGATCACCAGCAAACTACCAGGAGCTTGGGGAGAGGCCTGGGACAGACTGTCTTTCAAAGACCTCAGAAAGAACCAATCGTCCAAACTGCTAGAGAATACGTGTCTGCTGTCTAAGCCACCTGGTCTGTGGCATGTTGTTAAGGTAGCCCTGAGAAACTCATACTAGTAGCCATGGGATCTTAGTTGAGCACCTATCCTGGTAGGGAAAACAAGAATACCAAAATTCCCTTCCCTTCAAGGATCCAGGTTAATAGAAGTAGCAGGGTTTTCACAGAAATACAAATACTCAAATGATTTCTTTTCCAATGCAGTTTCTGCCACATTTTAGCAAAAAAAATCTCTTGTAGTGTTATAATCAGGAACAAGGCATGCATGTTTGTGATGTGTGTGTATATTGTGGTTTCCCCTCAAACCACAAAATATAAGCATCCTCAGTGACCTACAATGGAAAGGCTTTTTCCCTTGGCACTACTGGTACTTTCATTTTAAGGCTATATACAACATTTAGACCAGTGTTAAATTTCAACTACCTGTTCTATGGAGGAAACCCCTCCAGAAAGCCAGGATTAGCCAAGTAGATGCCGTTCACACCCAAGTCTTCAGACTCACAGGTCACTGTTGATTTTGCAAAGAACAGCAATTTCTTGACTGTTTTATTCTGGTTTCCCGGGCAGCTGCTTTGCTAGTTCACAAAAGTGGTGCTGCTACCTCAAGCCAGTACAGCACATCAACACTCCAGTACAGATGCTGGAATATGTATGAGGAGATGACAAAGACCGATCTATCTGTGGAAGATTCAAATGTGAGCATCTGCTATCATGGCATGAAAAAGAATTAAACTCATCAAATACAGTGATTCATAATGATAGCTGTGTTTGCTCTCAGAATATTAAGGGAATCAACCATTCACTTAATTGCCAAAAAGGACTCTTCTTTTTTAAACCATACACCATCTCTCTCTCATTCTCTCAATATATAGATTTTTATAAAGATAGATATCCCGAAACGGTCTCACTGGCTCAAGCATAAATGTAACAAAGAAAAATTAAAAGGAGCTAATATATTTGATTAATGCTAGGTTCTGTATCTGAACTTAGAAGCATAAATATCTCTTTATAAGTGATACTGTCTGCAAATAAGATCAAATCAAATTTCAAGGCACTCTGTTAATGAAAAGTATTGATTTTTATAGCATTTGGGCCAAACCATCACCAATTTTCAATCTCCTTGATATCTCTTTTAGCAACGAGGACTTCATCCTTGAATATACAGATGCACTTCTCTTTCTCCTCCTCCTCTCAAGCTCTGGGCCTCATGGCTTTTCTCTTCACCTTCTCTTCGGTGTTGATCTAATTTGTTCCTGCAACGTCAGTCGTCACTTCCAGGCAGATGACTCCCAAGTCACTGTCTTAATAAGCGGATACCTTCTTTTCCAATGTCTTTGTCCACATAGCCTGTCCTTTCCAACTAATCTGCCCTGAGTGCTTCCTGCACTTTCCTCTCTACCTTCCTGTTCAAACAGTTTTAAGCCTCCACTCCACTCTTTCAAATTTCACCATCCTTAAGAAATTGAGCTGAAGATCCAAGTCATCCATCCTTCCTGACTCCTTCCTGGTCCATTAGGACTCACATGCTCCTTCTTCTTCCTGAACACTGGACCACATCAGCTGCTCATACAGAGACTGGCCTTGGTCTGTCCCAGGCAGTAGAATTCAATGACTGAACATGATATTTTGAGAGGGTACCTGATGTGGGGTAAGATAAGTGAGGGAGTTGAGGGAAGTAGGCACAGCCCAACCAGTATGATCCATCAGATCAACTCTAGCAATTATCAGGGTGACATTTATCTCTGCAAGACTACTCACACTGAAGTCTCAGAGTCAGCCTCGCCATTCAATTAAACATTAATCATACACTACCACGTGACACCTCATGTTTTATTGAAGATTTCTATTTAAATCTAGTGTTTTTAATTAGCTTCAGTGTGTTTATATTTGGTCTCCCCAGCTACAGCATAACTCTCTAAAGAAAAGATGATATCAGGTTTCTAATACCCCTAAGAGGGCCGAGATCTGTTGAACCAGTAAAATAATAAAGATTCACCCAGAAGATACTCCATTTAAACACTTGCTACTTTGATTGATTTAATCAACCACTAGAACCTCTTAATTGATTTGCAGTTATAACTGAAATGGAAATATTTCCTTAGACTGAGTCATGGAGTCGGGAGAAAAGAATGAAATGGAAAAACTATCACTTGTGGTTTTTTGAACTCAACAGTTAAATGAGTGTGCTGGAACCAGGACTTCTTTATTGTCCTAATAGAAAAACACGTGTGTTTAGAAATAGCCCAGACTCCCCCCTTGAGATACCCCCATACGGATCTGCTTTCAGCAACAGGTAACAAAGATATTGATTTAACCCCACTTCCAGAGTAGAATGTGATTTCTAAAGAAAACACCCTTTGAAAATGGTAATTTTTATTTGAAAATAATGTATAGAAGCATCTTGCTTGACAAATAGTAGTGTCCTTGTGTGCTAGGGCAGTTGATGTCCAGAAACAAAAAAAAAGTTATTAATCAGCTCAAAAGAAAGACATCGTATCCTGTGAAAGACCTTCCTACAGAAATCCTTGTACTAGGCTACAACTGCCCTTTCTCTCCCAGAGCCGCTAACATAAACCTTCACAAAGTGCATGTGAAAGTGAATTACTCCTTTCCCACATGTTTGCTTTTTCCACCCTGCAGATATAGGTGGTTCGGTCAATTTAACAAAATGTTATATTATACGGTCAACATCATAATAGCCTAGTATGGATTAATCATTGTTGATATACCTTGGATGAATAATATGAAACAGGGAACCAGAAAGTAAAAGTGACTAAAACCAAGACTCTTTAAAAGAAGAGAGAAAGCAGGAGTTGACCGGGAGGCGGTAACCAAATTAAAGTCACTGCAATTTCTGAATCTGAAAGCTATCTTGCTTCTATCTCTATACCCACGACGGGTTCCATGAATATTGCATGAAACAGGCTGGCTTCGGGGCCTCGGGACCTTAGTCAACATAGATCCTGTGTATACAGCTGCCAGACCTTTTGAGGTAAATCTCCATCTTTGTTGCTTAAGAAGATGTATGACGGTTGAAAAATTATGTGATGAACATGTATAACTTGGCTCTTTTTTGCCTGCATCTTTTTTTACACTCGGTTAGGCTAGAATTCCCCCTGTAATTACAAGTGAGTACTGTAACCGTGGCTGGACTGAGGCAGGGCCACCCTCCTGGAGAGATTCCTTCGATTTCTGAGGCTTGTCGGGTACCAGGAATACCTGTGCAGAGGTAAATCTCACAGACATATGGCCTGTTTGCCACCTGAGGCAGAGGGACTGTATCTTCCATTTTAACTCTCATAAAACATGTTTTGGGACCTAGACATTTTTGATGCATAAATCTTGGGCACTGAAAGTTCGATCTTGTTCTCTTGAATCTGGAGTTATTTCAGGCCACGTGCCATTGCCAATATTTCCAGTACAACAAGTGATGTGAGTGAGGGGGGCAGGGGAGGGGAGGGCGGCAGTACATTCACACATGTGAAAAAATAGTATTTTCTCCCTTAAATGTTTGTTATGCTTTCATGTCAGGGATTAATTACTCTAACAAGCAAAAGAACATGCCCAAAGGCAGAAACCACAAGATTAGTGAATCATGAAATCATCACTGGAAACCGCCAGCAATGGAGCCTGTCCCACGGCAGCAGTGTCGTTGTTGTTCGTGTTGAACCTCTGCTGGGAAAACTCCAGAAATTCGGAACTCACCACCTCCCTGGCAGCTCATTCCCACTTAAGACCATGCTCCGTCTTCTAAGAACATTCTTTCACTTTGAAACAAAATCTTCCCCTCTTCAACTTTCACTCCTCCGAAAGATGGAACTAGAGTCTTAATGAGAAAGTGAAACATTCTTGAAAACACAAAAATAAAATTCGGTGATAAGAAAATAAGAGTAAGTGGCCAGAGTAAACAGAATTCAAAAACTTCCTGTTTTAACTTGGAATATCATTCACAATGAACATTAATATCTCCTAATGAGGATGTATAATCCTTTTAATGGACTGCTGTCAGAAATGAAGCCTGGGGAAGGAGGCATCTCCTATCAGGCACATTTTTAGAAGATGGAAGTGCCCAGGCTCATTTAGCAAACCCACAAATTCAGGAATTAAAGGTGAGATGATTTTGGCTCTCCATCAGTAGCCCCTGCAGAAATGACTTCCCTTCATTACATATTAGAATAATATTGTTTCAGACCTCGAAGCTCACCGGAAACATTGGTTTGCAGCCCAGCTCCTTTTAAAATATCTATCTTTTCTCTCCTTCTGGCTATCTGTACTTTCTTTTTAAAATTTAATTTAGTTTTTATTTTATATCAGATTATCGCTGATTTACATTGTTGTGTTAGTTTCAGGTGTACGGCAAAGTGATTCAGTTATACGTATATCCATTCTTTTTCAGATTCTTTTCCCATACAGGTTATTGCAGAATATTTACTAGAGTTCCCTGTGCTATACGGTAGGTCCTTGTTGATTATCTATTTTATACAAAGTAGTGAGTATATCACTGCTCCCACTTCAAAGGGCAAAATAAGTACCTATAAGGACGGACCCAAGGGTCCCACCACAAATACAAATTCGCACAAAAGGCAATTAGGAAGGGAATAAAGACAATAGGTAGAGTCTAGCAAATTTCTTTTACTCCAGCTGTCCGATTTGCATTAGTCCTGCCAAGATTTGGGTTAAGGATAATCCATTTACAGCCACACTCATTTTCAGAACTCTGTGAAAGTATGATGAAAATGAACTCATATTGCCTCCTTCCAAAAATATCCCAGGCTTGCTGTCTCAGCCCTCGTAATATATCCTCAAGAGTATCATTAGTAGGTTTGTAAGTTTGCAATGAAAAAGGCGGGAAACAAAGGTTTGTAAATAAGTTAGGTTACCATGTGCTAGTTCTCCCAGTGTGGTCCCTGGACCAGCAGATCAGCCACGTGAGAACTCTTGAGAAATGCAGAATTTCAGAACCCACCCTGGACCTCCTGTATCAGCAACTGCGGGTTCAGCCCAGCAATGCATATTTTAATGGCCCTGCAGGAGAATCTGATGCACCCTCAAGCGTGAGAACCACTGCTCTGGGCCACAGGGAAAGAGCAAAAATGCTTTTCATGTTAAGAGTCTGGACTAACCTTTCCCCAAAAGGCAGAAGTTACGAAACTCACAACAGCACAGGATTTTCCTAAGGAGGGGGCTGAAATTAAAAGCTGGAAACCTCACTGGCGACTGCCAAACTTTAAATTCTCACTCTTAATTTTATGGTAACAAAGCTTGCCGCCGTGGGAATAATAGGATGTAGTCAACTGCCCTCAGGGCTAATATTTCATCCAGGCTTGATGGGGCAATTTGAAAATATCATTAAAGAGACAAGTTGTACAATAGAGGACGACAAAAGTGTAATTATCTTTGGAGAATAAATCCCCAAACATCATGTGGCTTCTAAATGTGCATCTCTTATTGATTTAAAACTCTTGGCTAATAGCTGAGTTTCTCACATACCGTTCCAGATACGTAGGCATGCGTATCTCCACACACACTTTTTAAAGGGTTTTGAAAGTATCTAAAGATCTTGAATATTCTTGAAAACCATAGTCTGATTCAGTTATCTTCCAACATGAAATATAACTTTTTTCTTTACTAAATTTGACACAAACTAATAGCAGAAGAAGGAGAAAACGTGGGAGAGAAGGAGGAGGAGAAGGAGGGGGCAGGAGAAAGCAAAGAAGGAAGCAATCTAAAACATATAACATAAAACGAAGGGAAAATTCACCCGAATTCCCGTAACTCAGAGAAAAACACTGTTTCTTGTTCGCATCTCCCAGACAGAGGCCTGATGAATACACTGGTGGTGCCCGTGGAACAGAGCAAGTCTACAAAATAGTCACCCTACTCGTGCTGTCCTCAAATGTGCTTTGCTTTTCAATACACATCAGAGACATTCTTTAAGTTAATACCCATATACCAACGACACCATTTTCCTTGTTTTTTTAAAAGATTTATTTATTTATTTATTTATTTTTGGCTGCGTCGCGTCTTAGCTGCACCACGCGGCATCTTCGTCGAGGCACGCGGGCTTCTCTCTAGTGTGGCCTGCGGGTTTTCTCTCTCTAGCTGTGGCACGCAGGCTCCAGAGCACATGGGCTCTGTAGTTTGCGGCACGCAGGCTCTCTAGCTGAGGCGCAGGAGGTCAGTAGTTGTGGCGCACGGGCTCAGCTCCCCCCCCGTGGCATGTGGGATCTTAGTTCCTTGATCAGGGATCGTACCTGCATCCTCTGCACTGGAAGGCAGATTCTTTACCACTGGACCACCAGGGAAGTCCCTACATCACCGTTTTTAATGTTACATGGTGTTCCATTTTCTATATATGGCATATATGCCGTGATTTATTTACTAATTTTTTATTTTTATTTTTTGCTACTGTAAACAATATTGTTACAACTATGCCCAGATACTTGGGCATACGTATGCACTGTCCGTGGAGAATATCACTGGAAATTTGACTTCTACATCAGATGATATGTCGCTTTTAAATTTTGATGCATGATGGCAAACATCTTTTCAGAAAAGTGCGCCAATATCCACTCTATCCGGTAATGCAAACTTGTGCACATTCTTCTAAACCTTCAGTTATATTTGGTTCTATCAGTGTTCTAAATTTGCAGCAATTGGATGACCAAGATAATCTACTTTCTTGGTTTTTATGTTAATGTTTTAACTCTCTATCTTACTGAAATCTCTTACTCTTTCTGGTAGTTTGTCAGTTGATTTATTATTTTCCAGCTACACAATCTACAAATAGAGAAAAAGAAGCCTACAACTTTCTGGTGTCTCCACTTCTTAATTTGCACTTTTGTCTAATTTCCTTATTTACTTCCCTTATTCCTGGCTTTAATGGGAATGCTGTTAGCGCTTTAAAATTGCTCCTCATGCTGGCTTTCACTTCAGATATGCGGTTTTTATTGTGGGTTATCATTGACTTCTTCTTTTATCATTTTAAAAAGTATCATATATTTTTAAAACATGGAGTAGATACAGAATTTTATTGGATGTTACTTTAGTACTTATTGGAGTGAACATATAACTTTTAAGGTTAATTTTATTAATTAAAATTATAAAAGTGAAAGAGCCATTCTTTCTTAGATCAGCTAATATTTGATTTTCCATTTACTGCCAACTTTTAAAAAATTATTTTCTACATAATCTGTTATTGCTGTTGTATTTTCATGTTTTGCGTCATTTGCTTTTTGTTCTTTCTTTCTCTGAGGGAGAGAATTTCATCATGCTCAGGAGTCAAGGATGTTTTAATTGTTTCTTCTTTTGGTAATTATTTACAGACTTACCTCACTGCAGTCTGTGCTAGACACCTGGTCCTAGACCCAGGAGAGCCTACGTTTCCCTTTTTCTCATTTCCTCTGTCACTTCACTGCCTCCAAGGTGTCACTCAAGGAGTCCCTAGCCAAGGAGGGGACCATCCAAGTCAGACAAGCTGACCCTCTGGGCTGGGCCTGGAATTGGGAATGCTGTGGGTCAAGGAGGAGAGTTGGGAACACATAGCTGCAGAATCCAAAGAGACGGTCAGGAGCCTCCACCACCACCACCCCTGCCCTGCCCCCGCCCCAGCCCTGCCCCACCCCAGCCCTGCCCCACCCAGCCACAGCCCCGCCCCACCCCCACCCCCGTCCCCGCCCCCGCCCCAGCCCTGCCCCAGCCCCGCACTCCTCTGGCTTCCGTCCTCTCAGGAGTTATCAGTTCCTTCCACGAGGCACTTCATGCTGTTTATCCATTTCTCACCTCTCGTACATGCCTCATCGCTCTGATTGGGCTACAAAAGTGCTTATTTTTTTTCTGCCTGGTATATCTTTACATATTCGTTTTTAATTTTCAAAATATCCAAGTTACTGTGACTCAGATTATTGATGGGGGGGGAAATAAGGTCACATCTATTTTCCTTTTAAATTTTTAGATATTTCTCTTACTTTTCTAATATTTAAATTTGTTGAGAAGTTTATGATCAGTTTTGTGGGTTTTTTTAACCTTTGTAAACAACTTGCCTCTTCTGCCTTGTGGTCTGTGGGGTTCTTTCTGTAATCTTCAAGTTCAAAACCTTCACCAGGGCATGTCTTCTTTGTACTGAAGAATTTTATCACATTTTTCGGGAACATAACAAGTTCCTTTGACAAATGTTCATGTCCCTTTATTTCAGGAGAGGTTTTTTTTCCTAATACATGTTTGAATGCATTTTGTTTTATCACTGGATTTGATGATTGCTTATTGATCACTGGAAGTATCAGTATTTGAATCTCTATTGCCTATATTCTTCTAATGATCATCATTTCTTTGCAGCTTGTGTGATTTTTGTCAAGAGAATTCCCCCTTACCAACTTAGTTTTCTGTTGGTTTCACTATTTACCATTTCTAACTCATTTTTAATTCCATAATGTTGTTATTTTCTGCACAATTTCTTGACTCAATTATGCCAGACTTTTCAAAAATATTATTCTGCTGGCATCTAATTTCTTCAAGAATCTGATGCAAATCAGTGTTTTTCCTGTTTCCTAGGAAAAGCATTTCTTCAGCTCTCATTGATAGATCTTACTGATTTATTTCTTTTTAGTGTCGAATATTTTAACCTACACCATACCATTTTATTTTTGTGTTGAGTTTTGTTCACCCATTTTTGATGGGGCAGTTCCAGTGGGTCCTGCTATTTGCCTAAACTTAATAGAAGTAAAAGCTTCTTGAAGCTCCTCCTATTTTCCCTAAGCACGTTTGGGTCTTCCTCTGAACTCTTGTTGGAGGACCAGACACCGATGTCGTGTGTTTTCTGCCCAGCTATGCGGTTGCCTGAAGGGATTGGAAAAGCATTGAGAGCCTGGAGACAGCTGGGGTGGGAAAGGCTTTGTTTCGTGGTTTTCCTCAGAATTATCAGAAACTCTGCTTCATAGGTCAGCTCCCAGGTGGGAGGATGGCTTCTTCCAGAAAGCCCCACATTTCAATGCGTTGTCCTGTTCTGAGATGGGAAGCTAATGATGATGAAACAAATTAGACCGGTGAAGCACAAGGAGGTTTACTGCAGACCCTACCCCTCTTCTTAGGGAAGACAAGTCCGAGGGAAGATGACTGTGACTGTGCTTCGAGGCTGTACTTACATGCCCTTTTTTTGTCCTAAACGCTATTTGGCTGCATTTGTTTTCTTTCCCATCTCTGCTGCAAACGTGTTCAGGGAAATTCCTCAACACAAGGTGCCCCCATCCCTCCCACCATCTACCACACCTCTCCCACTTAGCCAGGGATCCATAGGGCTTTTTAGAACATGCTGTGGTCACCACTTGTGTGTCCAGAATGTTTTCCACTTCATCCAAATTGTATGCTCTGAAGTTTTCTGTTCGAGCGAGGAATTTTGCTCTATTCTTAGTTCTTTGTATTACTTTCTGAGGACATTATTTTTGTGGATTGAAGAGAAGAGCCAGTGTTTGTAAACATATAATTTAGCACACATCTTTCTCAGAAGTCCTTGTCTTGTCATTTAAATTAACTCAGTGTAAGCAGATTTGATTCCATTGAATATATGCATGACTGTACTAATGACATATCTCCAGGGGTCCTTTGATGTAAATATATGACATTTTCTCTAAAGTCTTTTCAGAAAGAGCTGGAAAAGAATTCATTTGGCTGAAAATCTAAAATTTAACAGGTGAAAACAAACGTTGCTTTTTTTTTTTTTAATCATGCAGTCATAGACACTACCCTCATGTTTATCAAATAATGTCTAACAATTATATTCAGATAATTGGATTTGTTTTCAGGACTTGAGTAAAAGTTTTGAAATATGTGCTTGTGAAAATAATTGGAATTTTTCTTATTACAGGATTTAGCCTTAATTATGTACATATATTTACATCGTTCTTATCATTGCTAACAGCACAGGATTCCATCACTTCCTACCTGCACAGAAAGATGCAGAACAAAGACTAGAAAATTAGCCAATGATTTCTCACTCCCTGTACTTGAAGATAGAGTTACCACCTTGACAGGCGATAGGGTAGCTTACGCTTTACATAAGCCTTTCTAGTCGTTATTTTGATATATTCCTGTGCTTCAAAAATGTAAAATAAGTACCTAATTGCATGCGACATCAAAGAGATATATTTGCCTGGCTTTTGGCAAGTTGCTAGGCAAACACTTTCCCAAAAACCGAATCAGCTTTCCGAATCTCTTTTCCAAGGTCCTTCCAACCCCTGCTCCCAACCATGTATGACAAATTCAATAAAGTGAGCAAATTAATGTCTTATTCTGTCTCTAAATGTTGAGATTGAAATGGACGGATTTTAATAGGGGCATTAATTTGGTTTGCTCTGGGAGGTTCATGATAGCGGGGCTACTTCTCAGGGACCACAGCAAGCGGGTTAAAGAGCATTATGAGTAGAACCACTCAGGTGAGAACACCGTTCAGAGGTGCCCATACCGTCCTCCAGTCACAACAATGAGCAGATGCGCTCTTGTCCTGCTCTGAGTTCAGGTAGTGGACACACTCTATCTCCCCAAGCCTCGGCTTCTCAAATGCAAAGGAGGTAATACTTACCTCGTAGAAATGATATGACTATAAATTATGTGAGCTTTAGAAAAGATGTTTAAAGTCTTGGATTAAATCAAAACCTAGGACTCAATTAAGTGGTTTTTATTGCTGCCCTTACATGTATTATATCAAAGCCAGAAGGGCTTTGAAGGGGTGTTTAGAAGTTGTTCCATTCTTCCTTTTACGTACTTATGTGCCAGGTCTGTGCTAAGCCATATAAGCAATATAATGAATTGAAATGCATGAAACTGTACATAAACATTTCTCCTTTCTCTTCTGAGTCCTCCGTTGGGTTTTGAAATGAGTGGGCTCTGCACACACTGAGAATCTCAAGGAACACAGAGAGAGAAGGCTTTCATCATGTCTCATCCCCTGACTGGGTGCAAGATGAAAACTGAGATTTCAAAACCAAAAAACAAAACTGTAAACCTATCTCTTCTAAGGAGTTTTCTTGGCAGGATGTCATTATCACTTATATTTATAGGATGCTTTATCGTTTAAAAATATTGTAATGTAGATATATTGTTGTCCTATATCTGTGTGTGTGTGTGTGTGTTTGTACATCCTAACACAACCTTGGACTGGACAGGGCTGGCTTTATGACTCCACCACATGAATGAAGGAACTGAAGCCAAGACCTCCTGGCCAAGTAAATGGGAAGCTTGAGAAAACACAGACATTCCCTGACTGTAAGTTTATGGAACCTCATGATCTCTCCTGGTTTGAACGCCCACATCTATAAAAGCTTCCCAAAGAGCTTCTCAATGCTACCAGGAGAAAATGTAATCTATACTCTCTCTCTTTTGATCTCGTCTAATACTCTTCCTTAAATACCAAGGTATTAGCAGATAAACCATGTGGAAATGGGTAAGTAGATGAATTGCTTTTTGTACTGCATTACACGATGGATTGGGGTGGATTAAAATTCCATCATTCATCTTCCCCTGCTTCCAAACCCCACTGTTATTTTCACCATTTTGTTTAAGCCAAGTGGATATGCTTACATGACTTATGCTCTTCAGCTATGAAATCAATTTAGTTTATCCATTATACTTTCCGAATGATTGATGCAGTACAAATACATAATAAAAACTAGTAATTACACAGGAAAAAAAAAAAAAGTCCCCTGCCCACTTATGGCTAACTTACAGTGGAATGCAGGGCACATGTTTTGATGGTCTTGCTCATACATTTTTTGATTAACATGTTAGAATCCCCAGGACTTTTTCAAGACAGCAGTGCGATTTGATTGGCTGGTTGAGTTATACGTTCAGCCTTGAACGAAGCCATCTGTGCTCACGCTGGGAGCCATATTTACTCCTTCCCTCCCCGGGCTCTCTATCGAATAAGTAATGCATTGAGAGAGCATCCTAAGGGGTCCTTTAGGCAAAATGACTTCTTCAGTGTATCCGAGAAAAAGTGTGGACAGTTACCTGTGGTACCTTGGGAATAAAGAAAGTGTTAAGAAATCAATGCATATCACGCTGCTGGATATGAATGCATACTTTTTAGATTTTTAGAAGTTATTTTCAGATTTGCAAGTGGAGGGAGAATAGGTAGCGCCTCTATCTTTCAGTGCTTCCTTTTAAAATTCCCCATAGATTAACGTCATGCAAACAAAAATACTTTTTCTAAGACAGAATGAAAGGGCATGAGTAGCAAAGTTTACATGTTGGCATTCTGATTTATTACTGATCAGAAAATAATTTTAGGTAAACTTGCCATTTTTGAACCATATTGCATAAGAAAAGAAACTCAACCAAATGTAGACTTAAAGAAATGTACAGACGTCTGGGTATGGGGCTGCAGCTCCACGTCACACAAGCCAAAGTGCAGCGGGAAGCACATGAAAAGAAAGGAAACTTCACACCACCATTATGGTCACCTAATTTCCTTTCTATTGGTCCTCTTGATTTAGACCTGAAGGCTTCTTGGCTCCTAAAGTCTGTCAATTAATAGTTCCCAGATTGGAAGAAACATCTAAGCTAATTCTCCATGGAAAAACAACTCTGCAGTCTCTGCCTCGACTTTGCCTCTTATGTCTATTTTGCATACACGGATGCTATGGTTACAACCCTGTTGTTCCATTTGCTTAGAGAATTGCTTGGATTTCCAAGAGGAAGTTTGAAAACTCCTATGTGGACGGGGGTCCCGAGTCTACCCTTAATAACTGCTCTGCCACGGACGGTTAGAGGGAGGGAGGGGACTTCGGGAGTGACAGTGTGAGCAGGGTAGGTCAAAGGTCTCTCTTGCTTTTGTACGGGTACGTGTTGGCTCACTTCATATTCATTTTCATTTAGGCATTCCTTTTCTTAGGAAAAATTGTTTCCAATTTCCAAAAATTCCTGAGAAATCACCCCCAAGGTGAAAAAAAGCTTTCTTCCTTCTTAAGTGCAATTTCCTTTCAAGCATTTTATAGTTTGGTAGACTTGACACTCAATGTGCAATTTGTCTCTTTCATAAATGCTAATTTCAAGTATTTGCAAAAGGCGTGTATTTTGGGACACGCTCATACATTTTGGAAGCAGCCGACCAGAGAAGGAAATCACCTCTGTCTATAAATACAGCTTCTGTTGCTGTCACAGGTTCAGTAGCAAAAAGGAGAAAAATAATGTCACTTTATTCCTGCCAGAAGATTTCCAAGGCTTGAGCATTTCTTCGGGAACGTTATAGTGAGTCACAGTTGCTACCCTTGTGCCCAAATGTTGGGTCTCCGTGGCACCTGGAAGTGAAGGCACTGAACAGCAGTCCTGCTAAAGAAAGGAGGTCTGCTTGAGTTCTTTGTGGAAAAGATCTCTACTCTCTCTTTCCCTTTCTCACGCTGAAAGTGGAAGGGGCAGAACGTATTGAAGAGAGAAAAGTGGTTAATTGGTAGAAACCAAAGCTCCATCTCCTTTGCTATAGTTAAAATATAAGAAACAGAGTTATGTGCTCATAGAACCATTAGCCTCAGGCCTTGAATTTGCAAAGGCACTAAAAAGGAGAAGGTACTATTTTACTGCCATTGATCCAGTGCACTGCTGAGATTCAGAGTTATTGCCGGATTTATTATATGGAGGTAAACCCAGTAGTAGCTAAGTTGAAGTTGCTCTCTTGCACTAAGTTAGCATTTATGACCTATCACAAGTATACTTTGTCCATCTTTTAATGCTTCACTGGGAAATATAACTTCTCATTAAAAAATGATTAATCTCACTACATGGTAAAATAGCCGAAACAGTTAGAATAAATAGGAAGTATGTGTAAAATGCTGGGGCCTATGAAATAACCTAGACATTAATATCATCTTCCATGTCAGCTCTGTCTGCAATTAGACAGGTTTTCTGGGTCTGCTTGTGAGGGTTACTCCCTTTTCCTTAGGAATCTGACCTTTTAATTCACCAGTAGTTAGACTCTGATAAAATAAAGATTCCCTCATTTTAAGAGTGATGTACAGAATGAGGTAAGAGGTCTCTTGAAAGCCAGAGGAAGTAATGCCATTGATGCACCTGTCAAGGCCTATATAGGCAAAAATAAATAAATGGAAACAAAGCAATTCTAAGTAAATATCATAAATATCACGCAGCTGTTAAAATGACTATAACCAAAGCTCTATCAGTTAACTTGAGAAATTTTTGTAAAGATATTATTATTTAGTGAGAAAGGTGAGATGCTGAGAAGGACATGTAATACACACCCCATTTTGGTGAGGCACCAATCCTCACCCCAGGTGTGCGTTTGCACGAGAGAGATTGTGAGCAGGAAACAGGCAAAGGGTTCACGTGGTTGCCCTGGAGTGGCCGCCTGGGCAGGGAGCCGAGTGAGGAGAGGGAACAACAAAAGTAAGAATAAGGTGCAGAAGACAAGGAAACATACATGATGCAGTACTGTTCCTGTAAAATTAAATACGCACGTGAATACCCATAAAGAGATGTATGAGAACATATTTGCCAAAATAGTAATGGTAGCTATTCCAAGGTGGCAAATACTGAAGTGATGTTTCTTTCTCTTTACACTTTTCTATATTTTAAAATGAGTATGCATTATGTATTTAAAAAAACAAATTTATTTCACAGTGATAAAAATAATCGGTATAATAAATATTCTTTTTAGCAAAATTCTGCTGAGTGGGCATCTTTATAAATGTAATGCATGATCAAACAGGTAAAAAAAATTAAAAAATCATCCAATAGCCAAAAAATCCACATTGTTAGTACAAATATGCGGAAGTCTTCGAAGTATTATAGCACAGGGGCTTTCCCAAGAAATGTACCTAAAGTATACGCTTAACATCTGATTATTTTGGTCATTAAGAGAAGCTCAAACAGTTGTTTACAACAAACCAAAATATGGAAGATGGCACAGATGTTTGTGCCTGTCCGTGGTTTTCTTTAAAGGAAGCTGTAAAATTCATGCATGCAAGGTCAAGGATTTTCAAACCCAGCCTTTTCATACAAGTGCTTAAGGAGTTTTACAAAATGTGTCATCTTAACAAAGTGACTATTTTCAATATTGAAAAAATAACAATATATACAAAAAAGTTCTACTTGTTACAATTTAACACACTGAAGGCCACTAGTACATCAGTTTGTACTGGCCAATTAACTCAGTTTTTAAAGGGATCAGGAATACAGTTTTTCCAAATATTTACCTGTGAATATATTTGAAGTTCTTGTAACCATGTAATTGCTAGAAAGCCTATAGCCCTACGCTCTTTCTTTTTTTTTTCCTTTCTGTTATTTCAGTCTTCAAACAGAAATGCAGAGAAATGCACTACATCTCCCACGGATGCCAGGCACTTTTGGATGGTGGGCTCTGGTGCACCCTCACCAAGGTGCACCAAGGAATTGTGTAAAACCAGCAAATACAATACGTGTATCACGTTCAAAATTTTAGAACTTAGAATAAATGTGTACACTTCAAATATGAGTTTTAATAAACTAAATAGCATACGTTCAATGTATTAAATTATTAGCACACTTGGAAATTCAGCTCAAGTGTTAGTAATGAAACTAAAACTTAAGTTGCATAACAAATCAAATAACTGTGAATGATTTTAACTTGCAAATGAATATTGAAACGTAGGCATCTGTGATTTTAAAAACAAGATCACTAAACGCCTCAAAATGTTGTAAAGTACCTTGAAGGCTATTTTCTACCAAGTACTAGGAATGTTTTAACTGGTTAAAGAACTTGGCCTTTGACTTTCTCCAATTTGAACACTTTCCAGTTAGGGAATGCAAACAGTTTTCAGATACCGTATTTCATCACTCTAAGATACACTTTGTCAAATTTGAAGACTTCTGTCCCCAGCGTATGCCTCACAGTTGACGGCATTGTTCCATAGCAGTCAACCTGACATGGGTTGTGATGGCTTCACTGCCTGGACGTACCTGGTCCTGCTGGTGTGATTTCTTCAGTGCTCACCACTATTTCTAGCTTTCCTTGCTTCCTTGGACATGTGGAACAATTAAACTTAACCGCTCCTTTGAAATCGGGGGTGGCTATGAGACTTGGTCCAGTGGGATGTGAAGAGAAGGATTATATGCCAATTTCAGGTAGAAGCATATTTTCACACTTTTTTAGCACAAACTTCTTTTGCTCAGTGGCCAGCATCACCTATGCAAAGGAGATCCAGTGCATTTGAGTGACTTTTGAAGATAAAATGATGTCACATGATAACTGAATTCTAGAATTCACTCTCTACATAGCTTCTGGGTTAACCTATTGGGCATATACTTTCAGAACAAGTTAACTTTATTGCCTTATTAAAGTTAATTAAAGTTAATAATCAGATAAATATGACTATCTCAGGAGGAGAGGAAAATGAAAAGAAAAAAGAGGTAATGAAAAAAACCTCATACGATTTCCCTGGAGTTTCAGATTCAACAAATGCCATTTCACATTCAACAAGTGTATTTGTTAAATTCCTGCTATGTGTCAGGCACTGGATTGGGTTATAGGTGGTGAGGAAAGTAAGATTCAGTGGGTTTCCTTACAGAGCAGAGAGCTTATCAGGAAAGATGGACAATTCAAGGATGACAATCACACAAGTCCCCACCTGCTGGGAAGTGGGCTCCATAAAGTGCGTACTAGGGGGTGAAAAATTAGGCAGAGACCTGGAGGAATAGTGCTGGGATATTAGAGGGGAATAGAGAGATTATTTTCATCAGCGGGAACTAGACATATGAATGCCCAGGAAAAGAACAAGGCACATTTAGCCACCAGACTGCCAGAGCCCAGAGTGTGGCAAGACTCAGGGGGAAGCTAAGTGGCTCAGCTGTGCAGAGAGAAATATGGTTTAGATGCAAATGACTCAGGTGCATTCACGTTATAGTTTTTAAAACTACCTTGAGTTTCAGATTTCAAAGGGAAAAGTCTGTGAACCACATCTTAAAAGGAGAAAAATGTATCATTCTAGGGAATTTCTCAAAGACTAGTGAGAAAGTAAGTTGTAAAGTTTCCTGTAATCTACGAAGAATGAAAGCATAGAGCTTCCAAAGCTGAAGATGGTAGGGTTTTTTAGTAACTCGCAATCAAAGGTTCGCCAGGCTGAAGCAGCATCATTCTGCCCACCTTAATGCCAATTATCTTACATTTCAGAAGCTGTTGGGTGCAATAATTCTAGGAAACTTTTTAAAAGTATGATATACTAACTGTGTAACAGAACCATAGTTTCTAAAACTGATTAAGACACTTAGCAACTGCTGAATGGTCTGAAACACGCTCTGGATAGTTGTGAGTTAATTACTGCAAATGCATACCTCTCTTGCATATTAATAAAAGAATAGTCCAGAATCTGGACTGCATCACTTAAAAAACAAGAACTGTAACTTCTTCTCTATATCTTCTGTGCCACTGTCAGAATTTCCTTAAAATTGTAAGCTTCTAGAAAGTGTGAACCAACTCTGCCTAATTCTTTGTATAAATTTTGACATGATATTAATCATTAGTAATAATGATTACTTTTTGAGAGCAGACGATGAAATTAAGTGCCGAAATGATAACAAATCTGAACCACAGCTACTCAAAATGAGCTGCATTCAGCAAAGAAGAACAAGTGTAAAAGGTCTCAGCAGATCTGCAGGAAGTTGGCTTGCAACATAATTAGCAACTAATATTGACAATTGTCAGTTTTAAACTTTAGCCAGAAGTATATTTGTTCATAGTCCACAAAGTGCACATCAGCTCAACAAACATGCAGCATAACCCTAACTTCTTTATTTAGTTTTTCATATATTTATATTTTAAAGGAGATTGTATCTATCCTTTAACGCAGTCAGATAGATTAACAGGTCTCAAAACCAGAAGTCCAACTGACACTTGAAAAATTCATTTGAAGTGGGAATTCTGGGATTTCAGTTCAAAATGGCACTTACTTCTTTCTCTTTTTCACATGTCTTCCCGATAGAATATGACCAGATTTTTTTTAAAAAAGGGAAATATTAAAACATTTCAAACAGGTAAGTATGCCAATAATGGACCAGAAATTTGGAGTACTTTCAGGACTGTTTGGGAAGAAACTCCATTCCATCATATACCCTCCCGTCCTGTGTAAATTGACCAGCAGATTTCAGCAGGTTTTGACACGAGTGCCAAAAACTACTCTATAAAGAGAGTTGTCTCTGTTTGAAGGAGAAGGTGACTCCAAGGCCTGAGAGAGAAAGAAAGAGCAGGGTGTGAGGCAAAGTAATGCTCCAGTTCTGAAGTAGGGCTTCCTTGCCCTGGAGAGTCTGGAATTCCTTGGATAGACTTCCATCCAGAGGAGCGGAACTTAGAAGCCAAAATTTGAGTTCTTGCAACCACTATAAAGGAAAGACCACAAAGCAAACACCAGGCACTGGTGAATTTAAAATAAGATTATAAATATACCCGAAGCCGTAAGGGAAGACAGTTGTGTTATAAAGCAGAAATAAGAGACCATATGGGAAAATAATTGGTATGAAAAATATAATAATTTAGATAGAGAACACATTGATGGAGGAAGTAGTAGATGGATAGAACCAAGAATGATATAGAGGGCTGGAAATTCAGATGGAGAACTGTCCCAGGATGCAGTAGGACGAAATAGAATAGACACTGTAGAGAAAAGCTAAGACACATAGAGGGTGAAATAGATTTTCCAAATCAAGATAATAGGGACTTGAGAAGGAGAGGAAAGAAAGGAAAGAAATAGAAGAAGGAATAGTGACAAAAGCTTCTCCCAGAATTAAAAATAAAATTTCAGATTTCAAGTCTTCTCAAGTTCCAAACAGGATAGATAAGGAAAGCTCACATTTGGATATCACAGTAAAATTTAAGAGCGACAAAGATTTAAAAAATCTGAGTGTATCCAGAGGAAAATTAGATGGATAGATAGATAGATACACACATACATACATACATTCATACATACATGCACGTACAAAAGAACAGACGCCTGTTTGACACCAAACTGCCCTCAGACACACTAGATGCAAGAAGACAGTAAAGCAGTATTTTTTAAAATTTCAATAGGAAAAAAAAGATGGCACCTACTTTGAGTAAGCATGAGGACACATCCTCTTCAGTCAAGGTCTTATTTTCTCCTTCACCCACCCCCATCCAATCCCATGTCAAATCTCTTGACTCTGCCTCCAGAAATACCTCAAATCTAATTTCCCCGTTCTATTTCCAGTGCTTGGAACCTATTTTATACCCAGATAAGGAATCCTCTGACCAGTGGGTTGCAAAGGTCTCTAACTGATTTTCTCGCATCCAAACTCGCCAGGTCAACACTGAGCACGGTTGACCTTGTCTTGTCGTATCTGATTCCCAGCTAGACTGTGATCCCCAAATGAGCAAAATTAAACTAAATTAATTTTTTCGATTTGCTAAAGTGAAGGGAAATGCTCTTGAATGGCAACACATTCAAGAAAGACACCAGGAATCTTCTTCCCCTTGAGGCATCCATCTCCATTAAGTCCTCTGCAAAGATAAGCACGTTTCTGTAATAAACAAGGCCCAGAGCAGTGCAAACAGGAAGATCTGCTGGGGTGGTCACTCATCTGCATGCAGGGGACATGAGAACGTGGCAAAGGAGATGTTGTAAATCACCCGAGAGCTCTGTGACGGGGCCTCTCGGAAGGCCTGGCTCAGAATTATTAATTAAAGCTTCCTCAAGGCTGGTTTGTTTGCACATCAGTTGAGCTAAGCCACACTGGTATCACTGTAAATAATAAGACAGCCTGATTAGGACTAGTCATTAATTAAGTGTCTTTGCTGTGAATAAACAGTGAAGTCTTTCAGTCTGAGGGGGCCTATGGCGCACTGATAAATATGCAGCTGTCGACACACGTGGAGCACAGCTTGACATCTTCATCCGTTAACCAGAGCTCCCTCCCCGGGGATGGGCGGCTCCTGTCACAGGGAAGATGACATTTCTTCTGCACTTGGCCCCTAAACTTACATCATATGCAAGTTTACAAACAATCTGCGTTGGGAATAAACAAAGGGGAAAAGGGTCCAAACCCTTAACTGTGACCCATAACTGTCGCATTTAATTGTCTGAGGCACTGGCACGTTTGTGGTTCACAAATTCGGATGAAAACAATCTAGTGCTTTACTTTTATGAAAATGTGCAAGTCTGTTATTTAAAAAAAAAAAAAAAAATCATTTGGGGTCCAGTTGCAGACTCTTTCAAAACTATTAGCTGTTTTTGAACTTTTTTTTTTTTAAATAGTTGCAGCAAATGCCCTTAAACTGATGAAGGAAACTAACAAACATCATGTTTATACCATTTGGAAAATAATCCTCTCTACAGCAAACGCTCATAAGTTCCTCTGACTCTTCTGCCTCTGGAAGTGCCAGGTAAACTATAAAATACATACAACACAGAAGGGATTGATTCTTTTTCATTGTAATTTCTCCATGAAGCTGTAGCTGCTAATAGGGGTTAGGTTACAATGTTGGTGAACCTAGCCAGCCTTCTAGAACCAAGGAATTCTCAAATTCTCCCAATAATCACCTCTATCCCAAGACTGCCCAGGAAGCTGTAAACAAGAGCCAGCACGATGGGGGAGAAGCATCGCCGTGTTAGTAATCATTCAAGGCCAGTTGCTGCAGGTGGGTCCGCTGCCAGCATTTGCCATGGAGATGACCAGCACGATCTTCCTCTCCCCAGGACCCAGAGCCTAAATCTCGCAGTCTCTGGGCTGCAGTGTGGAGAAAGTGAGCAGAGGATGGTGGGGGGTGCAGAGACCACCCACCCCATTATATAGGATGAGGTTGATGGAGGGAATGTCCAGCCATCCACGCCTCCAAGGGTTTGTCCACCAGAAGGGCCAGAGCAGGAAGTGCAAGGACAGAAAATCGGAGCCTCCCTGACTTTCCCACCCTTGGACTTGGTACCACCTGAGTGGAAGATTCTGCCTCATCAGATTCGCAGCAGTTCCTCACTTGGTGAAGAGACCATTATGGGTGGGTAAGCCGGGCCTGATACAGCCAGCTCGGCCTGGAGTTACCACTTTCATCTTTTCTTACCCCGCCAAGCACGATGATCCTTGAGGGTAAACTCTACATCCCACTCATCCTGTACCCACTATAGACTCTGGCATGGGCTTAACCTGTGCCGGTGCTCAGTGCTTGCCGCCTGAGTGGACGCAGTCAGAACGGGCCAACAGCATTCTTTGTGTATGGGGATACTGAGCAATTAGCTGGCCCAGGGACACTTGAAGGGAATTTTCTCAGGATCACCAAAAGCTACCTTCCAGGCTCACCTAACACGGCATTATGAGAATCCTTGGTTCTAATTTGAGGCACCTAATACGTAAAAGGAAAGTACATTGGACTGAGGGTCAGGAGACTATATTTATTACTAAACAGCTGTGTAAACTTGGGTGAGGATATTGCTGTCCTGGAGAAGAGCTCAGGGAATGAACCAGGCCCCGTCACGAGCCAGGAAATCAGCTAGTTCTTGATGAAAATGCAACCACAGAACAGGCTTCTGTTCTCCAGGGGCTTACGGTTTAGGCAGGGAGAGACTTCTGTGATACCTAACAACCCAGCTGTTCATCGCAGAGCACATCCAGGGGCAGTTAGAGCAGGTCCAGCACTCTTTTCTTGACTGAAGTGGACTGAGATGTGTATGGCGTTATTAGTTGGATATTTGAGGATTCTGTCACATTATGGAAGGACAGGGTGAAATTCTAGTTGGGGTGAGAGGCAATACAAATAGTGAATAGAATTTGAATGTCACATTAGAGAAAGAGAAAGAAAAAAAAAATATCAGCCTGGTTTAGTGCAGAATAAGAGACCAGATAAAGGTGTAAAAAGTCTAAACTGAGGTCAGATTGAAGAGGGCCTTAGATGCCAGGCCAAGCATTTGGGTTTATAAATTAGTAATAAAAAGCCATCATTGAAGAGTGTGATATGAAGACAGTGATTTGAGTCAAGCTGGCAGCAGTGTGTAGAATGAGCCAGAAGGGAGAAAAACTGGAGCTAAGGAGATGGGTACAAAGTTGTTACAATAATCCAAAGGTGAGTTGGTTACAGCAAAAACCAAGTTCGTTGTAATATGGTTTAAAGGAAATTATGATGTCAGAGACATTAAGAGGAAAGAATGCACAGCTGGGAGAGTGAGAAGCAAAGCCTGAACAGAAGGGCTCATGTCAGCTGGTTCAGGAAGGTAAGATCCCTTGAGCCAAGGTCAGATGTGCTTGCAGTTTGCATTTCTGAAGCATCCTCTGGGGAGCCCATTAAAACGCTTGTTCCTGGTACTATTCCCTGAAGATAAGCATTTGGTGGGTTTGAGATGGAGCCCAGAAATATGCATTTTAACAAATATTTCTGAGCGGCACTTTGACTACACTTGGAGAAATTTTAGCTTAACTTGTAAGGAGTAAAAAAAAATAAATTATATCCTCAACAATCCTAAGACTGTCTCTGGTTGACACATACTCTCCAGGCTTGGACTTGAGCTTCAGACTTTTCTGTCTTCTCCATGCAAACCAAATGCCTCTGCATCTTGATCAGGGCCAGCCTTTCCATGTCTCAGAGTGGCCACGCAGGGCTAGTCTCTCCTAACAAGCATTTGTGCTTTCACCCCCGTAAAGAATCACACTTTGTCTTTCCTGCGAGATGCCCTTCCTTATCTTTATAGAGAAAGGAAACTGAGGACTATAAAAGGCTTTTGACTTCAAATCCCTTACACTTTCCACTAGAATGTGTTGGCCAAAGGAGTAACAATTTTGGCAGGGCCATTCTGAAGAAAATAGCCCTGTTTTCTGACCCAGGGGTGCCAGAGACCAGAGGTTGTGGAGCCTGTGACATTCTTCATACATGTTGGGCACCCACAAGGCCATCACACCTGAACTGTTAGCTGCAAACACCGGTTCACTGCAAATATCTAAAGCAAAGAGAGCAGCTGGGAGAGTTGAGTTTTCAAAGGTTCCACATTAACTGAATTTTTAAGAGAAGAAATATGAAACAAATAAACAAATAAAAATAGACAAAGAAATACCAGCCAAGAGCAGCGGACCAAAGACTTTTGTGGGTTGGAGGGGAATGACCTCTCAGCCTCTCTCATGTCTTCTCTCAAGGACTCACTTTAAAACCTGACCTCTGTCCCACATTGCAGCGTAATCCTGCAGAACATTGGCGGGACCCCACCCCGGCTTCAGTGAGACTCAAGGCATTCACATCTCTTCACGGGTGACCACATTACCCTAATGATAATAAAAACAACAGCGATACTAGCTCTTATTTATTGAGCATTTAATATTGTCTAGGCTACTTGTGAAGCACTTGTAATCCTTAGGAGGGACAAAAGGTGAAAAAGGTAAGGTTGGTAGTTTATCCTTTTTATAAGTGAAGAAACTCAGAGAGGTTACAAATGCTCCTTAATTTCAAGAGCAGAATTTGAGTCCAGGCCTGTCTGACTTCAAAACCTGCCTACTGGGCTTCCCTGGTGGCGCAGTGGTTGAGAATCTGCCTGCCAATGCAGGGGACACGGGTTCGAGCCCTGGTCTGGGAAGATCCCACATGCCGCGGAGCAACTAGGACCGTGCGCCACAACTACTGAGCCTGCGCGTCTGGAGCCCGTGCTCCGCAACAAGAGAGGCCGCGACAGTGAGAGGCCCGCGCACCGCGATGAAGAGTGGCCCCCGCTTGCCGCAACTAGAGAAAGCCCTCGCACAGAAACGAAGACCCAACACAGCCTAAATAAATAAATAAATAAATAAATAAATAAATAAATAAATAAATTTAAAAAGCCTGCCTACTTATCCATTACCTGGAAACAGGCATGAGGTAGGCAAGTAGAACACCTTCATTTTTATTTTAATGGATGATAGAGGTGAATTAGAAGGATGCCTGCTTAATATGAATTTTGTACTTTACCCAAAAAAAAGGCAATTCAGTTGTGTATGGAAGCTTTACTCGTACTTTATTTTTGTCAATAACTCTGCATAATGACCCAAAATTTTACTGTCATTTTAGTGGAATTAAACTCAGAAAGTTCCATTTTATGTGCTGCATCTCATTCTGCTGCAATGACAGCTGCCCCTTGACCCTGGGCTGCCAGCATGAGCCCTCAGACTCTGGTACAGAGGGAGCCTCAGGAAGAACGAGGCTCTCCCACCTGGCTAGCCAGGTACAATTTCCTTTGCTAAATACTTCAGGACAGCTGTGCTGTAAGACATCCTCATTGGTAGGCTCAAGGAATGTAAGACCGCAATTTCCATGGCTATCCAAGACATCAGAGAATATCCCATCTGCAAATTCTTCTCGGCGCACCTCATTCTAACCGACTTCAGCTGTACTCCACCCCTTTGTATTTTGCCCTTCATGTGGTTAGATAACAGCTGCTCAGCAGTCTTCTATCATTACAAGAATCTGAAAAAATATTTTTCACTGTGCTAAACCCATACGAGAGGGTGACATTCCTTTTCCTTAAAGCCGAACATCTCCACTGCAGAGATGCCTGAAGTCTCTGTCTGAAGATGCAGCCCGAGATTTCAAGCACTATGTGATGTTAGCAGAAAAAAGTATATCACCGGGCTTTTTTTTTTTTGAATTTGGATTTTCCCCATGTGTGTATGCCCATTGTTTTCCAGGCGTGTGTCTGTCCGTGTCCCACATCTGAAAGGGAAGCTCTACCAGTAGAATCCTCACATGGAAAGGCCACACATTTTCAGAGGAAAACACAGACCGACTCCAAGATGCTCTCATGTGTTTGCCCTAATAGGTTTCTCCTTCACGCTTCCCTCTAATGGCCAGTAGTCCCAGACGCTAAAGAGATCTACCCTTCCTGAACACTCAGAGTCCCAGATTTTATTCTTCATGCAGTGTCTTGGCATGTAACCAGCAGTCTCTTACAGCAGACAGTATATAATCTACAGAGGTATCCATTCACAGGATGGATACTGGAAGGAGCTGGATATCACAGCAAAGTCAGACAGTTTATGAACTCTTCTTTTTGAGAGACACAGTTTCTTCCCAAGGAACATATAGAGCATAGAATAAGAGGTAGGCTTCCTTTATCATTTAGTTTGGGTTCACATTTCACATCTCAAAATTCAGGAAGAAAAGGGTTTCAGTGTTATTTGACCCAATCCTTACTTCAATTCTCCTGGCGTTTATCTCTCTTGTGTATGAAAAGCTTCTTTTGAAGTCAGAACTCCAGGTGTCGAGGAAGAAGGAATTCATCAAGAGAATTGAATTTAGAAAGATTAAAATGTAGAGTTTTAATATAGCTGTAGCTGACACATGTCAAGGAGATAAAAGGAAGATTTTTGGATTCTAAGAACAGTGCCAAAGCTATGAAGTACGGCTTTAAAAATACATATTATTTTGATTGAAATTTGTAGGGGGAAAAAATCAATATAATTAACCACTCTAGTAAATGGATGCATTGAGAGAATGCACTTGGCCCTACAGTGTTCATTTTTTAAATGGGGTTGGGGGGGAACAACAAGTTTTTACTGAACACATTTCTGATACGTTTTCTAACAGGCAGTATTTCTAAGGGTACTTAACCTAGAGAAGATTCTCTCTCCAATTTTATCTGGAGCTAGTCTCACACAAACTATTAACTCTAAATGAAAGTTGGTAAGTTATGCCCATTTATCATCACAGTTACCATAAGATATCACAGTCTAAGAGGTTTGAATGAGTAAAAATTTGGAAATGATCAGTTAATCTCTCTCCAAAAAAGAACAATTATGTTAAAAATTCACACTTACGTAGAAAAGAAAGATGAAATTCTGAGAGATTCATTTCAACATTTAGACCTTCTCATTAGTATCGCCTTTCACACTCAAGTCTCTAAACTACAGAACGCATTTGTAAGGGTGTTACCATCAAGCAAAAATTCCTTTATGAATATCCCAGAAAACCATTGCCAACAACTCTAGTCAGCTTGTGTTTCCAAAATCAAAGGTAACCCTGAGATATTTTCAGGACAGGTTTGCCCTGAATTTTCTGATTTGTGTAGTTATAAGGAAAGTTCAAATTCTAGAAAGAAAAATTTTAGAATTGCAAGTAATATTATTATTATTAAACCATGAAACAATCATTGGAAGAACAAAGTTCAAGCTCAGTAGATATTTTTTGTTACTCCATCAACTTGCTGCTTTATAAGTTATGATTGCCAGATTGCAAACTTGAGGTTGATATTTTCCTTGATTTAGTCTCAGGAAAAAAAGAAAAACAGATGTAATTCATTCTCTCCCTTGCTCTTTATATATGTATATAAAGGACATCAGTGGAGAAATGATTTCAGGGAAAAGTGATGGATTCTGTTTTGTCTGGCAAAGGCATTCAAGTAGACACAGGCAACTTTGTGATCTGCTGGTCTAGCCTGAAGCTCGGAAAAGCAGTGCAGGGTAGGTACATGGACTCCTGATTCCTGGGCATTGATGGTGACTGAAACCGTAAGAGTAGATGGGACGATCCAGCTAATAGGTATAAACAGGAAAGACATGAGGACGTGAGTACCACCCATAGATGGTCAGAGGGGAGAAGCCAGGAAAGGAGAGGAGGAAGGAAACAGCTGTGCTTCGATGTCAAGGAAAAGGAGGGTAACAGGTAGGAAAGAATATCCCATTGTGTCTAAAGCTCCTGGGGAGTTGAATAAGATGAACGATGAAGACTGACCATTGAACTGAAGACTCACCATTGAAATTTTACAAAAGATCATTTGTCGCAAATGATTTGGTGAAAGCAAAGCCAGAGTCTCTGGCTTAGGTTGAGACTGGGAAGAGAAGTGGAAACAAGAAATGTAAACAGCTCTTTTGAGATTTTTGGCTGTGAAGAGGAAGAGAGAGAGACAGCAGATGTTCCAGGGGATGTGGTGCTCAAGGGAGGTTCAATGCTGTTTGTTATGAAGATCAAAGAACATAAGGATGATCCAGAGACTGAGATCCTATGAGAAGACACAAGAGGTAGGATTCAGAGGTGGAACGTCTGGACACGCATTTTGCAAAATGGGAGCACAGTTCTTAACCCTACTTTACAGGAAAGCAAACAAAGAACAAAAGAATCTGTTGCTCCAAAGAGAGTCAGATATGCATTCAATTCCTAGTTCCACCTCCCACTAGCTATGTCCTTGGGCAAGCTTCTTTTTTGGGGGTAAAGATAATTATATCTACTGTGAAGAGATGGGGTGAGATATGTCTGGGGCAAGTATGAAGTGCCAGCAGCACAGTGTCTGGCACACAGTGAGTACCCTGGATGTTGCCATGGTGTTGGTGGGATGGTGTTTTGGGATGTATGGTTGTTGGGGGCTACAGAGTTAGCAAGTCACAGAGCCAAATTCCCACCTATGTCATGACTCCAGATTCAGAATTTGACACCACCCTGCATGCAAGAGAAATTAAAAACTATTTTGAAATAAATTAAAATGAAAATTCATCATGTCGGTACTTGCAGGATACAACAAGAACAGGGCTTAAAGAGACATTAATAGCATTGAATGCATATATTAGAAAAGAAAAAAAATCTAAAATCAATAATGTGCATGCCCACCTTAGGAAACCAAAAAAAGGAGAGCAAAGTAAATTCAAAATAAGCAAAATAAAATAAATAATGAAATTTTATTATGGAAATGGAAATCAATGAAATTCAAAACATGAAAACAATAAAGAAAATTAATGAAACCATAAATAGTTATTTTAAAAAGATCAATAAAATTGTAAGCTCTCTACCCAGACTAACAAAGAAAAAAAGAGAAGACACAACTTACCAATATCAGACATGGAAGAGGGGCCATCACTACAGACCCAACGGGCATAAACAGAATGGTAAAGGGATACTAAAAACAACTCTATACCCACAGATTTGATAACTTGTATGAAATTGACCAACACCTTGAAAGACCCTGCACTTTGCCTGTTGCAGTGTTACCACAGTTGTGTCTGTCCCTCTCTGGTTTTTTGCTAACCTCTGTTCTGCATCCTCTTCCTTACCCTCCATTTATAAAGGTAGATTTTTCTAATGCTTGGTTTAGTACCAAGCACTTAGGGAGGTATGTTTGCATGTTTCTCCGATGAATGAGTTTCCTCAACCCTTTCTTTTACTCTTTAAATTCAGCTCTCACTTATCTTACTAACAGGATTTTAACTGTCAGCTCTCTGGAGAGACTGTGTCTTCATATAATCTGTCTTTCATAACCCAAAAGCTCCAGGTTCATATTTCCAACTTCCTGAAGGCTACTTCTACCAAAATGATCCACTGCTATCTCAACTTTAAAAGTTTATAAACTAAACTCATCTTTCTTCCCTTCAGTTCCTGAGGATACTCTCAGGATGCCCAAATTCTGTTTAATGGGCTATTGTTCACTAATATGAAAGCCTAAAGTTTCAGATAATATCACTCTTCCTTTAAAACTTTCCTTAGCTTTTAAGTTCTGAACATTGTTTCTTTGTAATGATCTTGGACTCTATCTTATTTTGACTCTATTGCTTCTGGCTCAGTATTTTATATTTCATCGGACTAATACAACAGTATCCTAAAATGTCTTCCTGCTTTGTGGTTCTCCTTGCACAAATTCACCCAGCACCTAAGGCCCAGAGCTAGAGAAAAGAGACATTTTCAGACACTGAAGTTAGTTTGGTATGGCTGGATTGTGTCATTCAGCCTTCTTTTTCTCTAGATCACGCTCATAACCTAGCATCTAATTTCTGCATCCTAATTTTTTTTAATGTAGAATGAGCTTCAGTGTTTACTTTTGAATGCCCAATTTTCTATGGCCCTCCTATGTAATGGAAGTCAGTATTGGGTATAGTAATAGTAATCAGTTCTCTCCAATGAACTGACTTGGGTAGGAAGAATACGTCACAATTCTAGTGACAAATCCGCTGTCATTAAAAATGGCACATCCACTAGCTATCTATTTTACATTTGGTAGTGTATATAAGCCCATGCCACTCTCTCACTGCATCCCAGCTTATGCTTCCGCCTCCCTGTGTCCTCAAGTGCATTCTCTACGTCTGCGTCTTTATTCCTGTCCTTCCCCTATGTTCTTCAGAACCACTTTTCTTTTCTTTTTTTTTTTTAGATTCCATATATATGTGTTAGCATACAGTATTTGTTTTTCTCTTTCTGCTTGGTGCTTTGTGACCACCTAGAGGGGTGGGATAGGGAGGGTGGGAGGGAGATGCAAGAGGGAGGAGATATGGGGATATATGTATAGATATATAGCTGATTCACTTTTTTATAAAGCAGGAACTAACACACAATTGTAAAGCAATTATACTCCAATAAAGATGTTAAAAACAACAAACAAAACCAAAAATAAATCATTAATTGAAAATGCCAAAAAAAAAAAAAAAAGGCACATCCCACTGACTCAAATGCACCAATGCCTTTGACTCTAGTGATCCAGCAGGCAGTTGATTTTATTTTTACTTTGAGCTCTTTGTTCTTTCTTCACATATGATGGCACCTACCAGATACTTTTATGTGTGCCCAATGAATTTCATTGATCACCCCTTTCCTCCATCACAACCCTAAAGTGCCAGATCATTGTTATTTCCTTAAAAGTCATAAGGAGAAGTTAAAATATTATTTTTTTTAACTGAATCCCAAATAATATCTGTACCCTTGGCTTTCACTGAGCATTATTGGCTCGGGATCTGCTGGAGAGAAGAGAAAGCAGTAAGGGTGTTTATTGCTCCAGATCCGCACAAAGTGGCAGAGTGCCGGGGTTGCCCATGGTCTGGCTGCATCCCTTTGCTCCTCTTTTGGTGGCCCACATTCCCTCAACATCTCCATCCCTCCAGGTTCCAGTAACTACATCCTCTCTTTTCTCTTCTGACCTGGGGCAATCGTGGTTTTGCCCACTGTTACAGGTCCTGGGGAAGTACACCACTCCTCGTGATTTTACAACACTCTCTCTATACCTTTGGAAATGGTCTGTTTATTAAGCATCCCTCAAATACCAAATTTGACGGTGCCATATGCTCTCTTTGGGGACCCAGATGGATTCGACCACTTACTGTATGAGCTTATGCCATTTGCTTAACTTCTATCAATCTCAGGTTCATCATTGGTATAATAGGAGTCATATTACCTATCTTTTAGAATTTTTGTGAAAAACAAAAGAGATAATTCACTCTAAAAGCAGGAAACTCAAAACTCCATATAGTTAAAGTATGGTAAGTGTAGTATCATAAAAGTAAATGTTTGCATAGACAAAATGGAAAATACAAAAGGCAAATTGTAGAATATGTTTGCCATATAAACAATAAACACATTTTAAAGTATATATTAAGCTCTTATAAGTCAATGTGAAAAACTAGAAAATGAGTCCAATAGAAAATGGCTAAAAGTAGTCAATAAGAAAGAAAAAGTACAAATAGGTTTAACATTATTAAAAGATGCTCAACTACATATCAAGTAAAAAGAAGTCCAAATTAAAATCACAATGATATTTTTTTAACCCATCGAAATGAAAAAGATCAAAAAGTAGGATAATACATTCCGCTGATGAGGATGTTGGGAAATCCAAATTCTCATACATCATTGACAGGAATGTAAATTGGTACAAACTCTTTGGAATGAAATTTAACAATATCTAATAAAATTTAAGAGTTCACATATCCGAGCCAGCTATTCCACTTTCAGAAATTAATTTTCTAGGTGTACTTACACAAGTGAACAAAGATGCAAGTATAGAACTATTCATTACAAAATCACTTACAGACTTAAAAGATGAGACACACCCTCAGTTTCCATCAATGTGGGGCTGGTGTAGAGCTTGGACTCCAGAGCCCAGCTAAGCTGGAGCTAGTTTTCCCACTCCCTTCCTCATAAATTTTCTGGATCGGGGCTCACCAAGGGAGATGTTTCAGGTGAGCAGAGCCGAAGAGCAGCCCATACTGAGTCTGAAGGTTGGTGTACGGCAGGTGCCATGCACCTCATGTGCAGGCTGTTCACTTACAGGCATGGCAGCCATCATGGTGCAGCTCCTACAGCTTCTGTTGCTTTGTCCCTGGCAGGTTCTGTGCATCCTGGCCAGGTGCGAGTTTGGCTCTGTGGTAAAGGGCACCAGCTTATCCTGCAGTTCCCCTGAATGGTCAACGATAGAAGTGGTGAGAGAAAGACATGGCTTCACTTTATCTTCATGGCTTCCCGATTGTTCTTGATGCACCCTCGAAACTTTATGTCCAGCTGCCAGCCCTCCTGACTTCCAACCGGGTACCACTGATGGAGCCCACAGACTTCATAGGCTGCCTAACTGGCCCCCAGGTCTAATTCTTCTAGATCACTTAGAATGGCCCTGCTTCTCTCTTCAACCCCAACTGATGCAATTTGTTCAGCGAATCATGAGGATTCTGTAGCCATCAGAAATAATGAAGTGGTTCTATATTTGAACATACAACAACGTCCAAGATATTATTAAATAAAAAGAGTGAGGCTCAGAAAAAATGTATATTGTGTGCTACTTTTTAGGTTTAAAAAATGGGAAAATGCACACACACTCAACACTAATACACACATATGCTTGCCAATCATGGATTATCACTGGAAAGACATAAAAAAATAGCAACTCTCCTCTGGGGAAAAGAACTGACAGTGACAAGGAGGGTGAGATTTCACTGTGTATCTTTTGTACTGTTTGATTTTTTCCCCCATGAGCTTGTGTTAATTTTTAAAATAATAATAATGACATTCAAAAAATGAAATTACATTGAAATCTCACTGCATAAATCGCCTGAGCATAAGAGGTGCTCGGTAAACATCAATCTCCTTGCGCTCCTCAGGGCGTATCTCTCACCTCACCATCTACGGAGATGCATTCCGTGTTTCTTTCCTCCGTGAGACAAGAAGATGCTGGGAGCAGTGTTACAGACATAATGAACAGAATAGATCAGGAAATGAGTAGGTGCTCATTTACGTTAGTCAATCTGAGAGCCAATGACACAGCTAAAAATAAGGGCATTGCTGCACCTGAGTTTAGTTGTTGGAATAGACAGGAAAGAGATATTCAATAGCTTATTCTTGAAGAAGGAAAGAAAGGGAGGACCTCGTTAAGTATAACAAAGCTGCAAGGTGGAGAGAAATATTCCCTATGGCCATCAGCTTTCAGTATTTTACTCCTGTTTCCCTGAAAAGAGGAAGCATGGACACACCATGTGAAAATATGAAATGCCTGTAATGGAATAAAAATCTAAAATGCTGAATTTTGCCTTATTTATAGCTAAAACGTTTAAGAAATACCAGTATGTATATGTAGTGTGTGAGTACGTGTTGTGTGTGTGTGTGTGTGTATACATTAGAGCCTTAGGAATACATTTTTTAAAATAAAAATAAAAAGAGTTTCCTCTGAAGTCATAGTGAGGAGGATATGCAATCTGGTTTAATGTATACTGGCAAAAAATATTTATGGAAGATTATAAATTTTGTGAAATATTCACACACAAATATAAAATACTCTGGTAAAAATATAACTTAAAAAACTCATTACTTTGAACAAGACATATTTTTGGCTAACTGGTTGTAGGAATAAAAGTCATATATTATGGGCTACAGGCAGAGAAAACTAAACCATCCTCCTACACTCTTACAGCTTCGGAAACTCGCCCGCTCTTTCCAAATCACTCCCTCTGAGTTATTCCAATGAGATTTCAGCAACACGGCCCTAGTTCACCAGAGCCATTCTTCCTTCTCCCTCCACTGCGATGTTCTCACCCCTACAAAGAGAGTGGGATTACGTCTGAGGGGAAATAAGAGAGTAGATGGACTCTGGAGATTGCCCTGGGAAGAGAGGACTTTGAGACTAAGAGAGAAAGACTTTGACCACAGAAGAAGATTAAAATTAGCAAAATTACCAGCGACCACAAAAGGCCACTGCACTTCCCTTCTATCTGCTTTCAAGGCTTCTGCTCTCGCCTGGTCTTGACCCACAGCTGCAAAGTGAATAACAGAAGAGTGATGTTTCAGAAATGAAGAAAAATCCTTTAAAATGCCTATAACACCATAATTGTTCTCTGTAAGAGCAAAGTGCACAGCGGTCTTTCATTCCAGAACATCTAAATAGAACAGTGTGTCATATTTAGGATGGAATCAGCATATACTCCAAACTCACATCCATAGACATTAAAACAACTACTAATTTAAAGCAAACAAAGCACACCAATACATAATTGTAATCCCTTTTAGACCAATGTGTTTTTCCTATGCTGATTAGTCCTGGCAAGTTAGACATCGAGCTTTCTAGGGGGAGTTTTTCTTTTTAAATGTCAATTGGTCAGAGAGAATTTGAGGAAAGGAACAAAAGCATTTGCCCTGCTGTGATGTCTACTTATCTCTCATCACTCATAAGCATCACAATCATTACTATTGCCAGGCATATACAGACCACCTTTCCTCCCCAATCAGCTTATAAATGGTTTTACAAATGGATTAGAAACAGCATAGATGTGGATCACTTCACACAGCACCAAAGTACAGTCACCTCAAGGGGAAATGCAGGAACTTCTATATAAATCAGGACAACGTTAAGAGAAGGGTTAAGACCAACCATGAAGAATGGCTTATTTGCTCGAAGCTGTAGGGAATATTAGGTAAGCAGAGGACATTTCCTTCCCTTGGGTACAAGGTCATTGTGGCCTCATTGGTTGAGGTCCGAGGTTAATGAATCTTGCTTCCAGATGGCAGTGCTGCCGTAGGACTAACACACAGCGTTTTATCTTCTGGAGAGAGGCTAATCAAGTCCGGGCAAGTGTTTCCCAGCATCCCTGCGTCTTGCCAGCCATGAAGCACAGAACCGGGAGAGGGATCCTGAGCTCGGATGACACAACTAAAGGACCTTCTGATGCTCAGAGAGTCATCAGAACCCAGGCATCCACATTCTGGTGTCCTCTTCTGCACAGGCAACATGGGGGTTTTCCTATAGGATCCAAAAACATGAACTACTTTGTTCTTGTGCAGAACTCTGTCGGGTTCATTAGCCAGGGGTACCTCACATGGGCATTGCCAGTGTAACTTGGAAAGTATTTGCTGTTCCTATTAAAACCGCCTCTTCAGATGCTGCGAAGAGACGCTCTACTGAGTCTCCCATCTCCTGCAAGTCCCACCGATGGCCCTAAAGCAGCGTTTGAGAAGAGCTAAGAATCTCCTGTCAGTCTTGCTTTGCAGAGACAGAGAATCAATCTACGTTACCTTGTTCATGGCTATTAGAAGTGAATTTCCTCAGGGCAGTTATGAGAGATGCCAATTTTTGATGAGACTTGTACTTGATACTTACCATATTTAGATGTAGACCTTCCTCAGTGGGATTTTTGCTAGCAAATCTCACGGTTTTTCACAGCACATTTATGTTGATAGTAAGGGCTAGTAGCACACACACAGAGTAAACATATATTTTAGAAAATATTCTGGAAACTCTAAAGGTAGCTGTGTTTGTACCCAGCTACTAGTGAATGACAGCCCAATGCTTGTCAAATTCAACGTGCATAGACTCTTGTTATCATGCAGATTCTGATGCAGTCTGTCTGGGATAAGGCGCGAGGTGCTGCAGTTCTAATAAGTCAAGGTAATTCCTGCCGCAGGTTGGTGGATCAGCCTTGCAATGGCAAAAAGCTAGGTTACCTGTACTTTTCAAACCCCGAATCCAAAGGACTTTTCCCAGCCAACACACTTGCATGGAAATTCTCCTGGCAAGAATTCCTCCTGGTTTGTGATAGGAGGTAATTAGAGCAGAGCTACTCCGTGACAGCTCCACCGCTCAGGGGGCACATGGGGTAAAAGGTTTTCACTAGAGAAGTGAAATTTCTGAGAACACAGGTGTCAAGTAGCAAGACACCAACGTTGCCCTCCCTCCACACCCTGCATTCTGCACTGTTCCTTTGGCCTGGCTCCAAACAGAAAGCAAAGTTGGAATTTGTTTTAAAGCCCCAAAGCTAATTCTCCTGATTTCAGTGACAACTACAAGCGAAAGAAAAGGTAGCCAGGAGCCCTGCAGAGCAAAGCACGGGGGGCGGGGTGGGTGAGGGGGACTTCACAGAGAGCATTGTCATGAAGAGGGCACACACGGAGATGCCGCACAGGGGCCAGAGCTCTGGAGCCCACACAGATGAGGCGCAGGTGTTCCAAGTCTCCAAGTCTCTGGGGAGGGCAGAGGGACACCGGAAGGAAAGGGCAGGAAAGCTCTAGCCCATCTGAGAAATTCGAGCCTCCACCATGGAACTCTCATGGCAAATCCAGCACTGGCTGTCATTGGGGAAAGTAATCTGAAGTAGCAGGAGGTCAGGTTTTGTACTGAAAGCACAGAAGAAGAAACAGAAACAGCCACAAATCAGAATGACTCAGAAGCCCCAGCATAGGGGTCCATAGTTCCTTGTTTAATAGTTTGTCCACAGCTCACAGTTGCTTGACTACCATCTATGTCAACAGAAGAAAGAACCCTGTATTTGAATCTGGGGTAAACTATTTCAGCTCTGAACAAGTTGTTCAGGTGGGACGGGGAGGTCTCCAGGGATATACCAGCAACCTGTAGTCTTGGGCTCAGCCTGGCATGTAGAAGTGGGTGAACAGCAATGAATACATTTCTTCACTTTTTATTATTTCATGTATCTTCCAGGCATGAGATGTTGTGCGTAATGCTGAGGGAGAAATAAAGCTATGATCTCCTCAAAGGCGTCCACGTGACCTTTCTCTCTGTTTCTCCAGTGCGTAGTATAATCTGTAGAACACAGTGGGATCAAAAAACATTCACCAAATGAAAAAAGAAATAGTAGTTCACATGAAGTATTTACTATGTGCCAGGGGCTACAGTGAAATGCATTATCTGAGGTGGGGAAGAAAGATTCGTAGAAAAGACACAGCTATGCTTCCTGGGGGTTGCTAACTGACTGGTCAGGGTCCATTATGAATCTCCTGCAAAGATGTCTTCTGCAATCAGAGAGCACAGGAGACAGTACAGAGGAATGAACTCGATTTCTGATTAAATCTGGTGTCTCCAGAACACTCACCTGAGGGTGCACCTCTCAGTTCCTGCTCTGATGGCGTTGATTGGGTGTTTGTTCTGAGATGCCAGCATATTACCCCCTAGAAACCAGGTAAGTAAAGAGCCATAGTGGCGTTTCTGGAACTTGAAGACCTTCCCCCTTCTGGGTATGACGTGACTAAGAATTGGAAGTGACAAAATTGTACCTAACTTGTATTTCTGATAAAGTCTATGTATCTTGAGAGGTTACGATGCCTTCCTCTCCATAAAAATGTCCGTATGTTCAAGCATGGACGTTAAGAATGCTTAAACCGGAGCCCAGCTCTTATAAATGGAATCCAGAAATAATGGCTTAAGGTACATTTCATCTGAAGCTGCAGTTTTAGGGCACAGCTCGTTACGATCTTCTTCCTTGGCTCTCCAGTCTCATTGCAAAAGCATTTTATTGATGTGCACCACCAAGAACAGTCAGAAGGAGTCTTGTTTACGGCCTCAGAAGCTCCTAACACCACCTTCATCCAATAACTCAAAGAGAGAACTAAAGAGCCATGTAGTTTATGTGTAAGAATGAAATTAGCCTCAACTATTTTCTTAATGGGGAAGAACGAGGAAAGTTAAAATTCTCCCCTGCTGTAGCAAACCAAAGTGTGGGGTGATAAACAGGCTTTCTCCCACAATTTACTTTGCTTAAATTCAAAGTTGTTTTCTTATCACCCAAGATTCCCCCAGAGGAATTTTGTAGTTTTGCAGCAAATACCGTTTGCATGTGCTCATTGAATCACTCTCAAGTTTCCTGCAGGAGAACTTCAAAAGATCCTGGCATCCCTCCCACCCTCCCTATCCCACCCCTCTAGTTGGTCACAAAGCACCGACCTGATCTCCCTGTGCTATGTGGTTGCTTCCCGCTAGCTATCTATTTTACGTTTGGTAGGGATATGCAAGAGGGAAGAGATGTGGGAACATATGTATATGTATAACTGATTCACTTTGTTATAAAGCAGAAAGTAACACACCATTGTAAAGCAATTATACTCCAATAAAGATGTTAGGAAAAAAAAAAAAAAGATCCTGGCATGGTACAAGAGGTAATGACTGCCCTCCCGGGGAGTCAGTTCAGAAAATGTTTTCCCTAAAATGACTTGCAAGAGCTCACAGCCTACCACTTGGAAAAGTCTCAAAAGTGATAATTAGAGCAATAGGCATTTTCTTATGACAAGGAGGTGTACCTCAGTGATGGGTGTTCCAAATTCTCAGATTTCGGTTTGCAAAATACAGTGTCATCATGGGAAAACACTTACCTGCATAACACAAGGCCAAACTGGAATTTAAGAGGGAAATCAAACAGCTTTCTGGGGTACCCATACCAACTTTGGAACTCAGGTCGTTCAGTCCAAAAGCTCATGTTTTGGTAGAGCAGCACAATACAATAGAAAGAGCATTTTCTATTGCAGAGACCAGAGTTGAAACTTATTCTATGCTCTATGGTTTTCTAGCATTGTGTTCTCACAAAAGTCATCTAACCTCGCTCCGTCTCTGTAACTTCATCTGTAAAATGGGGATAATAATATCTATAATATCTATTTCACTGAGAGGATTAAATGAGATACAAAAGTTTCTTAAACAGTGTAGTCTCAGAGGAAGTTCCCTTTGCTCTCCATTCCTGGACCTCTTTGTAATTATTTTGAACTCTTTTATAAAAACATGAAAGTGAGACAGAAGTGAAGCAACATGATCATATTAATCCAAAGGCCAAAGGAAGCATGTGAGGAAAAAATAATCTACCTTTGCCTAGCAATATAAACGACGGAGAATTCAAGGGAAATACCAGATGTGACTCTCCTGGAGAGCTTGCTGTTTGTTTGTCGTGGTTTGATTTGACCTTTTTAGAGCTGGAAACTATCGTAAGGTGATCTAAAGCAAATGTGTCATTTAACAGTCCAAGGGACTTCGTAGTAAGACCTGGTCTTTCTTTGGGCCAAAGTCCTTCCTACCCAGCTGGAGAGACAGCAGTAAACAAATCAAAGTCGCAGCCCACATGGGGTGCCAACTCTGGGCTGGAGACACACAATGGGTAAGTCAAATAGGAAAAATCTATTGCACCAAAAAGACGAAAAAGGTGACTTCTGATCCCCAGGTTCCAGCTTTGGATCTCGGGTCATCAGGTAACACCACCACCCACTTCTGTGGCAGCATCTATCATACCCCAGGAACTCTCTCCTCTTCCTTAAGGACTCCTGGCTCTTCTTTCCCTGAACACTATTCCTGCCTTGAGTCTTGGTGACTTTGATATTCACCTGGAAGATCCTTTCAATAGCCCAACTTCTTAGTTCTATGACCTCTTCTCTGATGATCTTCATTACTACACTCCAGCCAACTCACTCCTGTTGCCAAATCCCAGATATTGTCATGACAGCAACAGCAATCATTCTACCTTCTAAATATCAAGCATCCTGTTCCCCAACTACACCCCCCAACACATTTTAAAACCAATCTCTACACTAGAGGAAACACTAGCTGATGTGTTAATTTTTTCCAACCAGCACCCACAATCCACCATTTTTATCTTTCCTCTGCCTCTCACCCTTTTTTGCATCTTTTCTTTCTTACTCAACTTTAATTCCATAAGTAATTATTATAATCACTTGCTTGAATTCACCCTCAATCCCTTTCTCGTCTAGGTTAAACCAAACCATGGTTAAGCCCAACTTGTGCCCTACTGTACCTGCACATCTGCAATCAAACAGGACTGGAGAAAAATTTGGTATCTCTATGCTGACTAATATTTTAAATCCATAATCACTAACCTCAGGTGGGCCCTTATTAAAGTCTGGCTATAACATTATATTCCTTATCCTTTTCCTCTTCTACTCTTCCAGATTAATATTTCATATCTTACTGTCTCTCCTCAACCCTCATTCACCTGCACTCACACACTCCTTCTTATCCAATAATCTTAATTCTTATTTCAGTGAAAAAAATTGACTAGAGGAAGACTTCCACAGGTTCCACTATCACACGGACAACCTTTTCTTCACAGGTGTCACGCTATGTGGGTTTAGGGGTCCAGACTCAAGCTAAACGCCCTGCTTCAATACTGCCGCCGCTAGATGGAGGAATCTTGATCTAATTACTTAATCACTCTGGGCCTAACTTCTCATTTGTAAAATAGCAATAATAGTATCATCTACTTTGGGGTAGAAGTTGAGAATTAAAGGAGTTAATATATGTAAAGCACATAAATAGTGCCTGGCACAAAGCACACACCACATGTATTTGCTGTGATTATATTTTCTACCCACACGTACTCTGTCTCTGCCCCTGTTCTTGCGGATGAGCAATCACCTTGCTCTTAGCGAAGGGTAACCCCTTCCACTAAGCACTGGCTCTCATCCGGGCTCACCTACACTAGGACATTGCTCCAGCAATTCATCTCTTCCCACTGAATCTTCTCCCCAAATATGTAAAATGCTGTTATTTTCCTATCTCCAAAAACCTCTCTTGACTTCTACATCTCCAGCTGCTGTATTGTTTTCTCCTTCCACTTACAGCCAGACTACTATTTAAAGAGTGGTCTATCTCTTGTCTTTGATTTCTCCTCTCTGCAATACCAACCTCAATCAGACTTTAGCCATTAACACTCCACCATAGTGCTTTGTCGAGGGCACCAGAGTGCCTTGAAATAGTTTCTTCCCTTGGCTCTTAGGACACCACACCACCTGCATCCTCCCTACCATTCTGGCTACTCTTTCTTGGACTTCTTTGCTGGTTCCTCCTCATCTCCTTGAACTGGAAATGTGGAGCCTCAGGGTTCAGAACCGGGCTCTCCGGGATCTACCCTCACTCCCTTGTTGATCTCTGCCCGTCTTGTGGCTTCAAATATCATCTGCACAATGTTCCCTTATGTTGATGTCTCCAGTCTGGACTTCCTTCCCGTTCCCGAAATTCCAACCATCTCCTACCCGACATGTCCCTTCCCACCTAACCAGCCCTGAACAGAGTTCCTCGCTGTCTCCTGCAAAGCCACTCTCCACTCCATTCCTTGGGATCAGCACATGGAAATTCTTTCTTCCAGGTTCTCAAGCTGCAAATATTGGAGCCAACTTTGACCCCTCTCTTTCTCTCATATCCCAGATCTTATGCATCAGAAAATCATGTCAGTTTTATATTCAACATGCATTTGGAATCTGGTCAGTTTTTGCCTCCTCCACTTCTTCCTCTTCAGTCTAAGCCATCAGAATCCCTTGCCTGGGGATTGCAATGTCTGTGTCCCTGGGAGTCCTGTGTCCACCAGGGCTCCCTGTCAGTTTATTTTCAGCAGAGTGCCAAAGGGGTCATGATCTTTTGTAGTTTGGAGTGTGTCATTTTTTTTTTCTTTTTTTTTTTTCTTTTTTATATTGGAGTAGATTTGATTTACAATGTTGTGTTAGTTTCAGGTGTACAACAAAGTGATTCAGTTACACATATACATATACCTATTCTTTTTCAGACTCTTTTTCCCATTTAGGTTGTTACAGAGTACTGAGTAGAGTTCCCTGTGCTATACAGTAGGTCCATGTTGATTATCTATTTTATATATAGTAGTGAGTGTATGTTAATCCCATACTCCTAATTTATCCCCTCCAACCTTTCCCCTTTGGTAACCATAAGTTTGTGTTCTAAGTCTGTGAGTCTGTTTCTGTTTTGTAAATAAGTTCATGAAGTGAACTAGAAGTGTCTTTGTCATTCATGGAGACCCCTTGGCCCACATCTGATGTTTTATACTAATCAAGTGGCTCTTGCTGGCCCTTCAGACCACCTCCAAGGAAGAAAGATGCTGGAGACTGAGTGTAACCATATGGGCAAGCAGTCAGTCAATCAATCAATCAGTCAATCAATCATGCCCACATAATGAAGCCCCATTGCAAACCCTGGACACCAAAGCTCAGGTGGTCTTCCTGGTTGGTAATACTCCACGTGTACTGTCACAAGTCCATGCAAGGAGAGCTTTGCATTTGGAACCTCACCGATGCTGTCACATGTATCCCTTCATTTGGCTGCTTTTAACATTTCCATCCGTATAATAAATACAGCCATGAGTACAACAAGTTCCAGTGAGTCCTGTGAGTCTCTTCTGCAAATTATTGAATGTGAGGGTGTTTGGGGAAACCCCCCAAATCGCTGTTGTTGTCAGAAGTGAGGGTGACTTTCTGTGGACTCTTCCCCCTAACTTTTCACTTGAATCCTAACTCCTTGCAGTTGGGTCAGCCGTTCTGGGCAGACTTGGCCATCTGGGGGCTGCACCCTTAACCTTGCATGTTGGTAATTCTGGGTACCAGCACTGACACCTGTTCTTGGCACCTCTCAGGCATCCATAAATAGGTGTTGGCTGAAGAAATGAACAAAAGAATACAAAGATGAGCTATAACCAAGGTTCAAATTTGCAAACATTCAAAATCTAAATTATTAAGCTTATTCCATATTCAGCATATTTTTCTTCCTGGTTTCATTTGCTTCTCACCCCCCATGGACTTTTGGGACCTGTAAGGCAAAGGACTAATCTTCACTCTTGTATGAGCCATTTCAGAACTTAGCCTGAAAGGCCATTTGTGAAAATTTGATATATAACATTAAAAACTACATCGTTTTAATTCAAAATTGTCATGTGGTTATTGGCATCTTATGAAGTAAGCAGTTTTAGGTATGAAATTATTAATGTGTGCTGAGAGTGGAATAGAATAGACCCAAGAATTTTAGTGGTGTTTTACTGCATAATGGAGATACATAATGAAACAAGTGTACAGGTAAATTAAGACACTACTAACGCTAATATTAAAATGCCAGTTTTAATTTTTTAACTTTCTTTTTAAACCCAAATTATTTTAATCCCTTTGGACTAAAATTTACACTAATTTTTTAAAATACTACCTTTCATTTTTATCTGCTAAACCATTATATTCTTAGAGAATGTAAACCTTAACTTCATACAGAGTGGAACATAAGAGGATGACAAATAAAAAACTCATAATAAACCCTCTGTTCAAGTGTGGAGGGCCTCTAAGAATTGCATGAGACCTTCCAATGAGAAGATAGCCTTTGCACTTTTTAAAAGACTGCAAAATGCTTATCAGCTGATGAAGAAAATGGAGTGAACTTCCTTTTAAGTTAATGGCAAATAGAGGCTTCCTACTTCCATACAGATTTAACTTCTCCTTGACAATCCATAACCAACCAGCAAGGAAACAAGGGGAAGGGAATTATGGACCACCCAACTGGAGATTCAGTGCAAGTCGGGGTTTGCAAGAATTTCTGGCAGAACCTTGAAAGACCATTTATACCCCGTGTGACACAGTACAAATTTCACTGAAACTGTAATGCCAGTAATCAACAGTGAAATATTAAATTATGGCTTGGGGCTGAACAGAGACTCTTTATCAATTTTATTACTTTGGGAAATGTACACACGCATTAATAGTTTTCAAGTCCTTTTCCAAAACTGCCCAGCAATGAGAAGTAAGATCAAAAATAACTTTGACACAGGATATTTTTGGGTGACAGAACCAACAGGATCTTTTTAAACTTGCCATTCAGCATGGGTCATTCATCTACATTAGAAATATGAGCTGGGATAATGAGATATTCCCACAATGAGATGTGAACTGAGTGAATAGCATTCAAGATGTAATTTGAATTTAATGCCTGGTTCATAAAATAAGCAAAGCATCGTAAAAAGTTTAATGGTCTTCGTTGCTGCGCACGGGCTTTCTCTAGCTGCGGGGAGCGGGGGTTACTCTTGTTGTGGAGCACGGGCTCTAGGTGTGTGGGCTTCAGTAGTTGTGGCATGTGGGCCCTAGAGCGCAGGCTCAGTAGTTGTGGCGCACAGGCCTAGTTGCACGGGCCTTGTTACTCCACGGCATGTGGGATCCTCCCAGATCAGGGATCGAACCCATGTCTCCTGCATTGGCAGGTGGATTCTTAACCACTGTGCCACCAGGGAAGTCCCTGAAGAATAGTTCTTGTGCCACCATTTGGACAGAAAAACACCCTTCATTCCTCCCTGTTTGCTTAGGTGAATTGCATGGCCTGTTGGATCCGTTAAACATGTGCAGAAATCTCACTCTTGAACCAAGCTACAGATGCATCTTGTTCTTTGTTGCAGGAAAAAAACCCAAAATATATTATAGGCTTTTAAAATTGTGCCTGTCATCACGGACTACCCCTTGCAGAAGCAAGGCATGAAAACACTGGCTACAAATGAGGTACAGGAATTTTCACTGTGTATACAGACTCGTGAGTAATGGGGCAAGCTTTGGAATCTTAGGCTTTGAATCTCAAGATTCAACCGACCACATACTATATGGACAGGAATAGGGTATATAAATTTTAGGGCTTCAATTTTCTTACTTATAAAATAAGGATTATAATATCTTCCTCCTAGGAATGCTATAGAATGAAAGGACATGATATTTAAATGAGCTAGTACTATGCCTAAAATATAATTCTTAATAAATGGTGAACAACTATTAGTATTAAAACACACATAGGACAAATTTACATATTTTCAATCATAACGTGGAAGCCAATTATGTGTGTGTATCAGCACATTTTTTTAGAATTCAGAGATCATAATAAATTTTGATAGATATTCCTATCTTTGCAAGTAAGAAGTGTTTGCCAGATAGAAAACCTGAGGCGAAAAGAAGTGACTTTTCCAATATCACAAAATAAAATTTTCTTTTAAAGGTTCTACCAATACAATGAGGTCTGAGATTCAAGTAAGAGAAACTGTAACTTCTATCACAACGGAGCAGATGCCCTGGGGTAGCTGCTTCCCTCCGTAGGGTCAGTGGGCCTCCACATATTTTTTTTTTTTAACGTCTTTTTGGAGTATAATTGCTTTATAATGGTGTGTTAGTTTCTGCTTTATAACAAAATGAATCAGCTATACATATACATATATCCCCATATTTCTTCCCTCTTGCGTCTCCCTCCCTCCCACACCCCCTATCCCACCCCCCTAGGTGGTCACAAAGCACTGAGCTGATCTCCCTGTGCTATGCAGCTGCTTCCCACTAGCTATCTGTTCTACATGTGGTAGCGTATATATGTCCGTGCCACTCTCTCACTTCGTCCCAGCTTACCCTTCCCCCTCCCTGTGTCCTCAAGTCCATTCTCTACATCTGCGTCTTTATTCCTGTCCTGCCCCTAGGTTCTTCAATACCTTTTTTTTTTTTTTAGATTCCATATATATGTGTTAGCATACGGTATTTGTTTTTCTCTTTCTGACCTACTTCACTCTGTATGACAGACTCTAGGTCCATCCACCTCACTCACAAATAACTCAATTTCGTTTCTTTTTATGGCTGAGTAATATTCCATTGTATACATGTGCCACATCTTCTTTATCCATTCATCTGTCGATGGACATTTAGGTTGCTTCCGTGTCCTGGCTACTGTAAATAGAGCTGCAATGAACATTGTGGTACATGACTCTTTTTGAATTATGGTTTTCTCAGGGTATATGCCCAGTAGTGGGATTGCTGGGTCGTATGGTAATAGTATGGAGGCCTCCACTTTTGATGACAAGGCATTCTTGTGATTTGCTGAGATCCAGAACCTGTCAAGTTCCTTCCTGAAAGAAAGTGGAGCAGTCGGTGCCGGCTTGTGAAGATGGAGAGAAAAATCACGGGGAGCCAACCTAACTGGATGGTACTGTAAATGCAGAATCCCTAAATGGTTAGTTGAGAAAGTGGGGTTTCTCCTCACAAATGAATTAATATGCCTGTTTAACCGCAGTCTATTTTTTCTCTAACTACAAGAAGCTCTGGGGGTGGGGGCGGGGGCGGTGGTGTCTTCGTGTTGGCAGTCGGGGCTTCTGTGCGCCCCTGTTCTTTCCCTGGCTTCCTCCCTGGCTGGGCACCTGGGACGCTTGGAGGGTCGTCCTGGCCGCCTCCCACTTCCCCTCCCCCTGACGCTGCAATGTTTCTGCTGAAATCCCTCTATTTAAAGGTAAGATAATCAGCTTTTGTTCCGTTGGCTTGGATCAAAGACAACCTCTGAGCCAAAAAACAAAGCCTCGCTACGCTGGGGGCGGCCAGCCTCTGTGCTTGCTGGCAAAGAAAAGGACTGGGGTTTATTCCTTTCCCAGGACTGGAAATTCTCAGGCCCTGGAAACCCTCGCAGCAGAACGTCAAGTGTTTCCCAAAGACAAACATCGCTATTCTGCAGGGACAAGGCCTTGGCAGGCACCTCCAGACCCGGCGGGCAGTTTGGCACCCGGTCCTCCGAGGGGGGAGCAGGCAGCCCCCTCGGCCCATCCGTGGGACAGGGCTGGGCGCCGCATCCGGAAATGCTCCCCCAGCCCCGGCCCCGCCGTCAAAGCCGTCTTTCTCAATTTAGAGCTTTCCTCATTGTATGATCCGACTCCTCCAGGGCGATGGCCGGCCTGCCCGGTCCACTGCGCTGCGGAGCGCAAGCCCGGATCTGCCAGCCGCGCAGCGAAGGGGCCTCACCCCGAAGGACGTGTGGGCTCAGGAGGCGCCTTGGCTGAAAGCTACACACGCAGGCGCACGTACAGGTAGTGGCCCTGGCAAGAGTGGATTTAACCTGACACAAAGCCGTGGCAAATGCGTGCTCAGAAAATCTCCCCACAAGTATGAAATGAGGAAACTGGTGAGATGATTTGGCGGCCTCCAGCTTTCCAGACCATCTCTCGTTTGTTAACTGTGTCCTTGAATGGGAACTGAGTTACATACCTCCCGTGTGAGTTAAAAGGAGCGTGAAAGCCCCTCTTACTCCCATCCCCACCCCCTGAGCTCTGAGAGACACCTGGTAGCCACGCCCAATAGCCAGGTACACTGCGCCGCCCCTGGAAAGATGGCTTGGAAATGTACAGGGCCGGCTTTCGTGACTTCCTTTCTCCTATGTCAAAGGGAAAGAGGGCGAAAGGTCTACAGAATTTCTTAAGAAAAGGAGCATCGAAGTATTTTCATGTCTAAACAGTATTCCACAAATCCACTCACTGCTGATTAGCACTTGAGGTGAGATTTTGTAAAATTATTTCTGGCACCAGATCTTCCTTATCAGGAAGGTCAGGCGAAGCTGGGCACCACTGATTACCAACCACGCTAAGGACCCTCACTAAGACCCTCCCCGGTCACCAGTTCCTCTGAAGCTCCCTGATCCTTGCTGACCCCACCCCTGCCGCTGCAGCCTCTGATTTTCTTAAGGAAAACAAGTGCCCCATTCTGTGTGGTGCCTCATTTAAAAATAAGATTTAAAGCCTTCCTCTTCCGTTCAGTCCCGTGCTCCTCTTTCAGCTCCTGGCATCTGTTCCTTAGTTCAGTCTGGGAACACAAAGATTCTCCTTTGCACTCTGAGAATCCTTTCACATTTTTCCAACTCCACTGAAAACATCCAACATATATACCACAGACAGACAGACAGAGACAGAGAGAGCCCCCTGACACGGTATATCTTTCTATAAAAAATAATGATCAGATCTCTAATAGCTTAACCTTCCTGCTTTACCAAATGCTCATTGTATTTGCCAAATGATCATAGATGTCATATCTAACTGAACCTAAGCAACAGCCCACAAGATGTAGACTAAGAATCCTATGGCTTTAGGGTTTTTTTAAATAAACATAACCAATTTATTAAAATACCACTTTAAAACCATGTAAAGTAGGCTCATGAGAATTGTATACACTCTCAGTGTGTACTATGTTCTAGACTTCATAGAGAAATTTCTAAATTTTCTCCTCAATAATTTCTTCATGGATTTTAGTCAAACAAAGCAGATACAAGCAGCACCTTCACCAGGGTCATTAAGTTAAGATGAACATTTTGGAGAAAATTTTTAGCACTCTGTAAAAATATTTTATGGACTCTTAGAATGCCCCAAATGATATATAGTTAGGAAATCAACTCAGATCTTTTGATTTCACTGCCTTCTCTTCCCCGCTGCAGCAAACATGGGACCTAGCTGTTCTGTTTTTTGACTTTCCTGCTGTAATCAAGGTTGGAACACATTTGCTGAAATTTAACCAGAGCATATGTTCTTTGGGTCATTGCTACCCATCAGTTAGATGAATAAGAACATCTAATTGCCTGATTCTATGAGAAGAAGTCGATGTAATCTGAGGACAAGGTATACTCATCCCCCGGGCGATATTGGTTATCTTCCCAAAATAGATGTGCAGGCAGACATACAGATGCACCCCTCTGTCCTGGTTCTTTTTTGTCAGTTATGACCTTGTCACCAGATTCTCAGGAGATAAAATTGGCAACATTCCTCAAAACTGGAATATTACCATTTTCTCAGAATATTCAAAGTAGCACCAACAGACCTCAAATTCAATTCCATTTCTTCTCAGTTACAGAAAATTCCTCTCTTTCCACTAGCTTGTATTTGTGCAATGAATGGAGGGACAACAAAAAGAAATTCATTATTAATTTGGAATGTTCTGGATAGACAAATTGATCAAAGGCACAGGCCCATGCACAGGTGTCTGATTTAAAACAAAGCACTTCTGTACGGCAGTGAGGTGAGGGAAGTTCTCTCCAACAAACAGTGCTGGATCCATGGGCTACCTGCGCAGGAGACAAAATGGATTTGAACACCATCCACAAAACTCAATTCCTGATAGATTTCAGATCTACTTGGGAGAAGTAAATAATAAAGCTTTTAGGGGAAATTATAGAGGAAGTTTTCTGTGATGTTGAACTAGGAAAAGATTCTTTAAACAGGACACAAGTAATAACAAAAGAAGAAAAGTTGATAAATTGTTTCATGTTAAAATTAAGAAGCTCTGCTCTTCAAAAGACACCATTATGAGAGCGAAAAGGCAAGGCACATTCACGATACAAATGTCTCACAAAGGATTTGCATCTAAAATACATGAGGAGCTCCTGAAGATCAATTTAAACAAAAATACAGGCAGCCAAATAGAACAAAAATGAGTAAAAGTATTGAACACATCTTCACAAAAGAGAATATCCAAATGTCCAATAAGCAAGGGAAAAAGTGGGCATATCTATCAGTGTTGACAAAAAAAATTAATCAATAGTCAACCTAAGAAAGAAATGGAAATTTTTATTCGAGCCAAACTGAGGATTATAACCCTAGAGACAGTCTCTCGGAGAGCTCTGAGAACGGTTCCAAAGAGGTTAAGGGGAGGCCCGTATATATGTGATTTTGGTGAAGGGGCGCAGGCAATCAAGCACATGTCTCAGTAGAAGGTTGCTGCTAGTCACAGGCAACAGACATCTTAGTTAATGGTTTTAGTGCTTTTATAAGTATAGAAAGATGCAAGAATCCAGGTTCATAAAAAATTTCTCCTGAAAATATCTAACTCACTGAAGGCCGGTTCTGCCCGTTTTCCCAGAGCACAGAGTGCCTCATCCTTACCTTTGTTCTGAATTCCTTTCAGGGTGTTTTGTAGGTCAGCAACTGCAGTGGCTAATGATTTGATTCTTGTAGAACTGGATGGTGGACAACAGTCTTCACTTTGCAATCCCTTCCCTTTCAGGCTTAATTTTGACCAAGGTTTGAGAGGCATTTCCTGACCCATTTGCCCCAAGGCGCTAGGAATGCTCATCCCCAGGTCAGGGGAGGATTTTGTCGAGGGGTCACTCCATGTGCTGTTACTGGACTAGGCCCTGTTAACAGCAGCCAAAAGCCTGTGGACCACCTGTCTTACTGGTCTGTTATGGTCCAGGAAACAGTTCCCTCTTGTGGCTTCTTCCCAAATCTAGAGTTAACACTGTTACAATCATTGATCTTGTAGGACTATCTATTTGATCAATGCTTTCAAGTCACCTAATCATCATTAATTTTATCTGAGGCTCAGTCACACAATTGGTGATGCAAGAACCAATAATCTTGTAAAAGAGGCAGAATACAAGTAATATAACTCGTAACATTAATAAGGTCATAAGTAAGTATTTAAGCTAAGAACTTCCCTTAGGTGTGGCTCAGTATCTCCCCAGGTTGTTTTACCGGTCAGCTCTGCACCAATCATTGTCCTTAAAGGAAATGATGTATTGGCATTGTACATAAAGTTCACCAAAGATGTCTGCAGGTACAAGGCTAGTGGTGGTGACCCCTTACAGGACTGAGAAAGGAGTGTTATCTTCTAAGGAGTTATATGGCTGACAACAGAAGGAAAAAATTGATCTCTATGGCTAAGCCGGTATTTCTGCCATTGGGGAGGTCTGGTGAACGCAAAATGCAGATGCACAATGCATCTTTGAGGGGAGGGAGGAGACCCAAACAGGCAGAGAAAACATTTATGCTTTGTCTTGCCTTAACATGTGAGTTTTTATTTCATCAGCATTCAAGTGATAATTAATGCAAGGAAAATCAAAATATTACTATTTGACATGGGATCCATGAGGTTATTACCATGGTGACATATTGTAAAACTTAGAAGGAGCAGGATGAAATCTCATTTTTTAGAAGCGAGTGCCAAGCAGCACATCATCTAAATTAAAATACTAAAAAACAAACAAACTATGGAAAATAAAATGGTAGAATGGGGCTTCCCTGGTGGTGCAGTGGTTGAGAATCCGCCTGCCAATGCAGGGGACACGGGCTCGAGCCCTGGTCTGGGAAGATCCCACGTGCCGCGGAGCAGCTGGGCCCGTGAGCCACAACTACTGAGCCTGCGCGTCTGGAGCCTGTGCTCCGCAACAAGAGAGGCCGTGATAATGAGAGGCCCGCGCACCACGATGAAGAGTGGCCCCCGCTCGCCGCAACTAGAGAAAGCCCTGGCACAGAAACGAAGACCCAACACAGCCAAAAATAAATAAAATAAAATAAATAAATTTAACAAAAATGGTAGAATGCACATCAGAAAAGGATGTTCCCATTTAAATAGAATCACATGAAACAATTCCAAACAAGCACATTTTAGATATTCGAAAAACTTCCACAAGCCTATTATCTATGCTAGAATTCTCATCAATTAAGCATATCGTAAATTGGGACAATTTTTCTGTGAAATACATAATAAACCATACCAAATACACATAAAATGTTGTTCAACCATATCACGACATTAATGACTTTTATGAGTTCTGGTGCTATAAGTTCATTTCTCCTCAATACATTAAAGTTTGAGTTCATATCGTATGCCCTTGGAACAAGTTATTTTAAAATGTGTCTTTTTTAATGTTTTGTGATCCTTTAGAAATATGATCCAATTCATAATTGAATAAAATTATTTATTCATGATTTTTAAGAACTCAGGTTGAAAAAAATCACAGTTAAACTAGGTTTGAGTGTTTATTCATATTGTTTTAAAATTATTCTTAGAATGTGGGTGCAAAATATAAATGTTTCATTTTCATTTTCCTGAGTGCCCTCTGGAGAACTTATCAATTAAGAATGACCCGTGTAATATCGCTGAATTTAAGGGCACCATGGATAGTTCTGTACTACCTAAGGTCACAGAGTTAAGAGGTTTCCAAGCGAAAGCTGCTTTGTAAAATTCTTCTCAATCAGGGATATTGGTGTCAAGATAAGTGGCTCTTCTGAGCACTTATATTGACATTTCACGATTGGAGATGAAGAAAAATTCATTTATCTTATTTTATTTTCCAGTTTTACTTATGTTCAATGTTATTATGTTGATATAAATATATCTTTACACAATATTGTGTTAGAGCTACAAAATGTGTTAGAAAATTTGGAGAGGCTGAGAGAGAGACGTGACAAAAATTTGGAAATCACTGAAATAGGGTCTAAAGTTAATCTTGAAACGCTTCCAAGAGAAAGTAAATTCCATTTTTCTCGTTTGTTTAATTAACTCATTTCTGCAATAGGAACGAATCCAGACTTGGTTGAAAGACCTTACATGAAATGCAAATCTAATGAGAGAAGAGACGCTTTTTTCTCCCAGGCCCTCAGCACTCTGATCCCAGGGTCAGCCTACTCTTCCCCTTCACTTCCCCATCTAATCACCACTAGGCAGTCCTTGGAAAAAGACTAAAGGAACTGCTTTGTCTTCAAGGCATCCCCACTTCCCCTTCCAGGGTTTCTTGTTTGATTGTTTTTAAGCCAGAGTAGACTAATACGAATACCCTCTTGGAGCACTAAAACATAGTGGGCTAGGAACCGTGCAAAATATTTCAGGCATTTACCTCACTTATTCTTACAACGTCACTGTGAGGCAGTGTCATTGTCAATGGCAATAATTTGTCCGACCTTCTTCCATCAAATCAAGTTTTGCTCACTCTGATGATACCTGTGGATTTACACATGGTGCCTTGGAAAAACACTGGGGTTATTATTTCTTCACTCTGGCGTCATGTGCCTATACCTCCTCTAAGTCACCACCAGATGACAAACTTTCATCCTTGATGGCATAAACCAGTGCCCACCTCCTCATCTGAATCTGTGAATCTAAAGAAAATTAATTCTTTGTTGTTTAAATTGAACTCTTATGACTAATTCTCAATCATTACCAAGACTTAAAATAAAATTGAGAGGCATTTTTCGAAATATCTTCAAATACCAATCTCAATAAGACCAGTTGGTTTTATAACATTTTAATACACTCTCTGAGCTTCTGTCATAGAATAGCTTTGACTTAAAGTAAAATTGCTTTTCTTATCTGAAGCCTCTGTGAAGCTTGAACATAGTATGTCAGTGTGTGCTTCTACCTGTAATGAAGACTTTTACAGTTTGCCTTCAAATCACCCACATAAAAATCATAGCCTTTCTTGTCATGGAATTCATCAGATACAAGGTATCTAAATGAACCTACTCTTGTCTGTTACAATTATTGATCCAAGCTAGACCCCCTGCTGCTGATCTTTAACTAAACAACTCACTTATTAGCTGTGTTACTTATCATCTTCACAATCCATAATACTATTTACCTTATCCAGCTTGGGGAAGATTAAATAAGTAATACATATAAAACCCTTAACCTGCATATACCAAGCCCTCAATAACCTCACTGCTTTCAATATTATTATAAGTGTTATTACTACCGTATGTATAATATAATCCCAAGTCAAGAGATAGAAGGATTCGCTTTTTATTAATCTCATGATGACACAACATGAAATGGAATTTGGGCAAAGATAAGATTTTTAGGTTAACTTTAAAACCAAAATAGTAAAGTACCAATTATTACGTTGCTTTTAAACTTCTACAAAATCTTTTCTTTCCTTTTTTTTTTTCTTTGAGAGAGGAAAATAAAAATGTTAAAGTTAAATAGCCTAATGAACCCTCATTTAAATATTTGATAGGTACTCAATGAATGGTAAATACTTGTTTCAATTTTAAGAAGCCCGAAATTTTTCCTTTGGCCTTCAAAGCACATCCTAGCTCTGCCTGAACTTTGCTGCAATGACCGCTCATTCTGTCTTCCTCCTGTGCTTCCTTTATCACAACCAGACTGCCATTCCTCTTCTTTTCTGAAACACAGAAGAAACAAAATACAGCACAGACAATGTGCAATTCTTTCTAGATCCAAGTTGAAATTTTCCAAATGTTATTTTTTAATCACTTTAAATATTAGCCAAAATGTCTTTATAGCCTTCATCAGACTGAAAAGATGTGAAAAGACAGAGTCTACGGGGCTAAGTTTTAAGACTGTGCATCCATTGGAGTTGCTTCATATCCCAGGCTCTGGCTGTATCAAACTGAACACTCTTTTGGCAGAACAAAGTCTAGTTTCAAATGTCATGATGAAAGGTTGTGCATTTGTCTCTCTTGCACTGAACTAAAGTTTGAATAATTTCACTCTACTTGGGTTGACTTTATGCTTATCTATCCTACTTAGCAAATTAAAATTTAAGACTCTGATTCTGTTAAAGACGTGGTTTTTATAATCATGAAATGTGAGTGGCATTGAGTACTCAGCCAGCTTTTGAGACACTTACTATCAAGCAGACTCCTTAAGCCAATATGCTAAGACAAAAATCCTTAAACATAGAAAAAGGTTTTATTGTTTGTTTTTTTTTTTGGTTTTTAAATTTAATTTTATTTATTTTTTATACAGCAGGTTCTTATTAGTTACCTATTTTATACATATTAGAGTATATATGTCAATCCCAATCTCCCAATTCATCCCACCTCCGCCCCCCCACCCCCCGCCACTTTCCCCCTTTGGTGTCCATATGTTTGTTCTCTACATCAGTGTCTCTATTTCTGCCCTGCAAACCAGTTCATCTGTACCATTTTTCTAGGTTCCACATTTATGTGTTAATATACGATATTTGTTTTTCTCTTTCTGACTTACTTCACTCTGTATGACAGTCTGTAAATCCATCCACATCTCTACAGATGACCCAATTTCATTCCTTTTTATGTCCGAGTAATATTCCATTGTATATATGTGCCACATCTTCTTTATCCATTCGTCTGTCGATGGGCATTTAGGTTGCTTCCATGACCTGGCTTCTGTAAATAGTGCTGCAATGAACATTGGGTGCATGTGTCTTTTTGAATTACGGTTTTCTCTGGGTATATGCCCAGTAGTGGGATTGCTGGGTCGTATGGTAGTTCTATTTTTAGTTTTTAAGGAACCTCCATACTGTTCTCCATAGTGGCTGTATCAATTTACATTCCCACCAACAGTACAAGAGGGTTCCCTTTTTCTCCACACCCTCTCCAGCATTTGTTGTTTGTAGATTTTCTGATGATGCCCATTCTAACTGGTGTGAGGTGATACCTCATTGTAGTTTTGATTTGCATTTCTCTAATAATTTGTGATGTTGAGCAGCTTTTCATGTGCTTCTTGGTCATCTGTATGTCTTCTTTGGAGGAATGTCTATTTAGGTCCTCTGCCCATTTTTGGATTGGGTTGTTTGTTTTTTTAATATTGAGCTGAATGAGCTGTTTATATATTTTGGAGATTAATCCTTTGTCCATTGATTCATTTGCAAATATTTTCTCCCATTCTGAGAGCTGTCTTTTCATCTTGTTTGTAGTTTCCTTTGATTTGCAAAAGCTTTTAAGTTTCATTAGGTCCCATTTGTTTATTTTTGTTTTTATTTCCATTACTCTAGGAGGTGGATCAAAAAAAATCTTGCTGTGATTTATGTCACAACACAAACACATGGAGACTAAACAGTACATTACTAAATAACCAAGAGATCCTTAAAGAAATCAAAGAGGAAATCAAAAAATACCTAGAGACAAATTACAATGAAAACATGATGATCCAAAACCTATGGGATGCAGCAAAAGCAGTTCTAAGAGGGAAGTTTATAGCAATACAAGCCTACCTCAAGAAACAAGAAAAATCTCAAATAAACAATCTAACCTTACACCTAAAGAAACTAGAGAAAGAAGAACAAACAAAACCCAAAGTTAGTAGAAGGAAAGAAATCATAAAGATCTGAGCAGAAATAAATGAAATAGAAACAAAGAAAACAAAGCAAAGATCAATAAAACTAAAAGCTTGTTCCTTGAGAAAATAAACAAATTGATAAACCTTTAGCAAGACTCATCAAGAAAAGGAGGGAGAGGACTCAAATCAATAAAATTAAAGGGTTTCCCTGCATAGTGGTTAAGAATCCGCCTGCCAATGCAGGGGATATGGGTTCAAGCCCTGGTCCGGGAAGATCCCACATGCCATGGAGCAACTAAGCCCGTGTGCCACAACTACTTAGCCTACACTCTAGAGCCCGCGAGCCACAACTACTGAGCCCACAAGCCACAACTACTGAAGCCTGCGTGCCTAGAGCCCGTGCTCTGCAACAAGAGAAGCCACTGCAATGAGAAGCCCGCGCACTGCAGTGAAGAGTAGCCCCCACTCGCCGCAACCAGAGAAAAGCCTGCGCACAGCAACAAAGACCTAACGCAGCCAAAAATAAAATAAATAAAATAAAATAAATGAAATTTAAATAAATAAATAAATAAAATTAGAAATGAAAAAGGAGAAGTTACAACGGACACCGCAGAAATACAAAGCATCATAAGAGACTACTACAAGCAACTCTATGCCAATAAAATGGACAACCTGGAAGAAATGGACAAATTCTTAGAAAGGTATAAGCTTCCAAGACTGAACCAGGAAGAAATAAAAAATATGAACAGACCAATCACAAGCAATGAAATTGAAACTGTGATTAAAAATCTTCCAACAAACAAAAGTCCAGGACCAGATGGTTTCACAGGTGAACTCTTTCAAACATTTAGAGAAGAGCTAACACTCATCCTTCTCAAACTCTTCCAAAAAATTGCAGAGGAAGGAACACTCCCAAACTCATTCTATGAGGCCACCATCACCCTGATACCAAAACCAGACAAAGATACTACAAAAAAAAAAAGAAAATTACAGACCAATATCACTGATGAATATAGATGCAAAAATCCTCAAGAAATATGAACATACAGAATCCAACAACACATTAAAAGGATATACACCATGATCAAGTGGGATTTATCCCAGGGATGCAAGGATTCTTCAATATACTCAAATCAATCAATGTGATACACCATATTAACAAACCGAAGAATGAAAACCATATGATCATCTCAGTAGATGCAGAAAAAGCTTTTGACAAAATTCAACCCCCATTCATGATAAAAACTCTCCAGAAAGTGGGCATAGAGGGAGCCTACCTCAACATAATAAAGGCCATATATGACAAACCCACAGCTAACATCATACTCAATGGTGAAAAACTGAAAGCATTTCCACTAGGATCAGGAACAAGACAAGGATGTCCACTCTCTCCACTCTTATTCAACACAGTTTTGGAAGTCCTAGCCATGGCAATCAGAGAAGAAAAAGAAATAAAAGGAATACAAATTGGAAAGGAAGAAGTAAAACTGTCACTCTTTGCAGATGACATGATACTATACATAGAGAATCCTAAAGATGCCACCAGAAGACTACTAGAGCTAATCAATGAATTTGGTAATGTTGCAGGATACAAAATTAATGCACAGAAATCTCTTGCATTCCTATACACTAACAATGAAAGATCAGAAAGAGAAATTAAGGAAACAATCCCATTCACCATTGCAACAAAAAGAATAAAATACCTAGGAATAAACCTACCTAAGGAGGCAAAAGACCTGTACTCAGAAAACTGTAAGACACTGATGAAAGAAATCAAAGATGACACAAACAGATGGAGAGATATACCATGTTCTTGGATTGGAAGAATCAATATTGTGAAAATGACTATATTACCCAAAGCAATCTACAGATTCAATGCGATCCCTATCAAATTACCAGTGGCATTTTTTACAGAACTAGAACAAAAAATCTTAAAATTTGTATGGAGACACAAAAGACCCCAAATAGCCAAAGCAGTCTTCAGAGAAAAAAACGGAGCTGGAGGAATCAGACTCCCTGACTTCAGACTATACTACAAAGCTACAGTAATCAAAATAATATGGTACTGGCACAAAAACAGAAATATAGATCAATGGAACAGAATAGAAAGTCCAGAGATAAACCCATACACCTATGGTCAACTAATCTATGACAAAGGAGGCAAGGATATACAATGGAGAAAAGACAGTCTCTTCAATAAGTGGTGCTGGGAAAACTGGACAGCTGCATGTAAAAGAATGAATTTAGAACACTCCCTAACACCATACACAAAAATAAACCCAAAATGGATTAGAGACCTAAATGTAAGGCGGGACACTATAAAACTCTTAGAGGAAAACATAGGAAGATCACTCTTTGTTTGTTTTTGTTTAAAGTAGAGGATGTTAAAAATTCCCATTAAGAAGGAGAACAAGGCATAATGGTTAGGAATACAGAATGTAGCACCAAGATGCCAAGATGACTAGTGGGTGCACGTCTCTGTGCCTCAGCTTCCTTCCCTGTGAAGTGGCAATGGTATTCTTCCCTACCTCATAGGTTTGGAGAAAGGTTAAATGAAGTGATATATTAAAGGTACTTAGAATAGTGCCTGATGCATAATAAGTACTATAGTAAGTGGTAGCCATTATTATTACTTAAAAGAGCATATACTGTTCTACAAGTGGATGTTGACATAAAAAGGATCTTACCTTTGAGTTTATCAAGGTGAGTGGGCAAGCATAAAAGCACCTCAATGAGGAGGTGATAGTATTCAAATTCAGAAAGTTGGTAACTGTGCTTTTGCTCCTTCTTGTGTGTTTTGTGACACAGAACTCCAATGCTTGTACAGACATTCCAGAAGAGGCAAGTTGATTTTCTGGAGAAAATATTGGCCCTCTCACTGACTACCTGGTGGCCCACTTATAGGTGAAGGTGGGATTGACTTCCATCTGAGCTGCACACTTTTTTAAGAGAAAGCCAGAATTTACAGACCTATCTATAGAACTGACAGTAATATTGGATCTTCAGACACATGAATGTGGCACAGTCCTTCATTCTTCTGGATTCCTTAATTCCTTCTTAATTTCTCACAACAACATTTCAAATTTTCAGTGTAGAGCTCTTGCATACATTTCATTAGATATAATGCTAATTTGATTTTCTGAATGGCATTTTAAATAGCATCATTTAAAAATTTTCAATGTTGCTGGTATATATACAAAATTGAATTTTGTATAGTGACATCATATCCAGCAACCTTACTGAGTTCATTTTTTTAAGTCTAATAATTTACCTGTTCCATTTTTATGACTTTTTCTTTTCTTACCTTGTTCCAATGTCTACAAAATCCAGTGCAACTTTAAATACAACTAGGCCTGAAGATTTCTTTCTGGGAAGTTTTAAATCACATATTCAACTTAATTAGTACATACAGAATTATTGAAATAAAACTTTAATTTGTTCCTGTTTTAGCCTTGGTAATTTGTGTCTCCTAGGAATTTGTTCATTTTATCTAAATTTTCAAGTTTACTGACATAAATTTTATTACATCCTCTTAGCATTTTTGAAAACCTGGGGACTTCCCTGGTGGTCCAGTGGTTAAGACTTTGCTTTCCAATACAGGGGGTGTGGGTTTGATCCCTGGTCAGTGAGCTAAGCTCCCACATGCCTTGTGGCCAAACAAAACAAAACAAAATGTAAAACAGAAGCAATATTGTAAAGAATTCAATAAAGACTTCAAAATTGGTCCAGATTTTAAAAACTCTAAAAAAAATTAAAAATAAATAAATAAATAAAAATCTGAAGTATTTATAGTGTTATACCATGTTTTATTCCTGCCTCTGGTAAACTGTATATTTATTCTTTTTTGTTTTCTTTTTTTCTTTTTAACAAAGGCCAGTACATTGTTTCAGTTTATGGTTTGTTTACTTTCTCTATTGTAGTTATATTTTTAATTTTGTTAATATTTGCTCTTTAATTATTATTTTCTTCCTTCTCTCTTAATCAGGTGTAATTTGCTGTTCTTTTCTTAATTTTGGAAGATGGATACTTATGGCATAAATATTCAGACTTTTTTTCTGATACATGTTTTAAGAATATAAAAATTCCTTTTCAGTACCAACTTATCTGCATCCTACAAATTATTATATGTATTATTTTCTTTAGCATTCCTCTCAAAATACTTTCAAATTTTCATTGACTATTTTGCCTATTACTTATTTAGCAATTTATTGTCTAATTTCAGGATTTTAATTGGGTATTTTATTATTTTTATAGTATTGATTTCTAGCTTAATTCTACTATTCTGAGTGATTTCAATACTCCAAAGTGTTAAACCATGCTTTATGACCCAATAATAGGTCAGTTTTGATAAATGTCCTTTCTCGAAATTTTTTGTCATTTGAAGGCTTAGTGTTACATACATGTTCATTTGTAGTTTGTTTATTATGTTGAGCAGAACTTCTACATCCATACTGATCTTTTGTCAGATATATAAGCTGCTTCAAAAGAGATATGATAACATTTCTATTATGATTGTGACCGTGTCTATCTTGACTCTTGGTTCTATCAATTTTTGCCCTATATATTTTGAAGCTATGTTTTGGGGAGCATAGAAATTTAAAATGCATATATTTCCCTGATGGACTGATCCCATTGTGATCTGCAGTCATGCTTCTTGCCTCAGATGTTCCTCTTTGATGGATCTTGATGGCTAATCTTTATTTTCTGGAAACTGCAAGACTGTGGAAAACTCTGTTCCAGGTTTTAGAGATGTTGTCATAAAATTCTTAGTCCTTACTAGCTGTGACTTTGGTCCAGGAGAGAACAGGCCAAGTGTCAGGCTCTCTGATCCTTTAGTCATAGTGGGTTCCTGGAGCCTTACATCTCTATTATTTATTTTTCTCTCAAACATCATAAAATTGTCAAAGTCTCTGCTGGTTTCTTTGTTTCCTATTTGCCACCTTCTGCCACAGCAGCCTGGATTTTCAGAAACAGCCCTGACACTACAGTCGGCGGAAAACTGTGGTTGTAAAATGTTGGCTGTAAAAGGCTTATTTCCTGGTAGTAACCTCTTAAGCCCTGGTTGATGCAGAAACTCTAGAACACCTTCAGGTGGAGGATTTTGTGTTTTATTTGATTTTTCTACTTGTAGTGAAAATTGTGGTCTACTACAAGCCTCCCATCTGAGTCAGAAGTGAAAGTCCTAAGTCCCAAACTTTTTTGAAAATCTGGAACTTATGTGATGAAACTGGGCCACAAAAAGAGAACAGTATCATTTCTACATGAGAATATCAGCAATTGCACATTCATTTTAGTAAAAAAAAAAAAAAAATCCTTTTGTGTTTAGCCACTCTTTTATTTTTTTTAAAGTTTCTGTTCAATGCTAGAATACAACTAAAAACATAAAAGAT